>NC_092325.1:17144848-17447878 GCF_036785885.1 Coffea arabica
GTCACTTGAATTCGGACTACATCACACAACACTTCATTCACATATTTGCCGATTTGAATAGGTACAAGTGTGTGTTTAGTAACCCAAACATCACCATGAGTACTCATCAACTTGTACGGTTGAAGATGATCAATGGTTGGGAGATTTAATTTCTCAACCATGATAGCACTTGCAAGGTTGACTTCACAACTCCCATCAATGGCCGAGCTACAGATTTTATCTTTGACACGGCAATGAGTATATAAAACCAACCAAGCAACTGAGATTTGACGAGGTCCAATTGCTCATCTACACCACGTAATGCCACTTCTTTGACTCCCGTAGGATCAGGAAGACAATGGTGTGGGCTAGCCTTTATGCGTCTTGTATTCGCCATGACGTATGAGGGAACCTGCAAAAAGTTAGCAACGAAACCGAAGATATTGCCTTTCACGCTCCCTTACGTGTATCCACTCGCACTCGTGTATATGGATGTCACTCTAATGATCTCACGACACTTCTCAAGTCACAGATTGTTCCCCTTGAAGAAATGGAATTTCTCAATGAGTTTTCAATCAACTTCTCTCCAAGTACTCCAAGATTGCAACGTTTAAGTGGCTGGAATTTGAAGGGAAGTTTTGGACAGATTTGATGGATGCGCTAGTGTGAATGGAATCTCAATGAAAACTTAGCTTCATAAAATGTAGGAGTGTGTTCCAAAAATGAAGCAGAGTGTTTCCAAAATGTAGGAGAGAATATAGGGGAGTGTTCCTCAAATGTTGGAAACATAGGAGATTGTTGCTAAAATGTAGGAGCGTGAAATGTTGGAAATAGAGGAGAGTGTTGCTAAAATGTAACGGATATAACGGAAGGTACCTCAACCAAAGCTCTGAAGCCAACTGATACGTTCCTCGATCAACGCGTTTCGAGACACGTAGCACGTTTGCCCAAGGATCTAGCGAGGTTGTCCTACGTTTGGATTGCAGGACTCTAAATCAACACGAACGGCACGTTTTTTATTTAAAGCGGTAGAACGACACTCCGATGAAGGTGAATACTCCAGGCGAATCGGTCGGCTGAACAATCGAGGACAGGACGCAAGATTGCTCAAGAACCCTTGCCAAAGCAAGTTAAAGGCTCGAATTCTCTCTTAGGAAGAAAACGAAAATACTAAGAGTTTTATTCATACAACTTGTGTCTTTAACCTTACAAAGCTAGCCTATTTATAGGCTAAAGGTAACAAGAAAAACCCTAAAGAAACCCTAAGTGGGAAGTCGGCCATCTTGACTCCAAGATGGGCCGGCCCATGCCTTCTACTAAGCAACTAGTCCAACTAAATAAGTAACAGAGACTAAGGCCCTAATCGGCCGACTCACAAAGTGGCCCACTTGATTTTTCATGGTCTTGGATCAAGGTGTAAGTTACTTGATTGTTTCTTTCTAAGCCTTCAATATCTCTATGGGCTCCATGTTGGTCTTGGACAACTCGAACAAGGGCTTGGAGGGATTCTTTGAAGAGCTTGGCTCGTGCACGTGTGACTGTGCCCAATGGGACTCGGACTGGGTCATTGCGCTGGCCCTGATCCATGAACACATCACTCTTGCTCAAGATCAGCCCACTTTCTCTCTTCTCTCCCTTTTCATCACCCATCTCATCAGATTTGTCCATCTCTTTTTCTAGTTCAACAGCTGACCCTTTTATCTCATTGCTTTCAACTCCCTCAGATTCTACCTCTTCAGGCTCAATTCCCTCATCTAGCTTTTTCTCCATCCTATAACGCTCAAGCTCCCTTTTCATGTATGCTAGATCAATACAAAGCTGGTCACAAGTAAGTGATACAAGTGCAAAATGACGACCATTAAATAAGAAGGAATACTTATTAGTATGTCCGTCATATTTAACTTCTCGCCTCGACATCCATGCCTTGCCCAACAACACATGTGTCACTTGAATTCGGACTACATCACACAACACTTCATTCACATATTTGCCGATTTGAATAGGTACAAGTGTGTGTTTAGTAACCCAAACATCACCATGAGTACTCATCAACTTGTACGGTTGAAGATGATCAATGGTTGGGAGATTTAATTTCTCAACCATGATAGCACTTGCAAGGTTGACTTCACAACTCCCATCAATGGCCGAGCTACAGATTTTATCTTTGACACGGCAATGAGTATATAAAACCAACCAAGCAACTGAGATTTGACGAGGTCCAATTGCTCATCTACACCACGTAATGCCACTTCTTTGACTCCCGTAGGATCAGGAAGACAATGGTGTGGGCTAGCCTTTATGCGTCTTGTATTCGCCATGACGTATGAGGGAACCTGCAAAAAGTTAGCAACGAAACCGAAGATATTGCCTTTCACGCTCCCTTACGTGTATCCACTCGCACTCGTGTATATGGATGTCACTCTAATGATCTCACGACACTTCTCAAGTCACAGATTGTTCCCCTTGAAGAAATGGAATTTCTCAATGAGTTTTCAATCAACTTCTCTCCAAGTACTCCAAGATTGCAACGTTTAAGTGGCTGGAATTTGAAGGGAAGTTTTGGACAGATTTGATGGATGCGCTAGTGTGAATGGAATCTCAATGAAAACTTAGCTTCATAAAATGTAGGAGTGTGTTCCAAAAATGAAGCAGAGTGTTTCCAAAATGTAGGAGAGAATATAGGGGAGTGTTCCTCAAATGTTGGAAACATAGGAGATTGTTGCTAAAATGTAGGAGCGTGAAATGTTGGAAATAGAGGAGAGTGTTGCTAAAATGTAACGGATATAACGGAAGGTACCTCAACCAAAGCTCTGAAGCCAACTGATACGTTCCTCGATCAACGCGTTTCGAGACACGTAGCACGTTTGCCCAAGGATCTAGCGAGGTTGTCCTACGTTTGGATTGCAGGACTCTAAATCAACACGAACGGCACGTTTTTTATTTAAAGCGGTAGAACGACACTCCGATGAAGGTGAATACTCCAGGCGAATCGGTCGGCTGAACAATCGAGGACAGGACGCAAGATTGCTCAAGAACCCTTGCCAAAGCAAGTTAAAGGCTCGAATTCTCTCTTAGGAAGAAAACGAAAATACTAAGAGTTTTATTCATACAACTTGTGTCTTTAACCTTACAAAGCTAGCCTATTTATAGGCTAAAGGTAACAAGAAAAACCCTAAAGAAACCCTAAGTGGGAAGTCGGCCATCTTGACTCCAAGATGGGCCGGCCCATGCCTTCTACTAAGCAACTAGTCCAACTAAATAAGTAACAGAGACTAAGGCCCTAATCGGCCGACTCACAAAGTGGCCCACTTGATTTTTCATGGTCTTGGATCAAGGTGTAAGTTACTTGATTGTTTCTTTCTAAGCCTTCAATATCTCTATGGGCTCCATGTTGGTCTTGGACAACTCGAACAAGGGCTTGGAGGGATTCTTTGAAGAGCTTGGCTCGTGCACGTGTGACTGTGCCCAATGGGACTCGGACTGGGTCATTGCGCTGGCCCTGATCCATGAACACATCACTCTTGCTCAAGATCAGCCCACTTTCTCTCTTCTCTCCCTTTTCATCACCCATCTCATCAGATTTGTCCATCTCTTTTTCTAGTTCAACAGCTGACCCTTTTATCTCATTGCTTTCAACTCCCTCAGATTCTACCTCTTCAGGCTCAATTCCCTCATCTAGCTTTTTCTCCATCCTATAACGCTCAAGCTCCCTTTTCATGTATGCTAGATCAATACAAAGCTGGTCACAAGTAAGTGATACAAGTGCAAAATGACGACCATTAAATAAGAAGGAATACTTATTAGTATGTCCGTCATATTTAACTTCTCGCCTCGACATCCATGCCTTGCCCAACAACACATGTGTCACTTGAATTCGGACTACATCACACAACACTTCATTCACATATTTGCCGATTTGAATAGGTACAAGTGTGTGTTTAGTAACCCAAACATCACCATGAGTACTCATCAACTTGTACGGTTGAAGATGATCAATGGTTGGGAGATTTAATTTCTCAACCATGATAGCACTTGCAAGGTTGACTTCACAACTCCCATCAATGGCCGAGCTACAGATTTTATCTTTGACACGGCAATGAGTATATAAAACCAACCAAGCAACTGAGATTTGACGAGGTCCAATTGCTCATCTACACCACGTAATGCCACTTCTTTGACTCCCGTAGGATCAGGAAGACAATGGTGTGGGCTAGCCTTTATGCGTCTTGTATTCGCCATGACGTATGAGGGAACCTGCAAAAAGTTAGCAACGAAACCGAAGATATTGCCTTTCACGCTCCCTTACGTGTATCCACTCGCACTCGTGTATATGGATGTCACTCTAATGATCTCACGACACTTCTCAAGTCACAGATTGTTCCCCTTGAAGAAATGGAATTTCTCAATGAGTTTTCAATCAACTTCTCTCCAAGTACTCCAAGATTGCAACGTTTAAGTGGCTGGAATTTGAAGGGAAGTTTTGGACAGATTTGATGGATGCGCTAGTGTGAATGGAATCTCAATGAAAACTTAGCTTCATAAAATGTAGGAGTGTGTTCCAAAAATGAAGCAGAGTGTTTCCAAAATGTAGGAGAGAATATAGGGGAGTGTTCCTCAAATGTTGGAAATATAGGAGATTGTTGCTAAAATGTAGGAGCGTGAAATGTTGGAAATAGAGGAGAGTGTTGCTAAAATGTAACGGATATAACGGAAGGTACCTCAACCAAAGCTCTGAAGCCAACTGATACGTTCCTCGATCAACGCGTTTCGAGACACGTAGCACGTTTGCCCAAGGATCTAGCGAGGTTGTCCTACGTTTGGATTGCAGGACTCTAAATCAACACGAACGGCACGTTTTTTATTTAAAGCGGTAGAACGACACTCCGATGAAGGTGAATACTCCAGGCGAATCGGTCGGCTGAACAATCGAGGACAGGACGCAAGATTGCTCAAGAACCCTTGCCAAAGCAAGTTAAAGGCTCGAATTCTCTCTTAGGAAGAAAACGAAAATACTAAGAGTTTTATTCATACAACTTGTGTCTTTAACCTTACAAAGCTAGCCTATTTATAGGCTAAAGGTAACAAGAAAAACCCTAAAGAAACCCTAAGTGGGAAGTCGGCCATCTTGACTCCAAGATGGGCCGGCCCATGCCTTCTACTAAGCAACTAGTCCAACTAAATAAGTAACAGAGACTAAGGCCCTAATCGGCCGACTCACAAAGTGGCCCACTTGATTTTTCATGGTCTTGGATCAAGGTGTAAGTTACTTGATTGTTTCTTTCTAAGCCTTCAATATCTCTATGGGCTCCATGTTGGTCTTGGACAACTCGAACAAGGGCTTGGAGGGATTCTTTGAAGAGCTTGGCTCGTGCACGTGTGACTGTGCCCAATGGGACTCGGACTGGGTCATTGCGCTGGCCCTGATCCATGAACACATCACTCTTGCTCAAGATCAGCCCACTTTCTCTCTTCTCTCCCTTTTCATCACCCATCTCATCAGATTTGTCCATCTCTTTTTCTAGTTCAACAGCTGACCCTTTTATCTCATTGCTTTCAACTCCCTCAGATTCTACCTCTTCAGGCTCAATTCCCTCATCTAGCTTTTTCTCCATCCTATAACGCTCAAGCTCCCTTTTCATGTATGCTAGATCAATACAAAGCTGGTCACAAGTAAGTGATACAAGTGCAAAATGACGACCATTAAATAAGAAGGAATACTTATTAGTATGTCCGTCATATTTAACTTCTCGCCTCGACATCCATGCCTTGCCCAACAACACATGTGTCACTTGAATTCGGACTACATCACACAACACTTCATTCACATATTTGCCGATTTGAATAGGTACAAGTGTGTGTTTAGTAACCCAAACATCACCATGAGTACTCATCAACTTGTACGGTTGAAGATGATCAATGGTTGGGAGATTTAATTTCTCAACCATGATAGCACTTGCAAGGTTGACTTCACAACTCCCATCAATGGCCGAGCTACAGATTTTATCTTTGACACGACAATGAGTATAAAACCAACCAAGCAACTGAGATTTGACGAGGTCCAATTGCTCATCTACACCACGTAATGCCACTTCTTTGACTCCCGTAGGATCAGGAAGACAATGGTGTGGGCTAGCCTTTATGCGTCTTGTATTCGCCATGACGTATGAGGGAACCTGCAAAAAGTTAGCAACGAAACCGAAGATATTGCCTTTCACGCTCCCTTACGTGTATCCACTCGCACTCGTGTATATGGATGTCACTCTAATGATCTCACGACACTTCTCAAGTCACAGATTGTTCCCCTTGAAGAAATGGAATTTCTCAATGAGTTTTCAATCAACTTCTCTCCAAGTACTCCAAGATTGCAACGTTTAAGTGGCTGGAATTTGAAGGGAAGTTTTGGACAGATTTGATGGATGCGCTAGTGTGAATGGAATCTCAATGAAAACTTAGCTTCATAAAATGTAGGAGTGTGTTCCAAAAATGAAGCAGAGTGTTTCCAAAATGTAGGAGAGAATATAGGGGAGTGTTCCTCAAATGTTGGAAATATAGGAGATTGTTGCTAAAATGTAGGAGCGTGAAATGTTGGAAATAGAGGAGAGTGTTGCTAAAATGTAACGGATATAACGGAAGGTACCTCAACCAAAGCTCTGAAGCCAACTGATACGTTCCTCGATCAACGCGTTTCGAGACACGTAGCACGTTTGCCCAAGGATCTAGCGAGGTTGTCCTACGTTTGGATTGCAGGACTCTAAATCAACACGAACGGCACGTTTTTTATTTAAAGCGGTAGAACGACACTCCGATGAAGGTGAATACTCCAGGCGAATCGGTCGGCTGAACAATCGAGGACAGGACGCAAGATTGCTCAAGAACCCTTGCCAAAGCAAGTTAAAGGCTCGAATTCTCTCTTAGGAAGAAAACGAAAATACTAAGAATTTTATTCATACAACTTGTGTCTTTAACCTTACAAAGCTAGCCTATTTATAGGCTAAAGGTAACAAGAAAAACCCTAAAGAAACCCTAAGTGGGAAGTCGGCCATCTTGACTCCAAGATGGGCCGGCCCATGCCTTCTACTAAGCAACTAGTCCAACTAAATAAGTAACAGAGACTAAGGCCCTAATCGGCCGACTCACAAAGTGGCCCACTTGATTTTTCATGGTCTTGGATCAAGGTGTAAGTTACTTGATTGTTTCTTTCTAAGCCTTCAATATCTCTATGGGCTCCATGTTGGTCTTGGACAACTCGAACAAGGGCTTGGAGGGATTCTTTGAAGAGCTTGGCTCGTGCACGTGTGACTGTGCCCAATGGGACTCGGACTGGGTCATTGCGCTGGCCCTGATCCATGAACACATCACTCTTGCTCAAGATCAGCCCACTTTCTCTCTTCTCTCCCTTTTCATCACCCATCTCATCAGATTTGTCCATCTCTTTTTCTAGTTCAACAGCTGACCCTTTTATCTCATTGCTTTCAACTCCCTCAGATTCTACCTCTTCAGGCTCAATTCCCTCATCTAGCTTTTTCTCCATCCTATAACGCTCAAGCTCCCTTTTCATGTATGCTAGATCAATACAAAGCTGGTCACAAGTAAGTGATACAAGTGCAAAATGACGACCATTAAATAAGAAGGAATACTTATTAGTATGTCCGTCATATTTAACTTCTCGCCTCGACATCCATGCCTTGCCCAACAACACATGTGTCACTTGAATTCGGACTACATCACACAACACTTCATTCACATATTTGCCGATTTGAATAGGTACAAGTGTGTGTTTAGTAACCCAAACATCACCATGAGTACTCATCAACTTGTACGGTTGAAGATGATCAATGGTTGGGAGATTTAATTTCTCAACCATGATAGCACTTGCAAGGTTGACTTCACAACTCCCATCAATGGCCGAGCTACAGATTTTATCTTTGACACGACAATGAGTATAAAACCAACCAAGCAACTGAGATTTGACGAGGTCCAATTGCTCATCTACACCACGTAATGCCACTTCTTTGACTCCCGTAGGATCAGGAAGACAATGGTGTGGGCTAGCCTTTATGCGTCTTGTATTCGCCATGACGTATGAGGGAACCTGCAAAAAGTTAGCAACGAAACCGAAGATATTGCCTTTCACGCTCCCTTACGTGTATCCACTCGCACTCGTGTATATGGATGTCACTCTAATGATCTCACGACACTTCTCAAGTCACAGATTGTTCCCCTTGAAGAAATGGAATTTCTCAATGAGTTTTCAATCAACTTCTCTCCAAGTACTCCAAGATTGCAACGTTTAAGTGGCTGGAATTTGAAGGGAAGTTTTGGACAGATTTGATGGATGCGCTAGTGTGAATGGAATCTCAATGAAAACTTAGCTTCATAAAATGTAGGAGTGTGTTCCAAAAATGAAGCAGAGTGTTTCCAAAATGTAGGAGAGAATATAGGGGAGTGTTCCTCAAATGTTGGAAATATAGGAGATTGTTGCTAAAATGTAGGAGCGTGAAATGTTGGAAATAGAGGAGAGTGTTGCTAAAATGTAACGGATATAACGGAAGGTACCTCAACCAAAGCTCTGAAGCCAACTGATACGTTCCTCGATCAACGCGTTTCGAGACACGTAGCACGTTTGCCCAAGGATCTAGCGAGGTTGTCCTACGTTTGGATTGCAGGACTCTAAATCAACACGAACGGCACGTTTTTTATTTAAAGCGGTAGAACGACACTCCGATGAAGGTGAATACTCCAGGCGAATCGGTCGGCTGAACAATCGAGGACAGGACGCAAGATTGCTCAAGAACCCTTGCCAAAGCAAGTTAAAGGCTCGAATTCTCTCTTAGGAAGAAAACGAAAATACTAAGAATTTTATTCATACAACTTGTGTCTTTAACCTTACAAAGCTAGCCTATTTATAGGCTAAAGGTAACAAGAAAAACCCTAAAGAAACCCTAAGTGGGAAGTCGGCCATCTTGACTCCAAGATGGGCCGGCCCATGCCTTCTACTAAGCAACTAGTCCAACTAAATAAGTAACAGAGACTAAGGCCCTAATCGGCCGACTCACAAAGTGGCCCACTTGATTTTTCATGGTCTTGGATCAAGGTGTAAGTTACTTGATTGTTTCTTTCTAAGCCTTCAATATCTCTATGGGCTCCATGTTGGTCTTGGACAACTCGAACAAGGGCTTGGAGGGATTCTTTGAAGAGCTTGGCTCGTGCACGTGTGACTGTGCCCAATGGGACTCGGACTGGGTCATTGCGCTGGCCCTGATCCATGAACACATCACTCTTGCTCAAGATCAGCCCACTTTCTCTCTTCTCTCCCTTTTCATCACCCATCTCATCAGATTTGTCCATCTCTTTTTCTAGTTCAACAGCTGACCCTTTTATCTCATTGCTTTCAACTCCCTCAGATTCTACCTCTTCAGGCTCAATTCCCTCATCTAGCTTTTTCTCCATCCTATAACGCTCAAGCTCCCTTTTCATGTATGCTAGATCAATACAAAGCTGGTCACAAGTAAGTGATACAAGTGCAAAATGACGACCATTAAATAAGAAGGAATACTTATTAGTATGTCCGTCATATTTAACTTCTCGCCTCGACATCCATGCCTTGCCCAACAACACATGTGTCACTTGAATTCGGACTACATCACACAACACTTCATTCACATATTTGCCGATTTGAATAGGTACAAGTGTGTGTTTAGTAACCCAAACATCACCATGAGTACTCATCAACTTGTACGGTTGAAGATGATCAATGGTTGGGAGATTTAATTTCTCAACCATGATAGCACTTGCAAGGTTGACTTCACAACTCCCATCAATGGCCGAGCTACAGATTTTATCTTTGACACGACAATGAGTATAAAACCAACCAAGCAACTGAGATTTGACGAGGTCCAATTGCTCATCTACACCACGTAATGCCACTTCTTTGACTCCCGTAGGATCAGGAAGACAATGGTGTGGGCTAGCCTTTATGCGTCTTGTATTCGCCATGACGTATGAGGGAACCTGCAAAAAGTTAGCAACGAAACCGAAGATATTGCCTTTCACGCTCCCTTACGTGTATCCACTCGCACTCGTGTATATGGATGTCACTCTAATGATCTCACGACACTTCTCAAGTCACAGATTGTTCCCCTTGAAGAAATGGAATTTCTCAATGAGTTTTCAATCAACTTCTCTCCAAGTACTCCAAGATTGCAACGTTTAAGTGGCTGGAATTTGAAGGGAAGTTTTGGACAGATTTGATGGATGCGCTAGTGTGAATGGAATCTCAATGAAAACTTAGCTTCATAAAATGTAGGAGTGTGTTCCAAAAATGAAGCAGAGTGTTTCCAAAATGTAGGAGAGAATATAGGGGAGTGTTCCTCAAATGTTGGAAATATAGGAGATTGTTGCTAAAATGTAGGAGCGTGAAATGTTGGAAATAGAGGAGAGTGTTGCTAAAATGTAACGGATATAACGGAAGGTACCTCAACCAAAGCTCTGAAGCCAACTGATACGTTCCTCGATCAACGCGTTTCGAGACACGTAGCACGTTTGCCCAAGGATCTAGCGAGGTTGTCCTACGTTTGGATTGCAGGACTCTAAATCAACACGAACGGCACGTTTTTTATTTAAAGCGGTAGAACGACACTCCGATGAAGGTGAATACTCCAGGCGAATCGGTCGGCTGAACAATCGAGGACAGGACGCAAGATTGCTCAAGAACCCTTGCCAAAGCAAGTTAAAGGCTCGAATTCTCTCTTAGGAAGAAAACGAAAATACTAAGAATTTTATTCATACAACTTGTGTCTTTAACCTTACAAAGCTAGCCTATTTATAGGCTAAAGGTAACAAGAAAAACCCTAAAGAAACCCTAAGTGGGAAGTCGGCCATCTTGACTCCAAGATGGGCCGGCCCATGCCTTCTACTAAGCAACTAGTCCAACTAAATAAGTAACAGAGACTAAGGCCCTAATCGGCCGACTCACAAAGTGGCCCACTTGATTTTTCATGGTCTTGGATCAAGGTGTAAGTTACTTGATTGTTTCTTTCTAAGCCTTCAATATCTCTATGGGCTCCATGTTGGTCTTGGACAACTCGAACAAGGGCTTGGAGGGATTCTTTGAAGAGCTTGGCTCGTGCACGTGTGACTGTGCCCAATGGGACTCGGACTGGGTCATTGCGCTGGCCCTGATCCATGAACACATCACTCTTGCTCAAGATCAGCCCACTTTCTCTCTTCTCTCCCTTTTCATCACCCATCTCACCAGATTTGTCCATCTCTTTTTCTAGTTCAACAGCTGACCCTTTTATCTCATTGCTTTCAACTCCCTCAGATTCTACCTCTTCAGGCTCAATTCCCTCATCTAGCTTTTTCTCCATCCTATAACGCTCAAGCTCCCTTTTCATGTATGCTAGATCAATACAAAGCTGGTCACAAGTAAGTGATACAAGTGCAAAATGACGACCATTAAATAAGAAGGAATACTTATTAGTATGTCCGTCATATTTAACTTCTCGCCTCGACATCCATGCCTTGCCCAACAACACATGTGTCACTTGAATTCGGACTACATCACACAACACTTCATTCACATATTTGCCGATTTGAATAGGTACAAGTGTGTGTTTAGTAACCCAAACATCACCATGAGTACTCATCAACTTGTACGGTTGAAGATGATCAATGGTTGGGAGATTTAATTTCTCAACCATGATAGCACTTGCAAGGTTGACTTCACAACTCCCATCAATGGCCGAGCTACAGATTTTATCTTTGACACGACAATGAGTATAAAACCAACCAAGCAACTGAGATTTGACGAGGTCCAATTGCTCATCTACACCACGTAATGCCACTTCTTTGACTCCCGTAGGATCAGGAAGACAATGGTGTGGGCTAGCCTTTATGCGTCTTGTATTCGCCATGACGTATGAGGGAACCTGCAAAAAGTTAGCAACGAAACCGAAGATATTGCCTTTCACGCTCCCTTACGTGTATCCACTCGCACTCGTGTATATGGATGTCACTCTAATGATCTCACGACACTTCTCAAGTCACAGATTGTTCCCCTTGAAGAAATGGAATTTCTCAATGAGTTTTCAATCAACTTCTCTCCAAGTACTCCAAGATTGCAACGTTTAAGTGGCTGGAATTTGAAGGGAAGTTTTGGACAGATTTGATGGATGCGCTAGTGTGAATGGAATCTCAATGAAAACTTAGCTTCATAAAATGTAGGAGTGTGTTCCAAAAATGAAGCAGAGTGTTTCCAAAATGTAGGAGAGAATATAGGGGAGTGTTCCTCAAATGTTGGAAATATAGGAGATTGTTGCTAAAATGTAGGAGCGTGAAATGTTGGAAATAGAGGAGAGTGTTGCTAAAATGTAACGGATATAACGGAAGGTACCTCAACCAAAGCTCTGAAGCCAACTGATACGTTCCTCGATCAACGCGTTTCGAGACACGTAGCACGTTTGCCCAAGGATCTAGCGAGGTTGTCCTACGTTTGGATTGCAGGACTCTAAATCAACACGAACGGTACGTTTTTTATTTAAAGCGGTAGAACGACACTCCGATGAAGGTGAATACTCCAGGCGAATCGGTCGGCTGAACAATCGAGGACAGGACGCAAGATTGCTCAAGAACCCTTGCCAAAGCAAGTTAAAGGCTCGAATTCTCTCTTAGGAAGAAAACGAAAATACTAAGAATTTTATTCATACAACTTGTGTCTTTAACCTTACAAAGCTAGCCTATTTATAGGCTAAAGGTAACAAGAAAAACCCTAAAGAAACCCTAAGTGGGAAGTCGGCCATCTTGACTCCAAGATGGGCCGGCCCATGCCTTCTACTAAGCAACTAGTCCAACTAAATAAGTAACAGAGACTAAGGCCCTAATCGGCCGACTCACAAAGTGGCCCACTTGATTTTTCATGGTCTTGGATCAAGGTGTAAGTTACTTGATTGTTTCTTTCTAAGCCTTCAATATCTCTATGGGCTCCATGTTGGTCTTGGACAACTCGAACAAGGGCTTGGAGGGATTCTTTGAAGAGCTTGGCTCGTGCACGTGTGACTGTGCCCAATGGGACTCGGACTGGGTCATTGCGCTGGCCCTGATCCATGAACACATCACTCTTGCTCAAGATCAGCCCACTTTCTCTCTTCTCTCCCTTTTCATCACCCATCTCATCAGATTTGTCCATCTCTTTTTCTAGTTCAACAGCTGACCCTTTTATCTCATTGCTTTCAACTCCCTCAGATTCTACCTCTTCAGGCTCAATTCCCTCATCTAGCTTTTTCTCCATCCTATAACGCTCAAGCTCCCTTTTCATGTATGCTAGATCAATACAAAGCTTGATGCGAGACGCGGAAGCAACTTCGGATCTAGAGGAACACGATGAAGATTTGATGGAGTTGAACCCGAACTTGGACCACTCAAGAACAGATTTAACGGTAGAGGACGCCACAATCAAGTATGTGTGCTTGATTGATAAGTCACGAACAGCCTAGGATCAGCTCTAGGATGTTCAACTTAGCTTGCACAAGCTAAGGGAATTTGCCACAAGGAATGGACGAAATTCTGGAAATTTTATTCAATACTCTCAAAAACTGAATGTAACATGCGGCTTGAGGCTATTAATAGCCGTGACTAAGACCTAATAAACTGGAAAAATAACACGGAAAGTTCGGCCAGCCCCTTGGGTCTTCACTTGACCGAAAGCTAGCCCAACTAACTATAGATCATAGGCCTCGGGGGCGTTGCCCCCGAACCCCCACTGGGGGCTTCGCTGCGCCCCCGGGCCCCCAAGCCAGGGGCGCGTCGCCCCCTTGGACCCCCGACTCGCTGACCGAGCAGCGAGATCCCCGTACGGCTCAGCGAGGGTACTTAACTGCTGCTTGGCCCACTATTTGGAGCTTGAACACTTGCATCTTCAATTGTAAGCAGCATTTTAGTAGTCGTGCAAGGATATTCCAACTCAATTCCTTCAATGGCCGGTTTCTCTTGGATTTGGATGGCACGTACCAAGGCTTGGAGGGACTCCTTGAATCTCTTAGCTCGTGCTCGTGTCACCGGGCCTAGGGGCACTTTCACAGGGTCTACTTGTACACTTTGGGTCTCGTGCTCAATCGCATCATTCCCCTCTTCTTGAAAAGGATTTGCCCTCAAATCGTACTCGTCCCCTGCAATAAATGGATTTAGATCAGCAACATTGAATGTAGCACTAACATTGTACTCACCAGGCAGATCTAAGCGGTATGCATTGTCGTTGATGCGCTCAATGACTTGAAAAGGCCCATCTCCTCTTGGTGACAGCTTGCTTTTCCGTTGGTTTGGAAATCTCTCCTTGCGCAAATGTAACCAGACCCAATCACCTGGTTCAAAGACAAGCTTGCGCCTGTGCTTATTAGCTTGTTGGACATATTGGGCCGTCCTCCTCTCGATATTGGTACGAACCTTGTCATGTAATGATCTCACGAACTCAGCTTTCTTCTTGCCATCTAAGTTCATATGCTCAGAAGAAGGTAATGGCAACAAATCTAAGGGAGTTAAGGGGTTCAAACCATACACAACTTCAAAAGGCGAGAATTGTGTAGCACTATGCACAGCCCTATTGTATGCAAACTCAACATGAGGTAGACACTCCTCCCATGACTTGATATTTTTCTTTATGATTGCACGTAGGAGTGTGGATAAAGTCCTATTGACTACCTCAGTTTGTCCGTCCGTTTGAGGATGACTAGAGGTAGAGAACAACAGTTTGGTTCCCAACCGACCCCATAAAGATTTCCAAAAATAGCTCAAAAACTTGACATCTCTATCAGATACTATAGTCCTAGGTATGCCATGCAAACGAACAACCTCTTTAAAGAATAAATCAGCAATGTGTAAAGCATCATCCGTCTTATGACATGCAATAAAGTGAGCCATTTTGGAGAACCTATCTACCACAACAATATAGAGTCATGGCCACGCTTTGAACGAGGTAGCCCAAGCACGAAATCCATGGAAATGTCAACCCAAGGTTGGTGAGGTATGGGTAAAGGAGTATACAAACCGTTTGGGTTGACCCGAGACTTAGCTTTGTGGCACACGCCACATCTTTCAACAATCCTCTCCACGTCCTTGCGCATGCGAGGCCAATGGAAGTGTTCCTGTAACACAGCTAATGTCTTGGTGACACCAAAGTGTCCCATTAGTCCACCACTATGTGACTCCTGAATAAGTAAGTTACGTATGGACCCTCGAGGAATGCACAACTTGGTAAGATAAAATAAGAACCCATCATGTACGAAGAATTTTTCAAAGTCAGATTTTCCCCAATTCGCATAAGCGTTCGCAAAATCCAAGTCATTCTTATACAACTCCTTCATGAGTTCAAAGCCTAGGAGTTTAGCATCTAAAGCAGTGAGCAAAATGTGTCTACGAGATAAAGCGTCAGCTACGACATTAGATTTACCTGTTTTGTATTTGATGACGTATGGAAAAGACTCAATGAAGGCTACCCATCGGGCATGTCGTTTGCTCAGCTTTTGTTGTCCTTTTAGGTGCTTGAGAGACTCATGGTCAGTTTTGATGACGAATTCCCGGGCACGTAGGTAGTGTTGCCATGTCTCCAAAGCACGTACAAGGGCAAACATCTCCTTGTCATAAGTTGAATAGTTGAGGACCGCGCCATTTAATTTCTCACTAAAGTAGGCAATCGGTCTCCCTCCTTGCATGAGTACGGCTCCTACTCCTACTCCTGATGCATCACATTCCACTTCAAAAGTGAGATCAAAGTTAGGTATTGCAAGGAGTGGTGCATGTGTGAGTTGGTGTTTCAGCAATTGGAAAGCCTTATCTTGGGCTTCCCCCCAAAAGAACTTCTCGTTCTTCTTTATGACTGCGGTAAGAGGTGCAGCGATGGTGCTAAAATCCTTCACAAAACGACGGTAGAAGCTTGCTAATCCATGAAAGCTGCGCACATCACTTACTGAGGTAGGTGTTGGCCACTCTTGGATGGACTTAATCTTCTCTTCATCTACGTGAATGCCCTGCGCACTTACAACATATCCTAGAAACACAACACGATCAGTGCAAAATGTGCACTTCTTAAGGTTGGCATATAGCCTTTCCCTTCGAAGTACTTCAAAGATGGCTTTGAGGTGCTCAAGGTGTTCTTCTAAACTTCTGCTATAAATCAGAATATCATCAAAGTAAACCACTACAAATTTCCCAAGAAAATGTCTCAAAACATGGTTCATTAAACGCATGAAGGTACTAGGTGCATTAGTTAAACCAAATGGCATTACTAACCACTCGTATAGACCATGTTTAGTTTTGAAAGCGGTTTTCCACTCATCTCCCTCTTTCATTCTTATTTGGTGGTAACCACTTTTCAAATCAATTTTAGTAAATATGATGGCACCATGCAATTCATCTAACATATCATCCAACCTAGGGATAGGGTGACGATATTTTACCGTGATTGCATTGACTGCTCGACAGTCGGTGCACATTCTCCACGCTCCATCTTTCTTTGGCACGAGAATCACTGGTACAGCGCATGGACTTAGACTTTCTCTAGCCCAACCTTTCCTTAGCAATTCCTCCACTTGCCTTTGCAATTCCTTTGTTTCCTCAGGACCCATTCTATAGGCTGGTTTGTTAGGCAATGGTGCTCCAGGAATGAGATCGATTTGGTGCTCGATTCCCCTTAATGGTGGTAGTCCATCAGGTACATCCTCAGGAAATATGTCTTCAAATTCCTGCAAGAGAGGTAAAATAGTAGAAGGCAAGGAGTCAGTGGATATGGATGAAGTGACCAACTCTTCTTTGCACACAAGCATAAGTAAGAGTTGGTTGGAAGACAAAGCTCGCCTTACATCTTTGGCTTTTGCTAGCAAGCTTAGTTTCCCCTTATTTTCTTCTCTCATAGCCGACCCACTTGTTGCCTTTTTCTTCCCTAGGGGTTCGGCCCTTCTCTCTCCTTTTTCTTCCTCACTTTTCTCTCGCTTTTTCCTCTCAAGTTCTAGCTCATACTCCTTTTGGAGCCTCATTTGATCTTCATACACTTGTTTTGGGGTGAGAGGTACAAGTGTCACCTTTCTATTGCAATGAGTAAAGACATATTTATTAGCTCTTCCCTTGAATTCGACATCGCGATCATATTGCCAAGGCCGTCCAAGAATGAGGTGACTTGCTTGCATTGGCACGACATCACAAGTAATCTCGTCTTCATACTTGCCAATTCGGAATGGCACTTTCACTTGTCTAAACACACGTATTTCCCCTTCATTGTTCAACCATTGAAGGCGATAAGGTCTTGGATGTTTGATAACTTGGAGCCCTAGCATTTCTACCATGAGTAGACTAGCGACATTGGCACAACTCCCACTATCAATAACAACACTACACACCTTATCCTTGATATGACACCTTGTGTAGAAAAGGTTGTCCCGTTGTACCTCCATTTCCTCCTCTTTGGCTCGAGTAGTGAGGACCTTTCGAACCACTAGGCATCCAATCTCCTCATGCGTAGGTATCTCCTCACTCGATTCATTCTCTTCCTCTTCTAGAGGTGGCATCCCCTCGTACTCCTCTTCCTCATCTGATACAATTTCCCCATTTGGCAACACCAACATGGTCCTTTGGCTGGGGCATTGAGAAGCGATGTGGCCAAATCCTTGACACTTAAAGCACTTGGTGTCTCGG
This sequence comes from Coffea arabica, assembly GCF_036785885.1. Lineage (NCBI taxonomy): Eukaryota > Viridiplantae > Streptophyta > Magnoliopsida > Gentianales > Rubiaceae > Coffea > Coffea arabica. Next base: position 17,162,507 of record NC_092325.1, read on the forward strand.
CCACGTGGTTTGGAAGCTGCATTATTAGCCTTAAAGTCAGGCTTGGGCGTCGCCTTGGAAGGGAGGCCATTCGGCCTTGGAGGGTAAGAAGGAGCTGCGGCCTTCTCCTCCCTTTTTGGTTGAGAAGTGCGCCAATTTCCAGCTTGATAAGTAGTGCTTTGTCGTGCAGTACCCCTCCTCTTGAGGCGCCGTTCAATTGTAACCGCCTTCTCTAGCATTTCATTCATGTCGAGGTAGTGTTGGAGTTCCACTACTTCAGCAATCTCGGGCCTCAATCCATGTAGAAAACGAGCCATCGTGGCCTCTCCATCTTCAAGCAAATCCGCCTTCATGATGGCCATTTCCATCTCCTTGTAATAATCCTCAACTGACATGGACCCTTGGTTGAGAGCTTGTAGCCGACGGTGTAGATCTCGGCTATAGTAGCTCGGAACGAACCTTTTTCTCATCAGACTCCTCATTTCCTCCCAAGTTTCCACAGGTCTCTCACGATTTCTCCTTCGGCTTAGTCTAAGTTGGTCCCACCAAATGGAGGCGTAGTCAGTGAATTCTACGGCTGCTAGTTTCATGAGTTTGACACCTTTAATGGTGTCGTCTCCTCGACGTTGGAACCTTTGATCATTTTGGTACCTTCCCTCAAATGCTTCCTCTTCATCGTTTGAGTATGCCGATTCTTTGCCCTTACTCGGGGTAGGTGGAGGTCTCGAGTTCTCCAACTGATCAATTCGATCATGCAATGGCTCAATTTCATTCTTAAGCAATCGTTTGAACTCCCTCATCATGGCTTCCAACTGTAATTTGATGTCCATGGTTTGTTCACCAACTCCACTAGACATATTTAGTCCACCTGCAAAACAAATAAACAAAACGAGTTCCTCTCTCTTTTTTTTTTTTTTTTTAATACGATGTATAGGTCACTCACACTCGTGTTTCACTCAAGTGTATCACTCTCTAATAATCTTACCAAGCAATTCCTTGGCTTGCTTTTTGCTTCAGTTGAACAAACTAGGCGTCACCGCAATGTACGTTCTTGACTAGTCAACAGGTGACACACAAGCTAGTAGCAATAAAATGGAATTGAATGACTGAAGACCTAGACACGACTCAAGACTTAGAATATAGTTGGACAATAACTAACGATGCAAAAGAAAGTAAGACAATTAACTTGAATGCTGAAATTTTGAAAATCCTAGAAAACTCTACCCGAAACCCAATTTTCTGGAATTTGTTGAGCTGCTGGTCCGTGGTCTTTTTGGTAAGGGTTTGGAGTATTTTGGGTGGCCTTATGCTGCTCAAATAATGGGCAATCTACTACCTAAAACTCAGCCCAATCGGGTGTCACAATTGCTCCAACGGTTTTAGGAAAATTCAAGAATTCAAGATTCGAAAATTGGAAAGTTTGATCTGATTTGGACACTTGGGGTTGCCAAGGATTGGAAACCTTGGAGTTTGGTCAGATTTGGGAGTCCCAAGTGGTTCAAATTCGAAATTTTGGGGCTGGTCAGATTTGGAAGTCAGATTTTGCACCAAATTTGGTAAACTTGTAGGCTGTCAAGAATTGGAGGTTGTTCAGATTTGGAAGTCCAAGTTTGAATCAAATTTGGTGGCTTGAAGGCTGACCGAGACTAGGGGCTGTTCAGATTTGGAAGTCCAAGTTTGAATCAGATTTGGAATTCCAAGTTTGAATCAAATTCGGTGGCTTGAAGGCTGACCAAGACTAGGGGCTGTTCAGATTTGGAAGTCCAAGTTTGAATCAGATTTGGTAAAACTTGAAGGCTGGTCAAGAATGTAGGCTGTCAAGAATTGGAGGTTGTTCAGATTTGGAAGTCCAAGTTTGAATCAGATTTGGTACAACTTGAAGGCTGGTCAAGAATTGGAGGTTGTTTTCACACAATAGCCAGCTAGTTTAGACCATAATTTCACAGCAATTAACGTAAACAACTTGGACAGATTTGGTTTCAAGATCAAAGTTCCATGAAAACAAGAACACGGTTGAAGGTTTATTTCAGGTTTCACGACTGCCAAGATTAACCTCTTTGATCCAAGAAGCTCAAGACTTCCCCAATACGGTTTTGATGTTCGAGTTTTGCAAAGCAACAACACAAAGGTTCAAGAAACAAGTGCAAACAGATTCGGTATCCCAGCAAATTAATTCCAGCAACGACTCAAGGGAATGACAATAAGGTATGCATCACAATAGATTTTTTTTTTTTTTTTGGATTTAAACAGAACATAAACACAAGACAAAACTGGACAGAAAATTTCGGACAACAACTAAACAACAAAGACAGATTTCTGACAAGGAAACAACCAAGACAGATTTCAGACTTGACAAACCCGAGCACTTGAGCTACGAATTTAGAAGACTAAAACAGATCTAAAAACAATAAAAAGGATATTCGTGATACCTCTAACCAGCTCTGATGCCAGCTGATGCGAGACGCGGAAGCAACTTCGGATCTAGAGGAACACGATGAAGATTTGATGGAGTTGAACCCGAACTTCAAAGCTGGTCACAAGTAAGTGATACAGGTGCAAAATGACGACCATTAAATAAGAAGGAATACTTATTAGTATGTCCGTCATATTTAACTTCTCGCCTCGACATCCATGCCTTGCCCAACAACACATGTGTCACTTGAATTCGGACTACATCACACAACACTTCATTCACATATTTGCCGATTTGAATAGGTACAAGTGTGTGTTTAGTAACCCAAACATCACCATGAGTACTCATCAACTTGTACGGTTGAAGATGATCAATGGTTGGGAGATTTAATTTCTCAACCATGATAGCACTTGCAAGGTTGACTTCACAACTCCCATCAATGGCCGAGCTACAGATTTTATCTTTGACACGACCATGAGTATAAAACCAACCAAGCAACTGAGATTTGACGAGGTCCAATTGCTCATCTACACCACGTAATGCCACTTCTTTGACTCCCGTAGGATCAGGAAGACAATGGTGTGGGCTAGCCTTTATGCGTCTTGTATTCGCCATGACGTATGAGGGAACCTGCAAAAAGTTAGCAACGAAACCGAAGATATTGCCTTTCACGCTCCCTTACGTGTATCCACTCGCACTCGTGTATATGGATGTCACTCTAATGATCTCACGACACTTCTCAAGTCACAGATTGTTCCCCTTGAAGAAATGGAATTTCTCAATGAGTTTTCAATCAACTTCTCTCCAAGTACTCCAAGATTGCAACGTTTAAGTGGCTGGAATTTGAAGGGAAGTTTTGCACAGATTTGATGGATGCGCTAGTGTGAATGGAATCTCAATGAAAGCTTAGCTTCATAAAATGTAGGAGTGTGTTCCAAAAATGAAGCAGAGTGTTTCCAAAATGTAGGAGAGAATATAGGGGAGTGTTCCTCAAATGTTGGAAATATAGGAGATTGTTGCTAAAATGTAGGAGCGTGAAATGTTGGAAATAGAGGAGAGTGTTGCTAAAATGTAACGGATATAACGGAAGGTACCTCAACCAAAGCTCTGAAGCCAACTGATACGTTCCTCGATCAACGCGTTTCGAGACACGTAGCACGTTTGCCCAAGGATCTAGCGAGGTTGTCCTACGTTTGGATTGCAGGACTCTAAATCAACACGAACGGCACGTTTTTTATTTAAAGCGGTAGAACGACACTCCGATGAAGGTGAATACTCCAGGCGAATCGGTCGGCTGAACAATCGAGGACAGGACGCAAGATTGCTCAAGAACCCTTGCCAAAGCAAGTTAAAGGCTCGAATTCTCTCTTAGGAAGAAAACGAAAATACTAAGAATTTTATTCATACAACTTGTGTCTTTAACCTTACAAAGCTAGCCTATTTATAGGCTAAAGGTAACAAGAAAAACCCTAAAGAAACCCTAAGTGGGAAGTCGGCCATCTTGACTCCAAGATGGGCCGGCCCATGCCTTCTACTAAGCAACTAGTCCAACTAAATAAGTAACAGAGACTAAGGCCCTAATCGGCCGGCTCACAAAGTGGCCCACTTGATTTTTCATGGTCTTGGATCAAGGTGTAAGTTACTTGATTGTTTCTTTCTAAGCCTTCAATATCTCTATGGGCTCCATGTTGGTCTTGGACAACTCGAACAAGGGCTTGGAGGGATTCTTTGAAGAGCTTGGCTCGTGCACGTGTGACTGTGCCCAATGGGACTCGGACTGGGTCATTGCGCTGGCCCTGATCCATGAACACATCACTCTTGCTCAAGATCAGCCCACTTTCTCTCTTCTCTCCCTTTTCATCACCCATCTCATCAGATTTGTCCATCTCTTTTTCTAGTTCAACAGCTGACCCTTTTATCTCATTGCTTTCAACTCCCTCAGATTCTACCTCTTCAGGCTCAATTCCCTCATCTAGCTTTTTCTCCATCCTATAACGCTCAAGCTCCCTTTTCATGTATGCTAGATCAATACAAAGCTGGTCACAAGTAAGTGATACAAGTGCAAAATGACGACCATTAAATAAGAAGGAATACTTATTAGTATGTCCGTCATATTTAACTTCTCGCCTCGACATCCATGCCTTGCCCAACAACACATGTGTCACTTGAATTCGGACTACATCACACAACACTTCATTCACATATTTGCCGATTTGAATAGGTACAAGTGTGTGTTTAGTAACCCAAACATCACCATGAGTACTCATCAACTTGTACGGTTGAAGATGATCAATGGTTGGGAGATTTAATTTCTCAACCATGATAGCACTTGCAAGGTTGACTTCACAACTCCCATCAATGGCCGAGCTACAGATTTTATCTTTGACACGACCATGAGTATAAAACCAACCAAGCAACTGAGATTTGACGAGGTCCAATTGCTCATCTACACCACGTAATGCCACTTCTTTGACTCCCGTAGGATCAGGAAGACAATGGTGTGGGCTAGCCTTTATGCGTCTTGTATTCGCCATGACGTATGAGGGAACCTGCAAAAAGTTAGCAACGAAACCGAAGATATTGCCTTTCACGCTCCCTTACGTGTATCCACTCGCACTCGTGTATATGGATGTCACTCTAATGATCTCACGACACTTCTCAAGTCACAGATTGTTCCCCTTGAAGAAATGGAATTTCTCAATGAGTTTTCAATCAACTTCTCTCCAAGTACTCCAAGATTGCAACGTTTAAGTGGCTGGAATTTGAAGGGAAGTTTTGCACAGATTTGATGGATGCGCTAGTGTGAATGGAATCTCAATGAAAGCTTAGCTTCATAAAATGTAGGAGTGTGTTCCAAAAATGAAGCAGAGTGTTTCCAAAATGTAGGAGAGAATATAGGGGAGTGTTCCTCAAATGTTGGAAATATAGGAGATTGTTGCTAAAATGTAGGAGCGTGAAATGTTGGAAATAGAGGAGAGTGTTGCTAAAATGTAACGGATATAACGGAAGGTACCTCAACCAAAGCTCTGAAGCCAACTGATACGTTCCTCGATCAACGCGTTTCGAGACACGTAGCACGTTTGCCCAAGGATCTAGCGAGGTTGTCCTACGTTTGGATTGCAGGACTCTAAATCAACACGAACGGCACGTTTTTTATTTAAAGCGGTAGAACGACACTCCGATGAAGGTGAATACTCCAGGCGAATCGGTCGGCTGAACAATCGAGGACAGGACGCAAGATTGCTCAAGAACCCTTGCCAAAGCAAGTTAAAGGCTCGAATTCTCTCTTAGGAAGAAAACGAAAATACTAAGAATTTTATTCATACAACTTGTGTCTTTAACCTTACAAAGCTAGCCTATTTATAGGCTAAAGGTAACAAGAAAAACCCTAAAGAAACCCTAAGTGGGAAGTCGGCCATCTTGACTCCAAGATGGGCCGGCCCATGCCTTCTACTAAGCAACTAGTCCAACTAAATAAGTAACAGAGACTAAGGCCCTAATCGGCCGGCTCACAAAGAGGCCCACTTGATTTTTCATGGTCTTGGATCAAGGTGTAAGTTACTTGATTGTTTCTTTCTAAGCCTTCAATATCTCTATGGGCTCCATGTTGGTCTTGGACAACTCGAACAAGGGCTTGGAGGGATTCTTTGAAGAGCTTGGCTCGTGCACGTGTGACTGTGCCCAATGGGACTCGGACTGGGTCATTGCGCTGGCCCTGATCCATGAACACATCACTCTTGCTCAAGATCAGCCCACTTTCTCTCTTCTCTCCCTTTTCATCACCCATCTCATCAGATTTGTCCATCTCTTTTTCTAGTTCAACAGCTGACCCTTTTATCTCATTGCTTTCAACTCCCTCAGATTCTACCTCTTCAGGCTCAATTCCCTCATCTAGCTTTTTCTCCATCCTATAACGCTCAAGCTCCCTTTTCATGTATGCTAGATCAATACAAAGCTGGTCACAAGTAAGTGATACAAGTGCAAAATGACGACCATTAAATAAGAAGGAATACTTATTAGTATGTCCGTCATATTTAACTTCTCGCCTCGACATCCATGCCTTGCCCAACAACACATGTGTCACTTGAATTCGGACTACATCACACAACACTTCATTCACATATTTGCCGATTTGAATAGGTACAAGTGTGTGTTTAGTAACCCAAACATCACCATGAGTACTCATCAACTTGTACGGTTGAAGATGATCAATGGTTGGGAGATTTAATTTCTCAACCATGATAGCAGTTGCAAGGTTGACTTCACAACTCCCATCAATGGCCGAGCTACAGATTTTATCTTTGACACGACGATGAGTATAAAACCAACCAAGCAACTGAGATTTGACGAGGTCCAATTGCTCATCTACACCACGTAATGCCACTTCTTTGACTCCCGTAGGATCAGGAAGACAATGGTGTGGGCTAGCCTTTATGCGTCTTGTATTCGCCATGACGTATGAGGGAACCTGCAAAAAGTTAGCAACGAAACCGAAGATATTGCCTTTCACGCTCCCTTACGTGTATCCACTCGCACTCGTGTATATGGATGTCACTCTAATGATCTCACGACACTTCTCAAGTCACAGATTGTTCCCCTTGAAGAAATGGAATTTCTCAATGAGTTTTCAATCAACTTCTCTCCAAGTACTCCAAGATTGCAACGTTTAAGTGGCTGGAATTTGAAGGGAAGTTTTGGACAGATTTGATGGATGCGCTAGTGTGAATGGAATCTCAATGAAAGCTTAGCTTCATAAAATGTAGGAGTGTGTTCCAAAAATGAAGCAGAGTGTTTCCAAAATGTAGGAGAGAATATAGGGGAGTGTTCCTCAAATGTTGGAAATATAGGAGATTGTTGCTAAAATGTAGGAGCGTGAAATGTTGGAAATAGAGGAGAGTGTTGCTAAAATGTAACGGATATAACGGAAGGTACCTCAACCAAAGCTCTGAAGCCAACTGATACGTTCCTCGATCAACGCGTTTCGAGACACGTAGCACGTTTGCCCAAGGATCTAGCGAGGTTGTCCTACGTTTGGATTGCAGGACTCTAAATCAACACGAACGGCACCTTTTTTATTTAAAGCGGTAGAACGACACTCCGATGAAGGTGAATACTCCAGGCGAATCGGTCGGCTGAACAATCGAGGACAGGACGCAAGATTGCTCAAGAACCCTTGCCAAAGCAAGTTAAAGGCTCGAATTCTCTCTTAGGAAGAAAACGAAAATACTAAGAATTTTATTCATACAACTTGTGTCTTTAACCTTACAAAGCTAGCCTATTTATAGGCTAAAGGTAACAAGAAAAACCCTAAAGAAACCCTAAGTGGGAAGTCGGCCATCTTGACTCCAAGATGGGCCGGCCCATGCCTTCTACTAAGCAACTAGTCCAACTAAATAAGTAACAGAGACTAAGGCCCTAATCGGCCGGCTCACAAAGAGGCCCACTTGATTTTTCATGGTCTTGGATCAAGGTGTAAGTTACTTGATTGTTTCTTTCTAAGCCTTCAATATCTCTATGGGCTCCATGTTGGTCTTGGACAACTCGAACAAGGGCTTGGAGGGATTCTTTGAAGAGCTTGGCTCGTGCACGTGTGACTGTGCCCAATGGGACTCGGACTGGGTCATTGCGCTGGCCCTGATCCATGAACACATCACTCTTGCTCAAGATCAGCCCACTTTCTCTCTTCTCTCCCTTTTCATCACCCATCTCATCAGATTTGTCCATCTCTTTTTCTAGTTCAACAGCTGACCCTTTTATCTCATTGCTTTCAACTCCCTCAGATTCTACCTCTGCAGGCTCAATTCCCTCATCTAGCTTTTTCTCCATCCTATAACGCTCAAGCTCCCTTTTCATGTATGCTAGATCAATACAAAGCTGGTCACAAGTAAGTGATACAAGTGCAAAATGACGACCATTAAATAAGAAGGAATACTTATTAGTATGTCCGTCATATTTAACTTCTCGCCTCGACATCCATGCCTTGCCCAACAACACATGTGTCACTTGAATTCGGACTACATCACACAACACTTCATTCACATATTTGCCGATTTGAATAGGTACAAGTGTGTGTTTAGTAACCCAAACATCACCATGAGTACTCATCAACTTGTACGGTTGAAGATGATCAATGGTTGGGAGATTTAATTTCTCAACCATGATAGCAGTTGCAAGGTTGACTTCACAACTCCCATCAATGGCCGAGCTACAGATTTTATCTTTGACACGACGATGAGTATAAAACCAACCAAGCAACTGAGATTTGACGAGGTCCAATTGCTCATCTACACCACGTAATGCCACTTCTTTGACTCCCGTAGGATCAGGAAGACAATGGTGTGGGCTAGCCTTTATGCGTCTTGTATTCGCCATGACGTATGAGGGAACCTGCAAAAAGTTAGCAACGAAACCGAAGATATTGCCTTTCACGCTCCCTTACGTGTATCCACTCGCACTCGTGTATATGGATGTCACTCTAATGATCTCACGACACTTCTCAAGTCACAGATTGTTCCCCTTGAAGAAATGGAATTTCTCAATGAGTTTTCAATCAACTTCTCTCCAAGTACTCCAAGATTGCAACGTTTAAGTGGCTGGAATTTGAAGGGAAGTTTTGGACAGATTTGATGGATGCGCTAGTGTGAATGGAATCTCAATGAAAGCTTAGCTTCATAAAATGTAGGAGTGTGTTCCAAAAATGAAGCAGAGTGTTTCCAAAATGTAGGAGAGAATATAGGGGAGTGTTCCTCAAATGTTGGAAATATAGGAGATTGTTGCTAAAATGTAGGAGCGTGAAATGTTGGAAATAGAGGAGAGTGTTGCTAAAATGTAACGGATATAACGGAAGGTACCTCAACCAAAGCTCTGAAGCCAACTGATACGTTCCTCGATCAACGCGTTTCGAGACACGTAGCACGTTTGCCCAAGGATCTAGCGAGGTTGTCCTACGTTTGGATTGCAGGACTCTAAATCAACACGAACGGCACGTTTTTTATTTAAAGCGGTAGAACGACACTCCGATGAAGGTGAATACTCCAGGCGAATCGGTCGGCTGAACAATCGAGGACAGGACGCAAGATTGCTCAAGAACCCTTGCCAAAGCAAGTTAAAGGCTCGAATTCTCTCTTAGGAAGAAAACGAAAATACTAAGAATTTTATTCATACAACTTGTGTCTTTAACCTTACAAAGCTAGCCTATTTATAGGCTAAAGGTAACAAGAAAAACCCTAAAGAAACCCTAAGTGGGAAGTCGGCCATCTTGACTCCAAGATGGGCCGGCCCATGCCTTCTACTAAGCAACTAGTCCAACTAAATAAGTAACAGAGACTAAGGCCCTAATCGGCCGGCTCACAAAGAGGCCCACTTGATTTTTCATGGTCTTGGATCAAGGTGTAAGTTACTTGATTGTTTCTTTCTAAGCCTTCAATATCTCTATGGGCTCCATGTTGGTCTTGGACAACTCGAACAAGGGCTTGGAGGGATTCTTTGAAGAGCTTGGCTCGTGCACGTGTGACTGTGCCCAATGGGACTCGGACTGGGTCATTGCGCTGGCCCTGATCCATGAACACATCACTCTTGCTCAAGATCAGCCCACTTTCTCTCTTCTCTCCCTTTTCATCACCCATCTCATCAGATTTGTCCATCTCTTTTTCTAGTTCAACAGCTGACCCTTTTATCTCATTGCTTTCAACTCCCTCAGATTCTACCTCTGCAGGCTCAATTCCCTCATCTAGCTTTTTCTCCATCCTATAACGCTCAAGCTCCCTTTTCATGTATGCTAGATCAATACAAAGCTGGTCACAAGTAAGTGATACAAGTGCAAAATGACGACCATTAAATAAGAAGGAATACTTATTAGTATGTCCGTCATATTTAACTTCTCGCCTCGACATCCATGCCTTGCCCAACAACGCCTTCTACTAAGCAACTAGTCCAGCTAAATAAGTAACAAAGACTAAGGCCCTAATCGGCCGACTCACAAAGAGGCCCACTTGATTTTTCATGGGCTTGGATCAAGGTGTAAGTTACTTGATTGTTTCTTTCTAAGCCTTCAATATCTCTATGGGCTCCATGTTGGTCTTGGACAACTCGAACAAGGGCTTGGAGGGATTCTTTGAAGAGCTTGACTCGTGCACGTGTGACTGCGCCCAATGGGACTCGGACTGGGTCATTGCGCTGGCCCTGATCCATGAACACATCACTCTTGCTCAAGATCAGCCCACTTTCTCTCTTCTCTTCCTTTTCATCACCCATCTCATCATATTTGTCCATCTCTTTTTCTAGTTCAACAGCTGACCCTTTTATCTCATTGCTTTGAACTCCCTCAGATTCTACCTCTTCAGGCTCAATTCCCTCATCTAGCTTTTTCTCCATCCTATAACGCTCAAGCTCCCTTTTCATGTATGCTGGAAATATAGGAGAGTGTTGCTAAAATGTAACGGATATAACGGAAGGTACCTCAACCAAAGCTCTGAAGCCAACTGATACGTTCCTCGATCAGCGCGTTTCGAGACACGTAGCACGTTTGCCCAAGGATCTAGCGAGGTTGCCCTGCGTTTGGATTGCGGGACTCTAAATCAACACGAACGGCACGTTTTTTATTTAAAGCGGTAGAACGACACTCCGATGAAGGTGAATACTCCAGGGGAATAGGTCGGCTGAACAATCGAGGACAGGACGCAAGATTGCTCAAGAACCCTTGCCAAAGCAAGTTAAAGGCTCGAATTCTCTCTTAGGAAGAAAGCGAAAATACTAAGAATTTTATTCATAAAACTTGTGCCTTTAACCTTACAAAGCTAGGCTATTTATAGGCTAAAGGTAACAAGAAAAACCCTAAAGAAACCCTAAGTGGGAAGTCGGCCATCTTGACTCCAAGATGGGCCGGCCCATGCCTTCTACTAAGCAACTAGTCCAGCTAAATAAGTAACAAAGACTAAGGCCCTAATCGGCCGACTCACAAAGAGGCCCACTTGATTTTTCATGGGCTTGGATCAAGGTGTAAGTTACTTGATTGTTTCTTTCTAAGCCTTCAATATCTCTATGGGCTCCATGTTGGTCTTGGACAACTCGAACAAGGGCTTGGAGGGATTCTTTGAAGAGCTTGACTCGTGCACGTGTGACTGCGCCCAATGGGACTCGGACTGGGTCATTGCGCTGGCCCTGATCCATGAACACATCACTCTTGCTCAAGATCAGCCCACTTTCTCTCTTCTCTTCCTTTTCATCACCCATCTCATCATATTTGTCCATCTCTTTTTCTAGTTCAACAGCTGACCCTTTTATCTCATTGCTTTGAACTCCCTCAGATTCTACCTCTTCAGGCTCAATTCCCTCATCTAGCTTTTTCTCCATCCTATAACGCTCAAGCTCCCTTTTCATGTATGCTAGATCAACACAGAGCCGGTCACAAGTAAGTGATACAAGAGCAAAATGACGACCATTAAATAAGAAGGAATACTTATTAGTATGTCCGTCATATTTAACTTCTCGCCTCGACATCCATGCCTTGCCCAACAACACATATGTCACTTGAATTTGGACTACATCACACAACACTTCATCCACATATTTGCCGATTTGAATAGGTACAAGTGTGTGTTTATTAACCCCAAACATCACCATGAGTACTCATCAACTTGTACGGTTGAAGATGATCAATGGTTGGGAGATTTAATTTCTCAACCATGATAGCACTTGGAAGGTTGACTTCACAACTCCCATCAATGGCCAAGCTACAGATTTTATCTTTGACACGACAATGAGTATAAAACCAACCAAGCAACTGAGATTTGACGAGGTCCAACTGCTCATCTACACCACGTAATGCCACTTCTTTGACTCCCGTAGGATCAGGAAGACAATGGTGTGGGCTAGCTTGTATTCGCCATGACGTATGAGGGAACCTGCAAAACGTTAGCAACGAATCCGAAGATATTGCCTTTCACGCTCCCTTACGTGTATCCACTCGCACTCGTGTATATGGGTGTCACTCTAATGATCTCACGACACTTCTCAAGTCACAGATTGTTCCCCTTGAAGAAATGGAATTTCTCAATGAGTTTTCAATCAACTTCTCTCCAAGTACTCCAAGATTGTAACGTTTAAGTGGCTGGAATTTGAAGGGAAGTTTTGGACTGATTTGATGGATGCGCTAGTGTGAATGGAATCTCAATGAAAACTTAGCTTCATAAAATGTAGGAGTGTGTTCCTAAAATGTAGGAGAGTGTTTCCAAAATGTAGGAGAGAATATAGGGGAGTGTTCCTCAAATGTTGGAAATATAGGAGAGTGTTGCTAAATTGTAGGAGCGTGAAATATTGGAAATATAGGAGAGTGTTGCTAAAATGTAACGGATATAACGGAAGGTACCTCAACCAAAGCTCTGAAGCCAACTGATACGTTCCTCGATCAGCGCGTTTCGAGACACGTAGCACGTTTGCCCAAGGATCTAGCGAGGTTGCCCTGCGTTTGGATTGCGGGACTCTAAATCAACACGAACGGCACGTTTTTTATTTAAAGCGGTAGAACGACACTCCGATGAAGGTGAATACTCCAGGGGAATAGGTCGGCTGAACAATCGAGGACAGGACGCAAGATTGCTCAAGAACCCTTGCCAAAGCAAGTTAAAGGCTCGAATTCTCTCTTAGGAAGAAAGCGAAAATACTAAGAATTTTATTCATAAAACTTGTGCCTTTAACCTTACAAAGCTAGGCTATTTATAGGCTAAAGGTAACAAGAAAAACCCTAAAGAAACCCTAAGTGGGAAGTCGGCCATCTTGACTCCAAGATGGGCCGGCCCATGCCTTCTACTAAGCAACTAGTCCAGCTAAATAAGTAACAAAGACTAAGGCCCTAATCGGCCGACTCACAAAGAGGCCCACTTGATTTTTCATGGGCTTGGATCAAGGTGTAAGTTACTTGATTGTTTCTTTCTAAGCCTTCAATATCTCTATGGGCTCCATGTTGGTCTTGGACAACTCGAACAAGGGCTTGGAGGGATTCTTTGAAGAGCTTGACTCGTGCACGTGTGACTGCGCCCAATGGGACTCGGACTGGGTCATTGCGCTGGCCCTGATCCATGAACACATCACTCTTGCTCAAGATCAGCCCACTTTCTCTCTTCTCTTCCTTTTCATCACCCATCTCATCATATTTGTCCATCTCTTTTTCTAGTTCAACAGCTGACCCTTTTATCTCATTGCTTTGAACTCCCTCAGATTCTACCTCTTCAGGCTCAATTCCCTCATCTAGCTTTTTCTCCATCCTATAACGCTCAAGCTCCCTTTTCATGTATGCTAGATCAACACAGAGCCGGTCACAAGTAAGTGATACAAGAGCAAAATGACGACCATTAAATAAGAAGGAATACTTATTAGTATGTCCGTCATATTTAACTTCTCGCCTCGACATCCATGCCTTGCCCAACAACACATATGTCACTTGAATTTGGACTACATCACACAACACTTCATCCACATATTTGCCGATTTGAATAGGTACAAGTGTGTGTTTATTAACCCCAAACATCACCATGAGTACTCATCAACTTGTACGGTTGAAGATGATCAATGGTTGGGAGATTTAATTTCTCAACCATGATAGCACTTGGAAGGTTGACTTCACAACTCCCATCAATGGCCAAGCTACAGATTTTATCTTTGACACGACAATGAGTATAAAACCAACCAAGCAACTGAGATTTGACGAGGTCCAACTGCTCATCTACACCACGTAATGCCACTTCTTTGACTCCCGTAGGATCAGGAAGACAATGGTGTGGGCTAGCTTGTATTCGCCATGACGTATGAGGGAACCTGCAAAACGTTAGCAACGAATCCGAAGATATTGCCTTTCACGCTCCCTTACGTGTATCCACTCGCACTCGTGTATATGGGTGTCACTCTAATGATCTCACGACACTTCTCAAGTCACAGATTGTTCCCCTTGAAGAAATGGAATTTCTCAATGAGTTTTCAATCAACTTCTCTCCAAGTACTCCAAGATTGTAACGTTTAAGTGGCTGGAATTTGAAGGGAAGTTTTGGACTGATTTGATGGATGCGCTAGTGTGAATGGAATCTCAATGAAAACTTAGCTTCATAAAATGTAGGAGTGTGTTCCTAAAATGTAGGAGAGTGTTTCCAAAATGTAGGAGAGAATATAGGGGAGTGTTCCTCAAATGTTGGAAATATAGGAGAGTGTTGCTAAATTGTAGGAGCGTGAAATATTGGAAATATAGGAGAGTGTTGCTAAAATGTAACGGATATAACGGAAGGTACCTCAACCAAAGCTCTGAAGCCAACTGATACGTTCCTCGATCAGCGCGTTTCGAGACACGTAGCACGTTTGCCCAAGGATCTAGCGAGGTTGCCCTGCGTTTGGATTGCGGGACTCTAAATCAACACGAACGGCACGTTTTTTATTTAAAGCGGTAGAACGACACTCCGATGAAGGTGAATACTCCAGGGGAATAGGTCGGCTGAACAATCGAGGACAGGACGCAAGATTGCTCAAGAACCCTTGCCAAAGCAAGTTAAAGGCTCGAATTCTCTCTTAGGAAGAAAGCGAAAATACTAAGAATTTTATTCATAAAACTTGTGCCTTTAACCTTACAAAGCTAGGCTATTTATAGGCTAAAGGTAACAAGAAAAACCCTAAAGAAACCCTAAGTGGGAAGTCGGCCATCTTGACTCCAAGATGGGCCGGCCCATGCCTTCTACTAAGCAACTAGTCCAGCTAAATAAGTAACAAAGACTAAGGCCCTAATCGGCCGACTCACAAAGAGGCCCACTTGATTTTTCATGGGCTTGGATCAAGGTGTAAGTTACTTGATTGTTTCTTTCTAAGCCTTCAATATCTCTATGGGCTCCATGTTGGTCTTGGACAACTCGAACAAGGGCTTGGAGGGATTCTTTGAAGAGCTTGACTCGTGCACGTGTGACTGCGCCCAATGGGACTCGGACTGGGTCATTGCGCTGGCCCTGATCCATGAACACATCACTCTTGCTCAAGATCAGCCCACTTTCTCTCTTCTCTTCCTTTTCATCACCCATCTCATCATATTTGTCCATCTCTTTTTCTAGTTCAACAGCTGACCCTTTTATCTCATTGCTTTGAACTCCCTCAGATTCTACCTCTTCAGGCTCAATTCCCTCATCTAGCTTTTTCTCCATCCTATAACGCTCAAGCTCCCTTTTCATGTATGCTAGATCAACACAGAGCCGGTCACAAGTAAGTGATACAAGAGCAAAATGACGACCATTAAATAAGAAGGAATACTTATTAGTATGTCCGTCATATTTAACTTCTCGCCTCGACATCCATGCCTTGCCCAACAACACATATGTCACTTGAATTTGGACTACATCACACAACACTTCATCCACATATTTGCCGATTTGAATAGGTACAAGTGTGTGTTTATTAACCCCAAACATCACCATGAGTACTCATCAACTTGTACGGTTGAAGATGATCAATGGTTGGGAGATTTAATTTCTCAACCATGATAGCACTTGGAAGGTTGACTTCACAACTCCCATCAATGGCCAAGCTACAGATTTTATCTTTGACACGACAATGAGTATAAAACCAACCAAGCAACTGAGATTTGACGAGGTCCAACTGCTCATCTACACCACGTAATGCCACTTCTTTGACTCCCGTAGGATCAGGAAGACAATGGTGTGGGCTAGCTTGTATTCGCCATGACGTATGAGGGAACCTGCAAAACGTTAGCAACGAATCCGAAGATATTGCCTTTCACGCTCCCTTACGTGTATCCACTCGCACTCGTGTATATGGGTGTCACTCTAATGATCTCACGACACTTCTCAAGTCACAGATTGTTCCCCTTGAAGAAATGGAATTTCTCAATGAGTTTTCAATCAACTTCTCTCCAAGTACTCCAAGATTGTAACGTTTAAGTGGCTGGAATTTGAAGGGAAGTTTTGGACTGATTTGATGGATGCGCTAGTGTGAATGGAATCTCAATGAAAACTTAGCTTCATAAAATGTAGGAGTGTGTTCCTAAAATGTAGGAGAGTGTTTCCAAAATGTAGGAGAGAATATAGGGGAGTGTTCCTCAAATGTTGGAAATATAGGAGAGTGTTGCTAAATTGTAGGAGCGTGAAATATTGGAAATATAGGAGAGTGTTGCTAAAATGTAACGGATATAACGGAAGGTACCTCAACCAAAGCTCTGAAGCCAACTGATACGTTCCTCGATCAGCGCGTTTCGAGACACGTAGCACGTTTGCCCAAGGATCTAGCGAGGTTGCCCTGCGTTTGGATTGCGGGACTCTAAATCAACACGAACGGCACGTTTTTTATTTAAAGCGGTAGAACGACACTCCGATGAAGGTGAATACTCCAGGGGAATAGGTCGGCTGAACAATCGAGGACAGGACGCAAGATTGCTCAAGAACCCTTGCCAAAGCAAGTTAAAGGCTCGAATTCTCTCTTAGGAAGAAAGCGAAAATACTAAGAATTTTATTCATAAAACTTGTGCCTTTAACCTTACAAAGCTAGGCTATTTATAGGCTAAAGGTAACAAGAAAAACCCTAAAGAAACCCTAAGTGGGAAGTCGGCCATCTTGACTCCAAGATGGGCCGGCCCATGCCTTCTACTAAGCAACTAGTCCAGCTAAATAAGTAACAAAGACTAAGGCCCTAATCGGCCGACTCACAAAGAGGCCCACTTGATTTTTCATGGGCTTGGATCAAGGTGTAAGTTACTTGATTGTTTCTTTCTAAGCCTTCAATATCTCTATGGGCTCCATGTTGGTCTTGGACAACTCGAACAAGGGCTTGGAGGGATTCTTTGAAGAGCTTGACTCGTGCACGTGTGACTGCGCCCAATGGGACTCGGACTGGGTCATTGCGCTGGCCCTGATCCATGAACACATCACTCTTGCTCAAGATCAGCCCACTTTCTCTCTTCTCTTCCTTTTCATCACCCATCTCATCATATTTGTCCATCTCTTTTTCTAGTTCAACAGCTGACCCTTTTATCTCATTGCTTTGAACTCCCTCAGATTCTACCTCTTCAGGCTCAATTCCCTCATCTAGCTTTTTCTCCATCCTATAACGCTCAAGCTCCCTTTTCATGTATGCTAGATCAACACAGAGCCGGTCACAAGTAAGTGATACAAGAGCAAAATGACGACCATTAAATAAGAAGGAATACTTATTAGTATGTCCGTCATATTTAACTTCTCGCCTCGACATCCATGCCTTGCCCAACAACACATATGTCACTTGAATTTGGACTACATCACACAACACTTCATCCACATATTTGCCGATTTGAATAGGTACAAGTGTGTGTTTATTAACCCCAAACATCACCATGAGTACTCATCAACTTGTACGGTTGAAGATGATCAATGGTTGGGAGATTTAATTTCTCAACCATGATAGCACTTGGAAGGTTGACTTCACAACTCCCATCAATGGCCAAGCTACAGATTTTATCTTTGACACGACAATGAGTATAAAACCAACCAAGCAACTGAGATTTGACGAGGTCCAACTGCTCATCTACACCACGTAATGCCACTTCTTTGACTCCCGTAGGATCAGGAAGACAATGGTGTGGGCTAGCTTGTATTCGCCATGACGTATGAGGGAACCTGCAAAACGTTAGCAACGAATCCGAAGATATTGCCTTTCACGCTCCCTTACGTGTATCCACTCGC
Source organism: Coffea arabica (assembly GCF_036785885.1). Taxonomy (NCBI): domain Eukaryota; kingdom Viridiplantae; phylum Streptophyta; class Magnoliopsida; order Gentianales; family Rubiaceae; genus Coffea; species Coffea arabica. Next base: position 17,180,594 of record NC_092325.1, read on the forward strand.
ACTCGTGTATATGGGTGTCACTCTAATGATCTCACGACACTTCTCAAGTCACAGATTGTTCCCCTTGAAGAAATGGAATTTCTCAATGAGTTTTCAATCAACTTCTCTCCAAGTACTCCAAGATTGTAACGTTTAAGTGGCTGGAATTTGAAGGGAAGTTTTGGACTGATTTGATGGATGCGCTAGTGTGAATGGAATCTCAATGAAAACTTAGCTTCATAAAATGTAGGAGTGTGTTCCTAAAATGTAGGAGAGTGTTTCCAAAATGTAGGAGAGAATATAGGGGAGTGTTCCTCAAATGTTGGAAATATAGGAGAGTGTTGCTAAATTGTAGGAGCGTGAAATATTGGAAATATAGGAGAGTGTTGCTAAAATGTAACGGATATAACGGAAGGTACCTCAACCAAAGCTCTGAAGCCAACTGATACGTTCCTCGATCAGCGCGTTTCGAGACACGTAGCACGTTTGCCCAAGGATCTAGCGAGGTTGCCCTGCGTTTGGATTGCGGGACTCTAAATCAACACGAACGGCACGTTTTTTATTTAAAGCGGTAGAACGACACTCCGATGAAGGTGAATACTCCAGGGGAATAGGTCGGCTGAACAATCGAGGACAGGACGCAAGATTGCTCAAGAACCCTTGCCAAAGCAAGTTAAAGGCTCGAATTCTCTCTTAGGAAGAAAGCGAAAATACTAAGAATTTTATTCATAAAACTTGTGCCTTTAACCTTACAAAGCTAGGCTATTTATAGGCTAAAGGTAACAAGAAAAACCCTAAAGAAACCCTAAGTGGGAAGTCGGCCATCTTGACTCCAAGATGGGCCGGCCCATGCCTTCTACTAAGCAACTAGTCCAGCTAAATAAGTAACAAAGACTAAGGCCCTAATCGGCCGACTCACAAAGAGGCCCACTTGATTTTTCATGGGCTTGGATCAAGGTGTAAGTTACTTGATTGTTTCTTTCTAAGCCTTCAATATCTCTATGGGCTCCATGTTGGTCTTGGACAACTCGAACAAGGGCTTGGAGGGATTCTTTGAAGAGCTTGACTCGTGCACGTGTGACTGCGCCCAATGGGACTCGGACTGGGTCATTGCGCTGGCCCTGATCCATGAACACATCACTCTTGCTCAAGATCAGCCCACTTTCTCTCTTCTCTTCCTTTTCATCACCCATCTCATCATATTTGTCCATCTCTTTTTCTAGTTCAACAGCTGACCCTTTTATCTCATTGCTTTGAACTCCCTCAGATTCTACCTCTTCAGGCTCAATTCCCTCATCTAGCTTTTTCTCCATCCTATAACGCTCAAGCTCCCTTTTCATGTATGCTAGATCAACACAGAGCCGGTCACAAGTAAGTGATACAAGAGCAAAATGACGACCATTAAATAAGAAGGAATACTTATTAGTATGTCCGTCATATTTAACTTCTCGCCTCGACATCCATGCCTTGCCCAACAACACATATGTCACTTGAATTTGGACTACATCACACAACACTTCATCCACATATTTGCCGATTTGAATAGGTACAAGTGTGTGTTTATTAACCCCAAACATCACCATGAGTACTCATCAACTTGTACGGTTGAAGATGATCAATGGTTGGGAGATTTAATTTCTCAACCATGATAGCACTTGGAAGGTTGACTTCACAACTCCCATCAATGGCCAAGCTACAGATTTTATCTTTGACACGACAATGAGTATAAAACCAACCAAGCAACTGAGATTTGACGAGGTCCAACTGCTCATCTACACCACGTAATGCCACTTCTTTGACTCCCGTAGGATCAGGAAGACAATGGTGTGGGCTAGCTTGTATTCGCCATGACGTATGAGGGAACCTGCAAAACGTTAGCAACGAATCCGAAGATATTGCCTTTCACGCTCCCTTACGTGTATCCACTCGCACTCGTGTATATGGGTGTCACTCTAATGATCTCACGACACTTCTCAAGTCACAGATTGTTCCCCTTGAAGAAATGGAATTTCTCAATGAGTTTTCAATCAACTTCTCTCCAAGTACTCCAAGATTGTAACGTTTAAGTGGCTGGAATTTGAAGGGAAGTTTTGGACTGATTTGATGGATGCGCTAGTGTGAATGGAATCTCAATGAAAACTTAGCTTCATAAAATGTAGGAGTGTGTTCCTAAAATGTAGGAGAGTGTTTCCAAAATGTAGGAGAGAATATAGGGGAGTGTTCCTCAAATGTTGGAAATATAGGAGAGTGTTGCTAAATTGTAGGAGCGTGAAATATTGGAAATATAGGAGAGTGTTGCTAAAATGTAACGGATATAACGGAAGGTACCTCAACCAAAGCTCTGAAGCCAACTGATACGTTCCTCGATCAGCGCGTTTCGAGACACGTAGCACGTTTGCCCAAGGATCTAGCGAGGTTGCCCTGCGTTTGGATTGCGGGACTCTAAATCAACACGAACGGCACGTTTTTTATTTAAAGCGGTAGAACGACACTCCGATGAAGGTGAATACTCCAGGGGAATAGGTCGGCTGAACAATCGAGGACAGGACGCAAGATTGCTCAAGAACCCTTGCCAAAGCAAGTTAAAGGCTCGAATTCTCTCTTAGGAAGAAAGCGAAAATACTAAGAATTTTATTCATAAAACTTGTGCCTTTAACCTTACAAAGCTAGGCTATTTATAGGCTAAAGGTAACAAGAAAAACCCTAAAGAAACCCTAAGTGGGAAGTCGGCCATCTTGACTCCAAGATGGGCCGGCCCATGCCTTCTACTAAGCAACTAGTCCAGCTAAATAAGTAACAAAGACTAAGGCCCTAATCGGCCGACTCACAAAGAGGCCCACTTGATTTTTCATGGGCTTGGATCAAGGTGTAAGTTACTTGATTGTTTCTTTCTAAGCCTTCAATATCTCTATGGGCTCCATGTTGGTCTTGGACAACTCGAACAAGGGCTTGGAGGGATTCTTTGAAGAGCTTGACTCGTGCACGTGTGACTGCGCCCAATGGGACTCGGACTGGGTCATTGCGCTGGCCCTGATCCATGAACACATCACTCTTGCTCAAGATCAGCCCACTTTCTCTCTTCTCTTCCTTTTCATCACCCATCTCATCATATTTGTCCATCTCTTTTTCTAGTTCAACAGCTGACCCTTTTATCTCATTGCTTTGAACTCCCTCAGATTCTACCTCTTCAGGCTCAATTCCCTCATCTAGCTTTTTCTCCATCCTATAACGCTCAAGCTCCCTTTTCATGTATGCTAGATCAACACAGAGCCGGTCACAAGTAAGTGATACAAGAGCAAAATGACGACCATTAAATAAGAAGGAATACTTATTAGTATGTCCGTCATATTTAACTTCTCGCCTCGACATCCATGCCTTGCCCAACAACACATATGTCACTTGAATTTGGACTACATCACACAACACTTCATCCACATATTTGCCGATTTGAATAGGTACAAGTGTGTGTTTATTAACCCCAAACATCACCATGAGTACTCATCAACTTGTACGGTTGAAGATGATCAATGGTTGGGAGATTTAATTTCTCAACCATGATAGCACTTGGAAGGTTGACTTCACAACTCCCATCAATGGCCAAGCTACAGATTTTATCTTTGACACGACAATGAGTATAAAACCAACCAAGCAACTGAGATTTGACGAGGTCCAACTGCTCATCTACACCACGTAATGCCACTTCTTTGACTCCCGTAGGATCAGGAAGACAATGGTGTGGGCTAGCTTGTATTCGCCATGACGTATGAGGGAACCTGCAAAACGTTAGCAACGAAACCGAAGATATTGCCTTTCACGCTCCCTTACGTGTATCCACTCGCACTCGTGTATATGGGTGTCACTCTAATGATCTCACGACACTTCTCAAGTCACAGATTGTTCCCCTTGAAGAAATGGAATTTCTCAATGAGTTTTCAATCAACTTCTCTCCAAGTACTCCAAGATTGCAACGTTTAAGTGGCTGGAATTTGAAGGGAAGTTTTGGACTGATTTGATGGATGCGCTAGTGTGAATGGAATCTCAATGAAAACTTAGCTTCATAAAATGTAGGAGTGTGTTCCTAAAATGTAGGAGAGTGTTTCCAAAATGTAGGAGAGAATATAGGGGAGTGTTCCTCAAATGTTGGAAATATAGGAGAGTGTTGCTAAATTGTAGGAGCGTGAAATATTGGAAATATAGGAGAGTGTTGCTAAAATGTAACGGATATAACGGAAGGTACCTCAACCAAAGCTCTGAAGCGAACTGATACGTTCCTCGATCAGCGCGTTTCGAGACACGTAGCACGTTTGCCCAAGGATCTAGCGAGGTTGTCCTGCGTTTGGATTGCGGGACTCTAAATCAACACGAACGGCACGTTTTTTATTTAAAGCGGTAGAACGACACTCCGATGAAGGTGAATACTCCAGGGGAATAGGTCGGCTGAACAATCGAGGACAGGACGCAAGATTGCTCAAGAACCCTTGCCAAAGCAAGTTAAAGGCTCGAATTCTCTCTTAGGAAGAAAGCGAAAATACTAAGAATTTTATTCATAAAACTTGTGCCTTTAACCTTACAAAGCTAGGCTATTTATAGGCTAAAAGTAACAAGAAAAACCCTAAAGAAACCCTAAGTGGGAAGTCGGCCATCTTGACTCCAAGATGGGCCGGCCCATGCCTTCTACTAAGCAACTAGTCCAGCTAAATAAGTAACAAAGACTAAGGCCCTAATCGGCCGACTCACAAAGAGGCCCACTTGATTTTTCATGGGCTTGGATCAAGGTGTAAGTTACTTGATTGTTTCTTTCTAAGCCTTCAATATCTCTATGGGCTCCATGTTGGTCTTGGACAACTCGAACAAGGGCTTGGAGGGATTCTTTGAAGAGCTTGACTCGTGCACGTGTGACTGCGCCCAATGGGACTCGGACTGGGTCATTGCGCTGGCCCTGATCCATGAACACATCACTCTTGCTCAAGATCAGCCCACTTTCTCTCTTCTCTTCCTTTTCATCACCCATCTCATCAGATTTGTCCATCTCTTTTTCTAGTTCAACAGCTGACCCTTTTATCTCATTGCTTTGAACTCCCTCAGATTCTACCTCTTCAGGCTCAATTCCCTCATCTAGCTTTTTCTCCATCCTATAACGCTCAAGCTCCCTTTTCATGTATGCTAGATCAACACAGAGCCGGTCACAAGTAAGTGATACAAGAGCAAAATGACGACCATTAAATAAGAAGGAATACTTATTAGTATGTCCGTCATATTTAACTTCTCGCCTCGACATCCATGCCTTGCCCAACAACACATATGTCACTTGAATTTGGACTACATCACACAACACTTCATCCACATATTTGCCGATTTGAATAGGTACAAGTGTGTGTTTATTAACCCCAAACATCACCATGAGTACTCATCAACTTGTACGGTTGAAGATGATCAATGGTTGGGAGATTTAATTTCTCAACCATGATAGCACTTGGAAGGTTGACTTCACAACTCCCATCAATGGCCAAGCTACAGATTTTATCTTTGACACGACAATGAGTATAAAACCAACCAAGCAACTGAGATTTGACGAGGTCCAACTGCTCATCTACACCACGTAATGCCACTTCTTTGACTCCCGTAGGATCAGGAAGACAATGGTGTGGGCTAGCCTGTATTCGCCATGACGTATGAGGGAACCTGCAAAACGTTAGCAACGAATCCGAAGATATTGCCTTTCACGCTCCCTTACGTGTATCCACTCGCACTCGTGTATATGGGTGTCACTCTAATGATCTCACGACACTTCTCAAGTCACAGATTGTTCCCCTTGAAGAAATGGAATTTCTCAATGAGTTTTCAATCAACTTCTCTCCAAGTACTCCAAGATTGTAACGTTTAAGTGGCTGGAATTTGAAGGGAAGTTTTGGACTGATTTGATGGATGCGCTAGTGTGAATGGAATCTCAATGAAAACTTAGCTTCATAAAATGTAGGAGTGTGTTCCTAAAATGTAGGAGAGTGTTTCCAAAATGTAGGAGAGAATATAGGGGAGTGTTCCTCAAATGTTGGAAATATAGGAGAGTGTTGCTAAATTGTAGGAGCGTGAAATATTGGAAATATAGGAGAGTGTTGCTAAAATGTAACGGATATAACGGAAGGTACCTCAACCAAAGCTCTGAAGCCAACTGATACGTTCCTCGATCAGCGCGTTTCGAGACACGTAGCACGTTTGCCCAAGGATCTAGCGAGGTTGCCCTGCGTTTGGATTGCGGGACTCTAAATCAACACGAACGGCACGTTTTTTATTTAAAGCGGTAGAACGACACTCCGATGAAGGTGAATACTCCAGGGGAATAGGTCGGCTGAACAATCGAGGACAGGACGCAAGATTGCTCAAGAACCCTTGCCAAAGCAAGTTAAAGGCTCGAATTCTCTCTTAGGAAGAAAGCGAAAATACTAAGAATTTTATTCATAAAACTTGTGCCTTTAACCTTACAAAGCTAGGCTATTTATAGGCTAAAGGTAACAAGAAAAACCCTAAAGAAACCCTAAGTGGGAAGTCGGCCATCTTGACTCCAAGATGGGCCGGCCCATGCCTTCTACTAAGCAACTAGTCCAGCTAAATAAGTAACAAAGACTAAGGCCCTAATCGGCCGACTCACAAAGAGGCCCACTTGATTTTTCATGGGCTTGGATCAAGGTGTAAGTTACTTGATTGTTTCTTTCTAAGCCTTCAATATCTCTATGGGCTCCATGTTGGTCTTGGACAACTCGAACAAGGGCTTGGAGGGATTCTTTGAAGAGCTTGACTCGTGCACGTGTGACTGCGCCCAATGGGACTCGGACTGGGTCATTGCGCTGGCCCTGATCCATGAACACATCACTCTTGCTCAAGATCAGCCCACTTTCTCTCTTCTCTTCCTTTTCATCACCCATCTCATCAGATTTGTCCATCTCTTTTTCTAGTTCAACAGCTGACCCTTTTATCTCATTGCTTTGAACTCCCTCAGATTCTACCTCTTCAGGCTCAATTCCCTCATCTAGCTTTTTCTCCATCCTATAACGCTCAAGCTCCCTTTTCATGTATGCTAGATCAACACAGAGCCGGTCACAAGTAAGTGATACAAGAGCAAAATGACGACCATTAAATAAGAAGGAATACTTATTAGTATGTCCGTCATATTTAACTTCTCGCCTCGACATCCATGCCTTGCCCAACAACACATATGTCACTTGAATTTGGACTACATCACACAACACTTCATCCACATATTTGCCGATTTGAATAGGTACAAGTGTGTGTTTATTAACCCCAAACATCACCATGAGTACTCATCAACTTGTACGGTTGAAGATGATCAATGGTTGGGAGATTTAATTTCTCAACCATGATAGCACTTGGAAGGTTGACTTCACAACTCCCATCAATGGCCAAGCTACAGATTTTATCTTTGACACGACAATGAGTATAAAACCAACCAAGCAACTGAGATTTGACGAGGTCCAACTGCTCATCTACACCACGTAATGCCACTTCTTTGACTCCCGTAGGATCAGGAAGACAATGGTGTGGGCTAGCCTGTATTCGCCATGACGTATGAGGGAACCTGCAAAACGTTAGCAACGAATCCGAAGATATTGCCTTTCACGCTCCCTTACGTGTATCCACTCGCACTCGTGTATATGGGTGTCACTCTAATGATCTCACGACACTTCTCAAGTCACAGATTGTTCCCCTTGAAGAAATGGAATTTCTCAATGAGTTTTCAATCAACTTCTCTCCAAGTACTCCAAGATTGTAACGTTTAAGTGGCTGGAATTTGAAGGGAAGTTTTGGACTGATTTGATGGATGCGCTAGTGTGAATGGAATCTCAATGAAAACTTAGCTTCATAAAATGTAGGAGTGTGTTCCTAAAATGTAGGAGAGTGTTTCCAAAATGTAGGAGAGAATATAGGGGAGTGTTCCTCAAATGTTGGAAATATAGGAGAGTGTTGCTAAATTGTAGGAGCGTGAAATATTGGAAATATAGGAGAGTGTTGCTAAAATGTAACGGATATAACGGAAGGTACCTCAACCAAAGCTCTGAAGCCAACTGATACGTTCCTCGATCAGCGCGTTTCGAGACACGTAGCACGTTTGCCCAAGGATCTAGCGAGGTTGCCCTGCGTTTGGATTGCGGGACTCTAAATCAACACGAACGGCACGTTTTTTATTTAAAGCGGTAGAACGACACTCCGATGAAGGTGAATACTCCAGGGGAATAGGTCGGCTGAACAATCGAGGACAGGACGCAAGATTGCTCAAGAACCCTTGCCAAAGCAAGTTAAAGGCTCGAATTCTCTCTTAGGAAGAAAGCGAAAATACTAAGAATTTTATTCATAAAACTTGTGCCTTTAACCTTACAAAGCTAGGCTATTTATAGGCTAAAGGTAACAAGAAAAACCCTAAAGAAACCCTAAGTGGGAAGTCGGCCATCTTGACTCCAAGATGGGCCGGCCCATGCCTTCTACTAAGCAACTAGTCCAGCTAAATAAGTAACAAAGACTAAGGCCCTAATCGGCCGACTCACAAAGAGGCCCACTTGATTTTTCATGGGCTTGGATCAAGGTGTAAGTTACTTGATTGTTTCTTTCTAAGCCTTCAATATCTCTATGGGCTCCATGTTGGTCTTGGACAACTCGAACAAGGGCTTGGAGGGATTCTTTGAAGAGCTTGACTCGTGCACGTGTGACTGCGCCCAATGGGACTCGGACTGGGTCATTGAGCTGGCCCTGATCCATGAACACATCACTCTTGCTCAAGATCAGCCCACTTTCTCTCTTCTCTTCCTTTTCATCACCCATCTCATCATATTTGTCCATCTCTTTTTCTAGTTCAACAGCTGACCCTTTTATCTCATTGCTTTGAACTCCCTCAGATTCTACCTCTTCAGGCTCAATTCCCTCATCTAGCTTTTTCTCCATCCTATAACGCTCAAGCTCCCTTTTCATGTATGCTAGATCAACACAGAGCCGGTCACAAGTAAGTGATACAAGAGCAAAATGACGACCATTAAATAAGAAGGAATACTTATTAGTATGTCCGTCATATTTAACTTCTCGCCTCGACATCCATGCCTTGCCCAACAACACATATGTCACTTGAATTTGGACTACATCACACAACACTTCATCCACATATTTGCCGATTTGAATAGGTACAAACAAGTGTGTGTTTATTAACCCCAAACATCACCATGAGTACTCATCAACTTGTACGGTTGAAGATGATCAATGGTTGGGAGATTTAATTTCTCAACCATGATAGCACTTGGAAGGTTGACTTCACAACTCCCATCAATGGCCAAGCTACAGATTTTATCTTTGACACGACAATGAGTATAAAACCAACCAAGCAACTGAGATTTGACGAGGTCCAACTGCTCATCTACACCACGTAATGCCACTTCTTTGACTCCCGTAGGATCAGGAAGACAATGGTGTGGGCTAGCTTGTATTCGCCATGACGTATGAGGGAACCTGCAAAACGTTAGCAACGAAACCGAAGATATTGCCTTTCACGCTCCCTTACGTGTATCCACTCGCACTCGTGTATATGGGTGTCACTCTAATGATCTCACGACACTTCTCAAGTCACAGATTGTTCCCCTTGAAGAAATGGAATTTCTCAATGAGTTTTCAATCAACTTCTCTCCAAGTACTCCAAGATTGCAACGTTTAAGTGGCTGGAATTTGAAGGGAAGTTTTGGACTGATTTGATGGATGCGCTAGTGTGAATGGAATCTCAATGAAAACTTAGCTTCATAAAATGTAGGAGTGTGTTCCTAAAATGTAGGAGAGTGTTTCCAAAATGTAGGAGAGAATATAGGGGAGTGTTCCTCAAATGTTGGAAATATAGGAGAGTGTTGCTAAAATGTAACGGATATAACGGAAGGTACCTCAACCAAAGCTCTGAAGCGAACTGATACGTTCCTCGATCAGCGCGTTTCGAGACACGTAGCACGTTTGCCCAAGGATCTAGCGAGGTTGTCCTGCGTTTGGATTGCGGGACTCTAAATCAACACGAACGGCACGTTTTTTATTTAAAGCGGTAGAACGACACTCCGATGAAGGTGAATACTCCAGGGGAATAGGTCGGCTGAACAATCGAGGACAGGACGCAAGATTGCTCAAGAACCCTTGCCAAAGCAAGTTAAAGGCTCGAATTCTCTCTTAGGAAGAAAGCGAAAATACTAAGAATTTTATTCATAAAACTTGTGCCTTTAACCTTACAAAGCTAGGCTATTTATAGGCTAAAGGTAACAAGAAAAACCCTAAAGAAACCCTAAGTGGGAAGTCGGCCATCTTGACTCCAAGATGGGCCGGCCCATGCCTTCTACTAAGCAACTAGTCCAGCTAAATAAGTAACAAAGACTAAGGCCCTAATCGGCCGACTCACAAAGAGGCCCACTTGATTTTTCATGGGCTTGGATCAAGGTGTAAGTTACTTGATTGTTTCTTTCTAAGCCTTCAATATCTCTATGGGCTCCATGTTGGTCTTGGACAACTCGAACAAGGGCTTGGAGGGATTCTTTGAAGAGCTTGACTCGTGCACGTGTGACTGCGCCCAATGGGACTCGGACTGGGTCATTGCGCTGGCCCTGATCCATGAACACATCACTCTTGCTCAAGATCAGCCCACTTTCTCTCTTCTCTTCCTTTTCATCACCCATCTCATCATATTTGTCCATCTCTTTTTCTAGTTCAACAGCTGACCCTTTTATCTCATTGCTTTGAACTCCCTCAGATTCTACCTCTTCAGGCTCAATTCCCTCATCTAGCTTTTTCTCCATCCTATAACGCTCAAGCTCCCTTTTCATGTATGCTAGATCAACACAGAGCCGGTCACAAGTAAGTGATACAAGAGCAAAATGACGACCATTAAATAAGAAGGAATACTTATTAGTATGTCCGTCATATTTAACTTCTCGCCTCGACATCCATGCCTTGCCCAACAACACATATGTCACTTGAATTTGGACTACATCACACAACACTTCATCCACATATTTGCCGATTTGAATAGGTACAAACAAGTGTGTGTTTATTAACCCCAAACATCACCATGAGTACTCATCAACTTGTACGGTTGAAGATGATCAATGGTTGGGAGATTTAATTTCTCAACCATGATAGCACTTGGAAGGTTGACTTCACAACTCCCATCAATGGCCAAGCTACAGATTTTATCTTTGACACGACAATGAGTATAAAACCAACCAAGCAACTGAGATTTGACGAGGTCCAACTGCTCATCTACACCACGTAATGCCACTTCTTTGACTCCCGTAGGATCAGGAAGACAATGGTGTGGGCTAGCTTGTATTCGCCATGACGTATGAGGGAACCTGCAAAACGTTAGCAACGAAACCGAAGATATTGCCTTTCACGCTCCCTTACGTGTATCCACTCGCACTCGTGTATATGGGTGTCACTCTAATGATCTCACGACACTTCTCAAGTCACAGATTGTTCCCCTTGAAGAAATGGAATTTCTCAATGAGTTTTCAATCAACTTCTCTCCAAGTACTCCAAGATTGCAACGTTTAAGTGGCTGGAATTTGAAGGGAAGTTTTGGACTGATTTGATGGATGCGCTAGTGTGAATGGAATCTCAATGAAAACTTAGCTTCATAAAATGTAGGAGTGTGTTCCTAAAATGTAGGAGAGTGTTTCCAAAATGTAGGAGAGAATATAGGGGAGTGTTCCTCAAATGTTGGAAATATAGGAGAGTGTTGCTAAAATGTAACGGATATAACGGAAGGTACCTCAACCAAAGCTCTGAAGCGAACTGATACGTTCCTCGATCAGCGCGTTTCGAGACACGTAGCACGTTTGCCCAAGGATCTAGCGAGGTTGTCCTGCGTTTGGATTGCGGGACTCTAAATCAACACGAACGGCACGTTTTTTATTTAAAGCGGTAGAACGACACTCCGATGAAGGTGAATACTCCAGGGGAATAGGTCGGCTGAACAATCGAGGACAGGACGCAAGATTGCTCAAGAACCCTTGCCAAAGCAAGTTAAAGGCTCGAATTCTCTCTTAGGAAGAAAGCGAAAATACTAAGAATTTTATTCATAAAACTTGTGCCTTTAACCTTACAAAGCTAGGCTATTTATAGGCTAAAGGTAACAAGAAAAACCCTAAAGAAACCCTAAGTGGGAAGTCGGCCATCTTGACTCCAAGATGGGCCGGCCCATGCCTTCTACTAAGCAACTAGTCCAGCTAAATAAGTAACAAAGACTAAGGCCCTAATCGGCCGACTCACAAAGAGGCCCACTTGATTTTTCATGGGCTTGGATCAAGGTGTAAGTTACTTGATTGTTTCTTTCTAAGCCTTCAATATCTCTATGGGCTCCATGTTGGTCTTGGACAACTCGAACAAGGGCTTGGAGGGATTCTTTGAAGAGCTTGACTCGTGCACGTGTGACTGCGCCCAATGGGACTCGGACTGGGTCATTGCGCTGGCCCTGATCCATGAACACATCACTCTTGCTCAAGATCAGCCCACTTTCTCTCTTCTCTTCCTTTTCATCACCCATCTCATCATATTTGTCCATCTCTTTTTCTAGTTCAACAGCTGACCCTTTTATCTCATTGCTTTGAACTCCCTCAGATTCTACCTCTTCAGGCTCAATTCCCTCATCTAGCTTTTTCTCCATCCTATAACGCTCAAGCTCCCTTTTCATGTATGCTAGATCAACACAGAGCCGGTCACAAGTAAGTGATACAAGAGCAAAATGACGACCATTAAATAAGAAGGAATACTTATTAGTATGTCCGTCATATTTAACTTCTCGCCTCGACATCCATGCCTTGCCCAACAACACATATGTCACTTGAATTTGGACTACATCACACAACACTTCATCCACATATTTGCCGATTTGAATAGGTACAAGTGTGTGTTTATTAACCCCAAACATCACCATGAGTACTCATCAACTTGTACGGTTGAAGATGATCAATGGTTGGGAGATTTAATTTCTCAACCATGATAGCACTTGGAAGGTTGACTTCACAACTCCCATCAATGGCCAAGCTACAGATTTTATCTTTGACACGACAATGAGTATAAAACCAACCAAGCAACTGAGATTTGACGAGGTCCAACTGCTCATCTACACCACGTAATGCCACTTCTTTGACTCCCGTAGGATCAGGAAGACAATGGTGTGGGCTAGCTTGTATTCGCCATGACGTATGAGGGAACCTGCAAAACGTTAGCAACGAATCCGAAGATATTGCCTTTCACGCTCCCTTACGTGTATCCACTCGCACTCGTGTATATGGGTGTCACTCTAATGATCTCACGACACTTCTCAAGTCACAGATTGTTCCCCTTGAAGAAATGGAATTTCTCAATGAGTTTTCAATCAACTTCTCTCCAAGTACTCCAAGATTGTAACGTTTAAGTGGCTGGAATTTGAAGGGAAGTTTTGGACTGATTTGATGGATGCGCTAGTGTGAATGGAATCTCAATGAAAACTTAGCTTCATAAAATGTAGGAGTGTGTTCCTAAAATGTAGGAGAGTGTTTCCAAAATGTAGGAGAGAATATAGGGGAGTGTTCCTCAAATGTTGGAAATATAGGAGAGTGTTGCTAAATTGTAGGAGCGTGAAATATTGGAAATATAGGAGAGTGTTGCTAAAATGTAACGGATATAACGGAAGGTACCTCAACCAAAGCTCTGAAGCCAACTGATACGTTCCTCGATCAGCGCGTTTCGAGACACGTAGCACGTTTGCCCAAGGATCTAGCGAGGTTGCCCTGCGTTTGGATTGCGGGACTCTAAATCAACACGAACGGCACGTTTTTTATTTAAAGCGGTAGAACGACACTCCGATGAAGGTGAATACTCCAGGGGAATAGGTCGGCTGAACAATCGAGGACAGGACGCAAGATTGCTCAAGAACCCTTGCCAAAGCAAGTTAAAGGCTCGAATTCTCTCTTAGGAAGAAAGCGAAAATACTAAGAATTTTATTCATAAAACTTGTGCCTTTAACCTTACAAAGCTAGGCTATTTATAGGCTAAAAGTAACAAGAAAAACCCTAAAGAAACCCTAAGTGGGAAGTCGGCCATCTTGACTCCAAGATGGGCCGGCCCATGCCTTCTACTAAGCAACTAGTCCAGCTAAATAAGTAACAAAGACTAAGGCCCTAATCGGCCGACTCACAAAGAGGCCCACTTGATTTTTCATGGGCTTGGATCAAGGTGTAAGTTACTTGATTGTTTCTTTCTAAGCCTTCAATATCTCTATGGGCTCCATGTTGGTCTTGGACAACTCGAACAAGGGCTTGGAGGGATTCTTTGAAGAGCTTGACTCGTGCACGTGTGACTGCGCCCAATGGGACTCGGACTGGGTCATTGCGCTGGCCCTGATCCATGAACACATCACTCTTGCTCAAGATCAGCCCACTTTCTCTCTTCTCTTCCTTTTCATCACCCATCTCATCAGATTTGTCCATCTCTTTTTCTAGTTCAACAGCTGACCCTTTTATCTCATTGCTTTGAACTCCCTCAGATTCTACCTCTTCAGGCTCAATTCCCTCATCTAGCTTTTTCTCCATCCTATAACGCTCAAGCTCCCTTTTCATGTATGCTAGATCAACACAGAGCCGGTCACAAGTAAGTGATACAAGAGCAAAATGACGACCATTAAATAAGAAGGAATACTTATTAGTATGTCCGTCATATTTAACTTCTCGCCTCGACATCCATGCCTTGCCCAACAACACATATGTCACTTGAATTTGGACTACATCACACAACACTTCATCCACATATTTGCCGATTTGAATAGGTACAAGTGTGTGTTTATTAACCCCAAACATCACCATGAGTACTCATCAACTTGTACGGTTGAAGATGATCAATGGTTGGGAGATTTAATTTCTCAACCATGATAGCACTTGGAAGGTTGACTTCACAACTCCCATCAATGGCCAAGCTACAGATTTTATCTTTGACACGACAATGAGTATAAAACCAACCAAGCAACTGAGATTTGACGAGGTCCAACTGCTCATCTACACCACGTAATGCCACTTCTTTGACTCCCGTAGGATCAGGAAGACAATGGTGTGGGCTAGCCTGTATTCGCCATGACGTATGAGGGAACCTGCAAAACGTTAGCAACGAATCCGAAGATATTGCCTTTCACGCTCCCTTACGTGTATCCACTCGCACTCGTGTATATGGGTGTCACTCTAATGATCTCACGACACTTCTCAAGTCACAGATTGTTCCCCTTGAAGAAATGGAATTTCTCAATGAGTTTTCAATCAACTTCTCTCCAAGTACTCCAAGATTGTAACGTTTAAGTGGCTGGAATTTGAAGGGAAGTTTTGGACTGATTTGATGGATGCGCTAGTGTGAATGGAATCTCAATGAAAACTTAGCTTCATAAAATGTAGGAGTGTGTTCCTAAAATGTAGGAGAGTGTTTCCAAAATGTAGGAGAGAATATAGGGGAGTGTTCCTCAAATGTTGGAAATATAGGAGAGTGTTGCTAAATTGTAGGAGCGTGAAATATTGGAAATATAGGAGAGTGTTGCTAAAATGTAACGGATATAACGGAAGGTACCTCAACCAAAGCTCTGAAGCCAACTGATACGTTCCTCGATCAGCGCGTTTCGAGACACGTAGCACGTTTGCCCAAGGATCTAGCGAGGTTGCCCTGCGTTTGGATTGCGGGACTCTAAATCAACACGAACGGCACGTTTTTTATTTAAAGCGGTAGAACGACACTCCGATGAAGGTGAATACTCCAGGGGAATAGGTCGGCTGAACAATCGAGGACAGGACGCAAGATTGCTCAAGAACCCTTGCCAAAGCAAGTTAAAGGCTCGAATTTTCTCTTAGGAAGAAAGCGAAAATACTAAGAATTTTATTCATAAAACTTGTGCCTTTAACCTTACAAAGCTAGGCTATTTATAGGCTAAAAGTAACAAGAAAAACCCTAAAGAAACCCTAAGTGGGAAGTCGGCCATCTTGACTCCAAGATGGGCCGGCCCATGCCTTCTACTAAGCAACTAGTCCAGCTAAATAAGTAACAAAGACTAAGGCCCTAATCGGCCGACTCACAAAGAGGCCCACTTGATTTTTCATGGGCTTGGATCAAGGTGTAAGTTACTTGATTGTTTCTTTCTAAGCCTTCAATATCTCTATGGGCTCCATGTTGGTCTTGGACAACTCGAACAAGGGCTTGGAGGGATTCTTTGAAGAGCTTGACTCGTGCACGTGTGACTGCGCCCAATGGGACTCGGACTGGGTCATTGCGCTGGCCCTGATCCATGAACACATCACTCTTGCTCAAGATCAGCCCACTTTCTCTCTTCTCTTCCTTTTCATCACCCATCTCATCAGATTTGTCCATCTCTTTTTCTAGTTCAACAGCTGACCCTTTTATCTCATTGCTTTGAACTCCCTCAGATTCTACCTCTTCAGGCTCAATTCCCTCATCTAGCTTTTTCTCCATCCTATAACGCTCAAGCTCCCTTTTCATGTATGCTAGATCAACACAGAGCCGGTCACAAGTAAGTGATACAAGAGCAAAATGACGACCATTAAATAAGAAGGAATACTTATTAGTATGTCCGTCATATTTAACTTCTCGCCTCGACATCCATGCCTTGCCCAACAACACATATGTCACTTGAATTTGGACTACATCACACAACACTTCATCCACATATTTGCCGATTTGAATAGGTACAAGTGTGTGTTTATTAACCCCAAACATCACCATGAGTACTCATCAACTTGTACGGTTGAAGATGATCAATGGTTGGGAGATTTAATTTCTCAACCATGATAGCACTTGGAAGGTTGACTTCACAACTCCCATCAATGGCCAAGCTACAGATTTTATCTTTGACACGACAATGAGTATAAAACCAACCAAGCAACTGAGATTTGACGAGGTCCAACTGCTCATCTACACCACGTAATGCCACTTCTTTGACTCCCGTAGGATCAGGAAGACAATGGTGTGGGCTAGCCTGTATTCGCCATGACGTATGAGGGAACCTGCAAAACGTTAGCAACGAATCCGAAGATATTGCCTTTCACGCTCCCTTACGTGTATCCACTCGCACTCGTGTATATGGGTGTCACTCTAATGATCTCACGACACTTCTCAAGTCACAGATTGTTCCCCTTGAAGAAATGGAATTTCTCAATGAGTTTTCAATCAACTTCTCTCCAAGTACTCCAAGATTGTAACGTTTAAGTGGCTGGAATTTGAAGGGAAGTTTTGGACTGATTTGATGGATGCGCTAGTGTGAATGGAATCTCAATGAAAACTTAGCTTCATAAAATGTAGGAGTGTGTTCCTAAAATGTAGGAGAGTGTTTCCAAAATGTAGGAGAGAATATAGGGGAGTGTTCCTCAAATGTTGGAAATATAGGAGAGTGTTGCTAAATTGTAGGAGCGTGAAATATT
The DNA here is from genome assembly GCF_036785885.1 of Coffea arabica. NCBI lineage: Eukaryota > Viridiplantae > Streptophyta > Magnoliopsida > Gentianales > Rubiaceae > Coffea > Coffea arabica. Next base: position 17,198,041 of record NC_092325.1, read on the forward strand.
GGAAATATAGGAGAGTGTTGCTAAAATGTAACGGATATAACGGAAGGTACCTCAACCAAAGCTCTGAAGCCAACTGATACGTTCCTCGATCAGCGCGTTTCGAGACACGTAGCACGTTTGCCCAAGGATCTAGCGAGGTTGCCCTGCGTTTGGATTGCGGGACTCTAAATCAACACGAACGGCACGTTTTTTATTTAAAGCGGTAGAACGACACTCCGATGAAGGTGAATACTCCAGGGGAATAGGTCGGCTGAACAATCGAGGACAGGACGCAAGATTGCTCAAGAACCCTTGCCAAAGCAAGTTAAAGGCTCGAATTCTCTCTTAGGAAGAAAGCGAAAATACTAAGAATTTTATTCATAAAACTTGTGCCTTTAACCTTACAAAGCTAGGCTATTTATAGGCTAAAGGTAACAAGAAAAACCCTAAAGAAACCCTAAGTGGGAAGTCGGCCATCTTGACTCCAAGATGGGCCGGCCCATGCCTTCTACTAAGCAACTAGTCCAGCTAAATAAGTAACAAAGACTAAGGCCCTAATCGGCCGACTCACAAAGAGGCCCACTTGATTTTTCATGGGCTTGGATCAAGGTGTAAGTTACTTGATTGTTTCTTTCTAAGCCTTCAATATCTCTATGGGCTCCATGTTGGTCTTGGACAACTCGAACAAGGGCTTGGAGGGATTCTTTGAAGAGCTTGACTCGTGCACGTGTGACTGCGCCCAATGGGACTCGGACTGGGTCATTGCGCTGGCCCTGATCCATGAACACATCACTCTTGCTCAAGATCAGCCCACTTTCTCTCTTCTCTTCCTTTTCATCACCCATCTCATCAGATTTGTCCATCTCTTTTTCTAGTTCAACAGCTGACCCTTTTATCTCATTGCTTTGAACTCCCTCAGATTCTACCTCTTCAGGCTCAATTCCCTCATCTAGCTTTTTCTCCATCCTATAACGCTCAAGCTCCCTTTTCATGTATGCTAGATCAACACAGAGCCGGTCACAAGTAAGTGATACAAGAGCAAAATGACGACCATTAAATAAGAAGGAATACTTATTAGTATGTCCGTCATATTTAACTTCTCGCCTCGACATCCATGCCTTGCCCAACAACACATATGTCACTTGAATTTGGACTACATCACACAACACTTCATCCACATATTTGCCGATTTGAATAGGTACAAGTGTGTGTTTATTAACCCCAAACATCACCATGAGTACTCATCAACTTGTACGGTTGAAGATGATCAATGGTTGGGAGATTTAATTTCTCAACCATGATAGCACTTGGAAGGTTGACTTCACAACTCCCATCAATGGCCAAGCTACAGATTTTATCTTTGACACGACAATGAGTATAAAACCAACCAAGCAACTGAGATTTGACGAGGTCCAACTGCTCATCTACACCACGTAATGCCACTTCTTTGACTCCCGTAGGATCAGGAAGACAATGGTGTGGGCTAGCTTGTATTCGCCATGACGTATGAGGGAACCTGCAAAACGTTAGCAACGAATCCGAAGATATTGCCTTTCACGCTCCCTTACGTGTATCCACTCGCACTCGTGTATATGGGTGTCACTCTAATGATCTCACGACACTTCTCAAGTCACAGATTGTTCCCCTTGAAGAAATGGAATTTCTCAATGAGTTTTCAATCAACTTCTCTCCAAGTACTCCAAGATTGTAACGTTTAAGTGGCTGGAATTTGAAGGGAAGTTTTGGACTGATTTGATGGATGCGCTAGTGTGAATGGAATCTCAATGAAAACTTAGCTTCATAAAATGTAGGAGTGTGTTCCTAAAATGTAGGAGAGTGTTTCCAAAATGTAGGAGAGAATATAGGGGAGTGTTCCTCAAATGTTGGAAATATAGGAGAGTGTTGCTAAATTGTAGGAGCGTGAAATATTGGAAATATAGGAGAGTGTTGCTAAAATGTAACGGATATAACGGAAGGTACCTCAACCAAAGCTCTGAAGCCAACTGATACGTTCCTCGATCAGCGCGTTTCGAGACACGTAGCACGTTTGCCCAAGGATCTAGCGAGGTTGTCCTGCGTTTGGATTGCGGGACTCTAAATCAACACGAACGGCACGTTTTTTATTTAAAGCGGTAGAACGACACTCCGATGAAGGTGAATACTCCAGGGGAATAGGTCGGCTAAACAATCGAGGACAGGACGCAAGATTGCTCAAGAACCCTTGCCAAAGCAAGTTAAAGGCTCGAATTCTCTCTTAGGAAGAAAGCGAAAATACTAAGAATTGTATTCATAAAACTTGTGCCTTTAACCTTACAAAGCTAGGCTATTTATAGGCTAAAGGTAACAAGAAAAACCCTAAAGAAACCCTAAGTGGGAAGTCGGCCATCTTGACTCCAAGATGGGCCGGCCCATGCCTTCTACTAAGCAACTAGTCCAGCTAAATAAGTAACAAAGACTAAGGCCCTAATCGGCCGACTCACAAAGAGGCCCACTTGATTTTTCATGGGCTTGGATCAAGGTGTAAGTTACTTGATTGTTTCTTTCTAAGCCTTCAATATCTCTATGGGCTCCATGTTGGTCTTGGACAACTCGAACAAGGGCTTGGAGGGATTCTTTGAAGAGCTTGACTCGTGCACGTGTGACTGCGCCCAATGGGACTCGGACTGGGTCATTGCGCTGGCCCTGATCCATGAACACATCACTCTTGCTCAAGATCAGCCCACTTTCTCTCTTCTCTTCCTTTTCATCACCCATCTCATCATATTTGTCCATCTCTTTTTCTAGTTCAACAGCTGACCCTTTTATCTCATTGCTTTGAACTCCCTCAGATTCTACCTCTTCAGGCTCAATTCCCTCATCTAGCTTTTTCTCCATCCTATAACGCTCAAGCTCCCTTTTCATGTATGCTAGATCAACACAGAGCCGGTCACAAGTAAGTGATACAAGAGCAAAATGACGACCATTAAATAAGAAGGAATACTTATTAGTATGTCCGTCATATTTAACTTCTCGCCTCGACATCCATGCCTTGCCCAACAACACATATGTCACTTGAATTTGGACTACATCACACAACACTTCATCCACATATTTGCCGATTTGAATAGGTACACACAAGTGTGTGTTTATTAACCCCAAACATCACCATGAGTACTCATCAACTTGTACGGTTGAAGATGATCAATGGTTGGGAGATTTAATTTCTCAACCATGATAGCACTTGGAAGGTTGACTTCACAACTCCCATCAATGGCCAAGCTACAGATTTTATCTTTGACACGACAATGAGTATAAAACCAACCAAGCAACTGAGATTTGACGAGGTCCAACTGCTCATCTACACCACGTAATGCCACTTCTTTGACTCCCGTAGGATCAGGAAGACAATGGTGTGGGCTAGCTTGTATTCGCCATGACGTATGAGGGAACCTGCAAAACGTTAGCAACGAAACCGAAGATATTGCCTTTCACGCTCCCTTACGTGTATCCACTCGCACTCGTGTATATGGGTATCACTCTAATGATCTCACGACACTTCTCAAGTCACAGATTGTTCCCCTTGAAGAAATGGAATTTCTCAATGAGTTTTCAATCAACTTCTCTCCAAGTACTCCAAGATTGCAACGTTTAAGTGGCTGGAATTTGAATGGAAGTTTTGGACTGATTTGATGGATGCGCTAGTGTGAATGGAATCTCAATGAAAACTTAGCTTCATAAAATGTAGGAGTGTGTTCCTAAAATGTAGGAGAGTGTTTCCAAAATGTAGGAGAGAATATAGGGGAGTGTTCCTCAAATGTTGGAAATATAGGAGAGTGTTGCTAAATTGTAGGAGCGTGAAATATTGGAAATATAGGAGAGTGTTGCTAAAATGTAACGGATATAACGGAAGGTACCTCAACCAAAGCTCTGAAGCCAACTGATACGTTCCTCGATCAGCGCGTTTCGAGACACGTAGCACGTTTGCCCAAGGATCTAGCGAGGTTGTCCTGCGTTTGGATTGCGGGACTCTAAATCAACACGAACGGCACGTTTTTTATTTAAAGCGGTAGAACGACACTCCGATGAAGGTGAATACTCCAGGGGAATAGGTCGGCTAAACAATCGAGGACAGGACGCAAGATTGCTCAAGAACCCTTGCCAAAGCAAGTTAAAGGCTCGAATTCTCTCTTAGGAAGAAAGCGAAAATACTAAGAATTGTATTCATAAAACTTGTGCCTTTAACCTTACAAAGCTAGGCTATTTATAGGCTAAAGGTAACAAGAAAAACCCTAAAGAAACCCTAAGTGGGAAGTCGGCCATCTTGACTCCAAGATGGGCCGGCCCATGCCTTCTACTAAGCAACTAGTCCAGCTAAATAAGTAACAAAGACTAAGGCCCTAATCGGCCGACTCACAAAGAGGCCCACTTGATTTTTCATGGGCTTGGATCAAGGTGTAAGTTACTTGATTGTTTCTTTCTAAGCCTTCAATATCTCTATGGGCTCCATGTTGGTCTTGGACAACTCGAACAAGGGCTTGGAGGGATTCTTTGAAGAGCTTGACTCGTGCACGTGTGACTGCGCCCAATGGGACTCGGACTGGGTCATTGCGCTGGCCCTGATCCATGAACACATCACTCTTGCTCAAGATCAGCCCACTTTCTCTCTTCTCTTCCTTTTCATCACCCATCTCATCATATTTGTCCATCTCTTTTTCTAGTTCAACAGCTGACCCTTTTATCTCATTGCTTTGAACTCCCTCAGATTCTACCTCTTCAGGCTCAATTCCCTCATCTAGCTTTTTCTCCATCCTATAACGCTCAAGCTCCCTTTTCATGTATGCTAGATCAACACAGAGCCGGTCACAAGTAAGTGATACAAGAGCAAAATGACGACCATTAAATAAGAAGGAATACTTATTAGTATGTCCGTCATATTTAACTTCTCGCCTCGACATCCATGCCTTGCCCAACAACACATATGTCACTTGAATTTGGACTACATCACACAACACTTCATCCACATATTTGCCGATTTGAATAGGTACACACAAGTGTGTGTTTATTAACCCCAAACATCACCATGAGTACTCATCAACTTGTACGGTTGAAGATGATCAATGGTTGGGAGATTTAATTTCTCAACCATGATAGCACTTGGAAGGTTGACTTCACAACTCCCATCAATGGCCAAGCTACAGATTTTATCTTTGACACGACAATGAGTATAAAACCAACCAAGCAACTGAGATTTGACGAGGTCCAACTGCTCATCTACACCACGTAATGCCACTTCTTTGACTCCCGTAGGATCAGGAAGACAATGGTGTGGGCTAGCTTGTATTCGCCATGACGTATGAGGGAACCTGCAAAACGTTAGCAACGAAACCGAAGATATTGCCTTTCACGCTCCCTTACGTGTATCCACTCGCACTCGTGTATATGGGTATCACTCTAATGATCTCACGACACTTCTCAAGTCACAGATTGTTCCCCTTGAAGAAATGGAATTTCTCAATGAGTTTTCAATCAACTTCTCTCCAAGTACTCCAAGATTGCAACGTTTAAGTGGCTGGAATTTGAATGGAAGTTTTGGACTGATTTGATGGATGCGCTAGTGTGAATGGAATCTCAATGAAAACTTAGCTTCATAAAATGTAGGAGTGTGTTCCTAAAATGTAGGAGAGTGTTTCCAAAATGTAGGAGAGAATATAGGGGAGTGTTCCTCAAATGTTGGAAATATAGGAGAGTGTTGCTAAAATGTAACGGATATAACGGAAGGTACCTCAACCAAAGCTCTGAAGCGAACTGATACGTTCCTCGATCAGCGCGTTTCGAGACACGTAGCACGTTTGCCCAAGGATCTAGCGAGGTTGTCCTGCGTTTGGATTGCGGGACTCTAAATCAACACGAACGGCACGTTTTTTATTTAAAGCGGTAGAACGACACTCCGATGAAGGTGAATACTCCAGGGGAATAGGTCGGCTGAACAATCGAGGACAGGACGCAAGATTGCTCAAGAACCCTTGCCAAAGCAAGTTAAAGGCTCGAATTCTCTCTTAGGAAGAAAGCGAAAATACTAAGAATTTTATTCATAAAACTTGTGCCTTTAACCTTACAAAGCTAGGCTATTTATAGGCTAAAAGTAACAAGAAAAACCCTAAAGAAACCCTAAGTGGGAAGTCGGCCATCTTGACTCCAAGATGGGCCGGCCCATGCCTTCTACTAAGCAACTAGTCCAGCTAAATAAGTAACAAAGACTAAGGCCCTAATCGGCCGACTCACAAAGAGGCCCACTTGATTTTTCATGGGCTTGGATCAAGGTGTAAGTTACTTGATTGTTTCTTTCTAAGCCTTCAATATCTCTATGGGCTCCATGTTGGTCTTGGACAACTCGAACAAGGGCTTGGAGGGATTCTTTGAAGAGCTTGACTCGTGCACGTGTGACTGCGCCCAATGGGACTCGGACTGGGTCATTGCGCTGGCCCTGATCCATGAACACATCACTCTTGCTCAAGATCAGCCCACTTTCTCTCTTCTCTTCCTTTTCATCACCCATCTCATCAGATTTGTCCATCTCTTTTTCTAGTTCAACAGCTGACCCTTTTATCTCATTGCTTTGAACTCCCTCAGATTCTACCTCTTCAGGCTCAATTCCCTCATCTAGCTTTTTCTCCATCCTATAACGCTCAAGCTCCCTTTTCATGTATGCTAGATCAACACAGAGCCGGTCACAAGTAAGTGATACAAGAGCAAAATGACGACCATTAAATAAGAAGGAATAGTTATTAGTATGTCCGTCATATTTAACTTCTCGCCTCGACATCCATGCCTTGCCCAACAACACATATGTCACTTGAATTTGGACTACATCACACAACACTTCATCCACATATTTGCCGATTTGAATAGGTACAAGTGTGTGTTTATTAACCCCAAACATCACCATGAGTACTCATCAACTTGTACGGTTGAAGATGATCAATGGTTGGGAGATTTAATTTCTCAACCATGATAGCACTTGGAAGGTTGACTTCACAACTCCCATCAATGGCCAAGCTACAGATTTTATCTTTGACACGACAATGAGTATAAAACCAACCAAGCAACTGAGATTTGACGAGGTCCAACTGCTCATCTACACCACGTAATGCCACTTCTTTGACTCCCGTAGGATCAGGAAGACAATGGTGTGGGCTAGCCTGTATTCGCCATGACGTATGAGGGAACCTGCAAAACGTTAGCAACGAATCCGAAGATATTGCCTTTCACGCTCCCTTACGTGTATCCACTCGCACTCGTGTATATGGGTGTCACTCTAATGATCTCACGACACTTCTCAAGTCACAGATTGTTCCCCTTGAAGAAATGGAATTTCTCAATGAGTTTTCAATCAACTTCTCTCCAAGTACTCCAAGATTGTAACGTTTAAGTGGCTGGAATTTGAAGGGAAGTTTTGGACTGATTTGATGGATGCGCTAGTGTGAATGGAATCTCAATGAAAACTTAGCTTCATAAAATGTAGGAGTGTGTTCCTAAAATGTAGGAGAGTGTTTCCAAAATGTAGGAGAGAATATAGGGGAGTGTTCCTCAAATGTTGGAAATATAGGAGAGTGTTGCTAAATTGTAGGAGCGTGAAATATTGGAAATATAGGAGAGTGTTGCTAAAATGTAACGGATATAACGGAAGGTACCTCAACCAAAGCTCTGAAGCCAACTGATACGTTCCTCGATCAGCGCGTTTCGAGACACGTAGCACGTTTGCCCAAGGATCTAGCGAGGTTGTCCTGCGTTTGGATTGCGGGACTCTAAATCAACACGAACGGCACGTTTTTTATTTAAAGCGGTAGAACGACACTCCGATGAAGGTGAATACTCCAGGGGAATAGGTCGGCTGAACAATCGAGGACAGGACGCAAGATTGCTCAAGAACCCTTGCCAAAGCAAGTTAAAGGCTCGAATTCTCTCTTAGGAAGAAAGCGAAAATACTAAGAATTTTATTCATAAAACTTGTGCCTTTAACCTTACAAAGCTAGGCTATTTATAGGCTAAAGGTAACAAGAAAAACCCTAAAGAAACCCTAAGTGGGAAGTCGGCCATCTTGACTCCAAGATGGGCCGGCCCATGCCTTCTACTAAGCAACTAGTCCAGCTAAATAAGTAACAAAGACTAAGGCCCTAATCGGCCGACTCACAAAGAGGCCCACTTGATTTTTCATGGGCTTGGATCAAGGTGTAAGTTACTTGATTGTTTCTTTCTAAGCCTTCAATATCTCTATGGGCTCCATGTTGGTCTTGGACAACTCGAACAAGGGCTTGGAGGGATTCTTTGAAGAGCTTGACTCGTGCACGTGTGACTGCGCCCAATGGGACTCGGACTGGGTCATTGCGCTGGCCCTGATCCATGAACACATCACTCTTGCTCAAGATCAGCCCACTTTCTCTCTTCTCTTCCTTTTCATCACCCATCTCATCAGATTTGTCCATCTCTTTTTCTAGTTCAACAGCTGACCCTTTTATCTCATTGCTTTGAACTCCCTCAGATTCTACCTCTTCAGGCTCAATTCCCTCATCTAGCTTTTTCTCCATCCTATAACGCTCAAGCTCCCTTTTCATGTATGCTAGATCAACACAGAGCCGGTCACAAGTAAGTGATACAAGAGCAAAATGACGACCATTAAATAAGAAGGAATACTTATTAGTATGTCCGTCATATTTAACTTCTCGCCTCGACATCCATGCCTTGCCCAACAACACATATGTCACTTGAATTTGGACTACATCACACAACACTTCATCCACATATTTGCCGATTTGAATAGGTACAAGTGTGTGTTTATTAACCCCAAACATCACCATGAGTACTCATCAACTTGTACGGTTGAAGATGATCAATGGTTGGGAGATTTAATTTCTCAACCATGATAGCACTTGGAAGGTTGACTTCACAACTCCCATCAATGGCCAAGCTACAGATTTTATCTTTGACACGACAATGAGTATAAAACCAACCAAGCAACTGAGATTTGACGAGGTCCAACTGCTCATCTACACCACGTAATGCCACTTCTTTGACTCCCGTAGGATCAGGAAGACAATGGTGTGGGCTAGCCTGTATTCGCCATGACGTATGAGGGAACCTGCAAAACGTTAGCAACGAATCCGAAGATATTGCCTTTCACGCTCCCTTACGTGTATCCACTCGCACTCGTGTATATGGGTGTCACTCTAATGATCTCACGACACTTCTCAAGTCACAGATTGTTCCCCTTGAAGAAATGGAATTTCTCAATGAGTTTTCAATCAACTTCTCTCCAAGTACTCCAAGATTGTAACGTTTAAGTGGCTGGAATTTGAAGGGAAGTTTTGGACTGATTTGATGGATGCGCTAGTGTGAATGGAATCTCAATGAAAACTTAGCTTCATAAAATGTAGGAGTGTGTTCCTAAAATGTAGGAGAGTGTTTCCAAAATGTAGGAGAGAATATAGGGGAGTGTTCCTCAAATGTTGGAAATATAGGAGAGTGTTGCTAAATTGTAGGAGCGTGAAATATTGGAAATATAGGAGAGTGTTGCTAAAATGTAACGGATATAACGGAAGGTACCTCAACCAAAGCTCTGAAGCCAACTGATACGTTCCTCGATCAGTGCGTTTCGAGACACGTAGCACGTTTGCCCAAGGATCTAGCGAGGTTGTCCTGCGTTTGGATTGCGGGACTCTAAATCAACACGAACGGCACGTTTTTTATTTAAAGCGGTAGAACGACACTCCGATGAAGGTGAATACTCCAGGGGAATAGGTCGGCTGAACAATCGAGGACAGGACGCAAGATTGCTCAAGAACCCTTGCCAAAGCAAGTTAAAGGCTCGAATTCTCTCTTAGGAAGAAAGCGAAAATACTAAGAATTGTATTCATAAAACTTGTGCCTTTAACCTTACAAAGCTAGGCTATTTATAGGCTAAAGGTAACAAGAAAAACCCTAAAGAAACCCTAAGTGGGAAGTCGGCCATCTTGACTCCAAGATGGGCCGGCCCATGCCTTCTACTAAGCAACTAGTCCAGCTAAATAAGTAACAAAGACTAAGGCCCTAATCGGCCGACTCACAAAGAGGCCCACTTGATTTTTCATGGGCTTGGATCAAGGTGTAAGTTACTTGATTGTTTCTTTCTAAGCCTTCAATATCTCTATGGGCTCCATGTTGGTCTTGGACAACTCGAACAAGGGCTTGGAGGGATTCTTTGAAGAGCTTGACTCGTGCACGTGTGACTGCGCCCAATGGGACTCGGACTGGGTCATTGCGCTGGCCCTGATCCATGAACACATCACTCTTGCTCAAGATCAGCCCACTTTCTCTCTTCTCTTCCTTTTCATCACCCATCTCATCATATTTGTCCATCTCTTTTTCTAGTTCAACAGCTGACCCTTTTATCTCATTGCTTTGAACTCCCTCAGATTCTACCTCTTCAGGCTCAATTCCCTCATCTAGCTTTTTCTCCATCCTATAACGCTCAAGCTCCCTTTTCATGTATGCTAGATCAACACAGAGCCGGTCACAAGTAAGTGATACAAGAGCAAAATGATGACCATTAAATAAGAAGGAATACTTATTAGTATGTCCGTAATATTTAACTTCTCGCCTCGACATCCATGCCTTGCCCAACAACACATATGTCACTTGAATTTGGACTACATCACACAACACTTCATCCACATATTTGCCGATTTTAATAGGTACAAGTGTGTGTTTATTAACCCAAACATCACCATGAGTACTCATCAACTTGTACGGTTGAAGATGATCAATGGTTGGGAGATTTAATTTCTCAACCATGATAGCACTTGGAAGGTTGACTTCACAACTCCCATCAATGGCCAAGCTACAGATTTTATCTTTGACACGACAATGAGTATAAAACCAACCAAGCAACTGAGATTTGACGAGGTCCAACTGCTCATCTACACCACGTAATGCCACTTCTTTGACTCCCGTAGGATCAGGAAGACAATGGTGTGGGCTAGCTTGTATTCGCCATGACGTATGAGGGAACCTGCAAAACGTTACCAACGAAACCGAAGATATTGCCTTTCACGCTCCCTTACGTGTATCCACTCGCACTCGTGTATATGGGTGTCACTCTAATGATCTCACGACACTTCTCAAGTCACAGATTGTTCCCCTTGAAGAAATGGAATTTCTCAATGAGTTTTCAATCAACTTCTCTCCAAGTACTCCAAGATTGCAACGTTTAAGTGGCTGGAATTTGAAGGGAAGTTTTGGACTGATTTGATGGATGCGCTAGTGTGAATGGAATCTCAATGAAAACTTAGCTTCATAAAATGTAGGAGTGTGTTCCTAAAATGTAGGAGAGTGTTTCCAAAATGTAGGAGAGAATATAGGGGAGTGTTCCTCAAATGTTGGAAATATAGGAGAGTGTTGCTAAAATGTAGGAGCGTGAAATATTGGAAATATAGGAGAGTGTTGCTAAAATGTAACGGATATAACGGAAGGTACCTCAACCAAAGCTCTGAAGCCAACTGATGCGTTCCTCGATCAGCGCGTTTCGAGACACGTAGCACGTTTGCCCAAGGATCTAGCGAGGTTGTCCTGCGTTTGGATTGCGGGACTCTAAATCAACACGAACGGCACGTTTTTTATTTAAAGCGGTAGAACGACACTCCGATGAAGGTGAATACTCCAGGGGAATAGGTCGGCTGAACAATCGAGGACAGGACGCAAGATTGCTCAAGAACCCTTGCCAAAGCAAGTTAAAGGCTCGAATTCTCTCTTAGGAAGAAAGCGAAAATACTAAGAATTTTATTCATAAAACTTGTGCCTTTAACCTTACAAAGCTAGGCTATTTATAGGCTAAAAGTAACAAGAAAAACCCTAAAGAAACCCTAAGTGGGAAGTCGGCCATCTTGACTCCAAGATGGGCCGGCCCATGCCTTCTACTAAGCAACTAGTCCAGCTAAATAAGTAACAAAGACTAAGGCCCTAATCGGCCGACTCACAAAGAGGCCCACTTGATTTTTCATGGGCTTGGATCAAGGTGTAAGTTACTTGATTGTTTCTTTCTAAGCCTTCAATATCTCTATGGGCTCCATGTTGGTCTTGGACAACTCGAACAAGGGCTTGGAGGGATTCTTTGAAGAGCTTGACTCGTGCACGTGTGACTGCGCCCAATGGGACTCGGACTGGGTCATTGCGCTGGCCCTGATCCATGAACACATCACTCTTGCTCAAGATCAGCCCACTTTCTCTCTTCTCTTCCTTTTCATCACCCATCTCATCAGATTTGTCCATCTCTTTTTCTAGTTCAACAGCTGACCCTTTTATCTCATTGCTTTGAACTCCCTCAGATTCTACCTCTTCAGGCTCAATTCCCTCATCTAGCTTTTTCTCCATCCTATAACGCTCAAGCTCCCTTTTCATGTACGCTAGATCAACACAGAGCCGGTCACAAGTAAGTGATACAAGAGCAAAATGACGACCATTAAATAAGAAGGAATACTTATTAGTATGTCCGTCATATTTAACTTCTCGCCTCGACATCCATGCCTTGCCCAAAAACACATATGTCACTTAAATTTGGACTACATCACACAACACTTCATCCACATATTTGCCGATTTTAATAGGTACAAGTGTGTGTTTATTAACCCAAACATCACCATGAGTACTCATCAACTTGTACGGTTGAAGATGATCAATGGTTGGGTGATTTAATTTCTCAACCATGATAGCACTTGGAAGGTTGACTTCACAACTCCCATCAATGGCCAAGCTACAGATTTTATCTTTGACACGACAATGAGTATAAAACCAACCAAGCAACTGAGATTTGACGAGGTCCAACTGCTCATCTACACCACGTAATGCCACTTCTTTGACTCCCGTAGGATCAGGAAGACAACGGTGTGGGCTAGCTTGTATTCGCCATGACGTATGAGGGAACCTGCAAAACGTTAGCAACGAAACCGAAGATATTGCCTTTCACGCTCCCTTACGTGTATCCACTCGCACTCGTGTATATGGGTGTCACTCTAATGATCTCACGACACTTCTCAACTCACAGATTGTTCCCCTTGAAGAAATGGAATTTCTCAATGAGTTTTCAATCAACTTCTCTCCAAGTACTCCAAGATTGCAATGTTTAAGTGGCTGGAATTTGAAGGGAAGTTTTGGACTGATTTGATGGATGCGCTAGTGTGAATGGAATCTCAATGAAAACTTAGCTTCATAAAATGTAGGAGTGTGTTCCTAAAATGTAGGAGAGTGTTTCCAAAATGTAGGAGAGAATATAGGGGAGTGTTCCTCAAATGTTGGAAATATAGGAGAGTGTTGCTAAAATGTAGGAGCGTGAAATGTTGGAAATATAGGAGAGTGTTGCTAAAATGTAACGGATATAACGGAAGATACCTCAACCAAAGCTCTGAAGCCAACTGATACGTTCCTCGATCAGCGCGTTTCAAGACACGTAGCACGTTTGCCCAAGGATCTAGCGAGGTTGTCCTGCATTTGGATTGCGGGACTCTAAATCAACACGAACGGCACGTTTTTTATTTAAACCGGTAGAACGACACTCCGATGAAGGTGAATACTCCAGTGGAATACGTCGGCTGAACAATCGAGGACAGGACGCAAGATTGCTCAAGAACCCTTGCCAAAGCAAGTTAAAGGCTCGAATTCTCTCTTAGGAAGAAAGCGAAAATACTAAGAATTTTATTCATAAAACTTGTGTCTTTAACCTTACAAAGCTAGCCTATTTATAGGCAAAAGGAAACAAGAAAAACCCTAAAGAAACCCTAAGTGGGAAGTCGGCCATCTTGACTCCAAGATGGGCCGGCCCATGCCTTCTACTAAGCAACTAGTCCAACTAAATAAGTAACAAAGACTAAGGCCCTAATCGGCCGACTCACAAAGAGACCCACTTGATTTTTCATGGGCTTGGATCAAGGTGTAAGTTACTTGATTGTTTCTTTCTAAGCCTTCAACATCTCTATGGGCTCCATGTTGGTCTTGGACAACTCGAACAAGGGCTTGGAGGGATTCTTTGAAGAGCTTGGCTCGTGCACGTGTGACTGCGCCCAATGGGAGTCGGACTGGGTCATTGCGCTGGCCCTGATCCATGAACACATCACTCTTGCTCAAGTTCAGCCCACTTTCTCTCTTCTCTTCCTTTTCATCACCCATCTCATCAGATTTGGCCATCTTTTTTCTAGTTCAACAGCTGACCCTTCTATCTCATTGCTTTCAACTCCCTCAGATTCTACCTCTTCAGGCTCAATTCCCTCATCTAGCATTTTCTCCATCCTATAACGCTCAAGCTCCCTTTTCATGTATGCTAGATCAACACAGAGCCGGTCACAAGTAAGTGATACAAGTGCAAAATGACGACCATTAAATAAAAAGGAATACTTATTAGTATGTCCGTCATATTTAACTTCTCGCCTCGACATCCATGCCTTGCCCAACAACGCATGTGTCACTTGAATTTGGACTACATCACACAACACTTCATCCATATATTTGCCGATTTGAATAGGTACAAGTGTGTGTTTATTAACCCAAACATCACCATGAGTACTCATCAACTTGTACGGTTGAAGATGATCAATGGTTGGGAGATTTAATTTCTCAACCATGACAGCACTTGGAAGGTTGACTTCACAACTCCCATCAATGGCCAAGCTACAGATTTTATCTTTGACACGACAATGAGTATAAAACCAACCAAGCAACTGAGATTTGACGAGGTCCAACTGCTAATCTACACCACGTAATGCCACTTCTTTGACTCCCGTAGGATCAGGAAGACAATGGTGTGGGCTAGCCTGTATTCGCCATGACGTATGAGGGAACCTGCAAAACGTTAGCAACGAATCCGAAGATATTGCCTTTCACGCTCCCTTACGTGTATCCACTCGCACTCGTGTATATGGGTGTCACTCTAATGATCTCACGACACTTCTCAAGTCACAGATTGTTCCCCTTGAAGAAATAGAATTTTTCAATGAGTTTTCAAACAACTTCTCTCCAAGTACTCCAAGATTGCAACGTTTAAGTGGCTGGAATTTGAAGGGAAGTTTTGGACTGATTTGATGGATGCGCTAGTGTGAATGGAATCTCAATGAAAACTTAGCTTCATAAAATGTAGGAGTGTGTTCCTAAAATGTAGGAGAGTGTTTCCAAAATGTAGGAGAGAATATAGGGGAGTGTTCCTCAAATGTTGGAAATATAGGAGAGTGTTGCTAAATTGTAGGAGCGTGAAATATTGGAAATATAGGAGAGTGTTGCTAAAATGTAACGGATATAACGGAAGGTACCTCAACCAAAGCTCTGAAGCCAACTGATACGTTCCTCGATCAGCGCGTTTCGAGACACGTAGTACGTTGGCCCAAGGATCTAGCGAGGTTGTCCTGCGTTTGGATTGCGGGACTCTAAATCAACACGAACGGCACGTTTTTTATTTAAAGCGGTAGAACGACACTCCGATGAAGGTGAATACTCCAGGGGAATAGGTCGGCTGAACAATCGAGGACAGGACGCAAGATTGCTCAAGAACCCTTGCCAAAGCAAGTTAAAGGCTCGAATTCTCTCTTAGGAAGAAAGCGAAAATACTAAGAATTGTATTCATAAAACTTGTGCCTTTAACCTTACAAAGTTAGGCTATTTATAGGCTAAAGGTAACAAGAAAAACCCTAAAGAAACCCTAAGTGGGAAGTCGGCCTTCTTGACTCCAAGATGGGCCGGCCCATGCCTTCTACTAAGCAACTAGTCCAGCTAAATAAGTAACAAAGACTAAGACCCTAATCGGCCGACTCACAAAGAGGCCCACTTGATTTTTCATGGGCTTGGATCAAGGTGTAAGTTACTTGATTGTTTCTTTCTAAGCCTTCAATATCTCTATGGGCTCCATGTTGGTCTTGGACAACTCGAACAAGGGCTTGGAGGGATTCTTTGAAGAGCTTGACTCGTGCACGTGTGACTGCGCCCAATGGGACTCGGACTGGGTCATTGCGCTGGCCCTGATCCATGAACACATCACTCTTGCTCAAGATCAGCCCACTTTCTCTCTTCTCTTCCTTTTCATCACCCATCTCATCAGATTTGTCCATCTCTTTTTCTAGTTCAACAGCTGACCCTTTTATCTCATTGCTTTGAACTCCCTCAGATTCTACCTCTTCAGGCTCAATTCCCTCATCTAGCTTTTTCTCCATCCTATAACGCTCAAGCTCCCTTTTCATGTATGCTAGATCAACACAGAGCCGGTCACAAGTAAGTGATACAAGTGCAAAATGACGACCATTAAATAAAAAGGAATACTTATTAGTATGTCCGTCATATTTAACTTCTCGCCTCGACATCCACGCCTTGCCCAACAACACATGTGTCACTTGAATTTGGACTACATCACACAACACTTCATCCATATATTTGCCGATTTGAATAGGTACAAGTGTGTGTTTATTAACCCAAACATCACCATGAGTACTCATCAACTTGTACGGTTGAAGATGATCAATGGTTGCGAGATTTAATTTCTCAACCATGATAGCAATTGGAAGGTTGACTTCACAACTCCTATCAATGGCCAAGATACAGATTTTATCTTTGACACGACAATGATTATAAAACCAAGCAAGCAACTGAGATTTGACGAGGTCCAACTGCTCATCTACACCACGTAATGCCACTTCTTTGACTCCCGTAGGATCAGGAAGACAACGGTGTGGGCTAGCTTGTATTCGCCAAGACGTATGAGGGAACCTGCAAAATGTTAGCAACGAAACCGAAGATATTGCCTTTCACGCTCCCTTACGTGTATCCACTCGCACTCGTGTATATGGGTGTCACTCTAATGATCTCACGACACTTCTCAACTCACAGATTGTTCCCCTTGAAGAAATGGAATTTCTCAATGAGTTTTCAATCAACTTCTCTCCAAGTACTCCAAGATTGCAACGTTTAAGTGGCTGGAATTTGAAGGGAAGTTTTGGATTGATTTGATGGATGCGCTAGTGTGAATGGAATCTCAATGAAAACTTAGCTTCATAAAATGTAGGAGTGTGTTCCTAAAATGTAGGAGAGTGTTTCCAAAATGTAGGAGAGAATATAGGGGAGTGTTCCTCAAATGTTGGAAATATAGGAGAGTGTTGCTAAAATGTTACGGATGTAACGGAAGGTACCTCAACCAAAGCTCTGAAGCCAACTGATACGTTCCTCGATCAGCGCGTTTCGAGACACGTAGCACGTTTGCCCAAGGATCTAGCGAGGTTGTCCTGCGTTTGGATTGCGGGACTCTAAATCAACACGAACGGCACGTTTTTTATTTAAAGCGGTAGAACGACACTCCGATGAAGGTGAATACTCCAGGGGAATAGGTCGGCTGAACAATCGAGGACAGGACGCAAGATTGCTCAAGAACCCTTGCCAAAGCAAGTTAAAGGCTCGAATTCTCTCTTAGGAAGAAAGCGAAAATACTAAGAATTTTATTCATAAAACTTGTGTCTTTAACCTTACAAAGCTAGCCTATTTATAGGATAAAGGTAACAAGAAAAACCCCAAAGAAACCCGAAGTGGGAAGTCGGCCATCTTGACTCCAAGATGGGCCGGCCCATGCCTTCTACCAAGCAACTAGTCCAACTAAATAAGTAATAAAGACTAAGGCCCTAATCGGCCGACTCACAAAGAGGCCCACTTGATTTTTCATGGGCTTGGATCAAGGTGTAAGTTACTTGATTGTTTCTTTCTAAGCCTTCAATATCTCTATGGGCTCCATGTTGGTCTTGGACAACTCGAACAAGGGCTTGGAGGGATTCTTTGAAGAGCTTGACTCGTGCACGTGTGACTGCGCCCAATGGGACTCGGACTGGGTCATTGCGCTGGCCCTGATCCATGAACACATCACTCTTGCTCAAGTTCAGCCCACTTTCTCTCTTCTCTTCCTTTTCATCACCCATCTCATCAGATTTGTCCAACTTTTTTCTAGTTCAACAGCTGACCCTTCTATCTCATTGCTTTCAACTCCCTCAGATTCTACCTCTTCAGGCTCAATTCCCTAATCTAGCTTTTTCTCCATCCTATAACGCTCAAGCTCCCTTTTCATGTATGCTAGATCAACACAGAGCCGGTCACAAGTAAGTGATACAAGTGCAAAATGAAGACCATTAAATAAGAAGGAATACTTATTAGTATGTCCGTCATATTTAACTTCTCGCCTCGACATCCATGCCTTGCCCAACAACACACGTGTCACTTGAATTTGGACTACATCACACAACACTTCATCCACATATTTGCCGATTTGAATAGATACAAGTGTGTGTTTATTAACCCAAACATCACCATGAGTACTCATCAACTTGTACGGTTGAAGATGATCAATGGTTGGGAGATTTAATTTCTCAACCATGATAGCACTTGCAAGGCTGACTTCACAACTCCCATCAATGGCCAAGCTACAGATTTTATCTTTGACACGACAATGAGTATAAAACCAACCAAGCAACTGAGATTTGACGAGGTCCAACTGCTCATCTACACCACGTAATGCCACTTCTTTGACTCCCGTAGGATCAGGAAGACAATGGTGTGGGCTAGCTTGTATTCGCCATGACGTATGAGGGAACCTGCAAAACGTTAGCAACGAATCCGAAGATATTGCCTTTCACGCTCCCTTACGTGTATCCACTCGCACTCGTTTATATGGGTGTCACTCTAATGATCTCACGACACTTCTCAAGTCACAGATTGTTCCCCTTGAAGAAATGGAATTTTTCAATGAGTTTTCAAACAACTTCTCTCCAAGTACTCCAAGATTGCAACGTTTAAGTGGCTGGAATTTGAAGGGAAGTTTTGGACTGATTTGATGGATGCGCTAGTGTGAATGGAATCTCAATGAAAACTTAGCTTCATAAAATGTAGGAGTGTGTTCCTAAAATGTAGGAGAGTGTTTCCAAAATGTAGGAGAGAATATAGGGGAGTGTTCCTCAAATGTTGGAAATATAGGAGAGTGTTGCTAAATTGTAGGAGCGTGAAATATTGGAAATATAGGAGAGTGTTGCTAAAATGTAACGGATATAACGAAAGGTACCTCAACCAAAGCTCTGAAGCCAACTGATACGTTCCTCGATCAGCGCGTTTCGAGACACGTAGCACGTTTGCCCAAGGATCTAGCGAGGTTGTCCTGCGTTTGGATTGCGGGACTCTAAATCAACACGAACGGCATGTTTTTTATTTAAAGCGGTAGAACGACACTCCGATGAAGGTGAATACTCCAGGGGAATAGGTCGGCTGAACAATCGAGGACAGGACGCAAGATTGCTCAAGAACCCTTGCCAAAGCAAGTTAAAGGCTCGAATTCTCTCTTAGGAAGAAAGCGAAAATACTAAGAATTGTATTCATAAAACTTGTGCCTTTAACCTTACA
Organism: Coffea arabica; assembly: GCF_036785885.1. NCBI lineage: Eukaryota > Viridiplantae > Streptophyta > Magnoliopsida > Gentianales > Rubiaceae > Coffea > Coffea arabica. Next base: position 17,217,427 of record NC_092325.1, read on the forward strand.
AAGCTAGGCTATTTATAGGCTAAAGGTAACAAGAAAAACCCTAAAGAAACCCTAAGTGGGAAGTCGGCCATCTTGACTCCAAGATGGGCCGGCCCATGCCTTCTACTAAGCAACTAGTCCAGCTAAATAAGTAACAAAGACTAAGACCCTAATCGGCCGACTCACAAAGAGGCCCACTTGATTTTTCATGGGCTTGGATCAAGGTGTAAGTTACTTGATTGTTTCTTTCTAAGCCTTCAATATCTCTATGGGCTCCATGTTGGTCTTGGACAACTCGAACAAGGGCTTGGAGGGATTCTTTGAAGAGCTTGACTCGTGCACGTGTGACTGCGCCCAATGGGACTCGGACTGGGTCATTGCGCTGGCCCTGATCCATGAACACATCACTCTTGCTCAAGATCAGCCCACTTTCTCTCTTCTCTTCCTTTTCATCACCCATCTCATCAGATTTGTCCATCTCTTTTTCTAGTTCAACAGCTGACCCTTTTATCTCATTGCTTTGAACTCCCTCAGATTCTACCTCTTCAGGCTCAATTCCCTCATCTAGCTTTTTCTCCATCCTATAACGCTCAAGCTCCCTTTTCATGTATGCTAGATCAACACAGAGCCGGTCACAAGTAAGTGATACAAGTGCAAAATGACGACCATTAAATAAAAAGGAATACTTATTAGTATGTCCGTCATATTTAATTTCTCGCCTCGACATCCACGCCTTGCCCAACAACACATGTGTCACTTGAATTTGGACTACATCACACAACACTTCATCCATATATTTGCCGATTTGAATAGGTACAAGTGTGTGTTTATTAACCCAAACATCACCATGAGTACTCATCAACTTGTACGGTTGAAGATGATCAATGGTTGGGAGATTTAATTTCTCAACCATGATAGCAATTGGAAGGTTGACTTCACAACTCCCATCAATGGCCAAGATACAGATTTTATCTTTGACACGACAATGATTATAAAACCAAGCAAGCAACTGAGATTTGACGAGGTCCAACTGCTCATCTACACCACGTAATGCCACTTCTTTGACTCCCGTAGGATCAGGAAGACAACGGTGTGGGCTAGCTTGTATTCGCCAAGACGTATGAGGGAACCTGAAAAATGTTAGCAACGAAACCGAAGATATTGCCTTTCACGCTCCCTTACGTGTATCCACTCGCACTCGTGTATATGGGTGTCACTCTAATGATCTCACGACACTTCTCAAGTCACAGATTGTTCCCCTTGAAGAAATGGAATTTCTCAATGAGTTTTCAATCAACTTCTCTCCAAGTACTCCAAGATTGCAACGTTTAAGCGGCTGGAATTTGAAGGGAAGTTTTGGATTGATTTGATGGATGCGCTAGTGTGAATGGAATCTCAATGAAAACTTAGCTTCATAAAATGTAGGAGTGTGTTCCTAAAATGTAGGAGAGCGTTTCCAAAATGTAGGAGAGAATATAGGGGAGTGTTCCTCAAATGTTGGAAATATAGGAGAGTGTTGTTAAAATGTAACGGATATAACGGAAGGTACCTCAACCAAAGCTCTGAAGCCAACTGATACGTTCCTCGATCAACGCGTTTCGAGACACGTCGCACGTTTGCCCAAGAATCTAGCGAGGTTGTCCTGCGTTTGGATTGCGGGACTCTAAATCAACACGAACGGCACGTTTTTTATTTAAAGCGGTAGAACGACACTCCGATGAAGGTGAATACTCCAGGGGAATAGGTCGGCTGAACAATCGAGGACAGGACGCAAGATTGCTCAAGAACCCTTGCCAAAGCAAGTTAAAGGCTCGAATTCTCTTTTAGGAAGAAAGCGAAAATACTAAGAATTTTATTCATAAAACTTGTGTCTTTAACCTTACAAAGCTAGCCTATTTATAGGATAAAGGTAACAAGAAAAACCCCAAAGAAACCCGAAGTGGGAAGTCGGCCATCTTGACTCCAAGATGGGCCGGCCCATGCCTTCTACCAAGCAACTAGTCCAACTAAATAAGTAATAAAGACTAAGGCCCTAATCGGCCGACTCACAAAGAGGCCCACTTGATTTTTCATGGGCTTGGATCAAGGTGTAAGTTACTTGATTGTTTCTTTCTAAGCCTTCAATATCTCTATGGGCTCCATGTTGGTCTTGGACAACTCGAACAAGGGCTTGGAGGGATTCTTTGAAGAGCTTGACTCGTGCACGTGTGACTGCGCCCAATGGGACTCGGACTGGGTCATTGCGCTGGCCCTGATCCATGAACACATCACTCTTGCTCAAGTTCAGCCCACTTTCTCTCTTCTCTTCCTTTTCATCACCCATCTCATCAGATTTGTCCAACTTTTTTCTAGTTCAACAGCTGACCCTTCTATCTCATTGCTTTCAACTCCCTCAGATTCTACCTCTTCAGGCTCAATTCCCTCATCTAGCTTTTTCTCCATCCTATAACGCTCAAGCTCCCTTTTCATGTATGCTAGATCAACACAGAGCCGGTCACAAGTAAGTGATACAAGTGCAAAATGAAGACCATTAAATAAGAAGGAATACTTATTAGTATGTCCGTCATATTTAACTTCTCGCCTCGACATCCATGCCTTGCCCAACAACACACGTGTCACTTGAATTTGGACTACATCACACAACACTTCATCCACATATTTGCCGATTTGAATAGATACAAGTGTGTGTTTATTAACCCAAACATCACCATGAGTACTCATCAACTTGTACGGTTGAAGATGATCAATGGTTGGGAGATTTAATTTCTCAACCATGATAGCACTTGCAAGGTTGACTTCACAACTGCCATCAATGGCCAAGCTACAGATTTTATCTTTGACACGACAATGAGTATAAAACCAAGCAAGCAACTGAGATTTGACGAGGTCCAACTGCTCATCTACACCACGTAATGCCACTTCTTTGACTCCCGTAGGATCAGGAAGACAATGGTGTGGGCTAGCCTGTATTCGCCATGACGTATGAGGGAACCTGCAAAACGTTAGCAACGAATCCGAAGATATTGCCTTTCACGCTCCCTTACGTGTATCCACTCGCACTCGTGTATATGGGTGTCACTCTAATGATCTCACGACACTTCTCAAGTCACAGATTGTTCCCCTTGAAGAAATGGAATTTTTCAATGAGTTTTCAAACAACTTCTCTCCAAGTACTCCAAGATTTCAACGTTTAAGTGGCTGGAATTTGAAGGGAAGTTTTGGACTGATTTGATGGATGCGCTAGTGTGAATGGAATCTCAATGAAAACTTAGCTTCATAAAATGTAGGAGTGTGTTCCTAAAATGTAGGAGAGTGTTTCCAAAATGTAGGAGAGAATATAGGGGAGTGTTCCTCAAATGTTGGAAATATAGGAGAGTGTTGCTAAATTGTAGGAGCGTGAAATATTGGAAATATAGGAGAGTGTTGCTAAAATGTAACGGATATAACGGAAGGTACCTCAACCAAAGCTCTGAAGCCAACTGATACGTTCCTCGATCAGCGCGTTTCGAGACACGTAGCACGTTTGCCCAAGGATCTAGCGAGGTTGTCCTGCGTTTGGATTGCGGGACTCTAAATCAACACGAACGGCACGTTTTTTATTTAAAGCGGTAGAACGACACTCCGATGAAGGTGAATACTCCAGGGGAATAGGTCGGCTGAACAATCGAGGACAGGACGCAAGATTGCTCAAGAACCCTTGCCAAAGCAAGTTAAAGGCTCGAATTCTCTCTTAGGAAGAAAGCGAAAATACTAAGAATTGTATTCATAAAACTTGTGCCTTTAACCTTACAAAGCTAGGCTATTTATAGGCTAAAGGTAACAAGAAAAACCCTAAAGAAACCCTAAGTGGGAAGTCGGCCATCTTGACTCCAAGATGGGCCGGCCCATGCCTTCTACTAAGCAACTAGTCCAGCTAAATAAGTAACAAAGACTAAGGCCCTAATCGGCCGACTCACAAAGAGGCCCACTTGATTTTTCATGGGCTTGGATCAAGGTGTAAGTTACTTGATTGTTTCTTTCTAAGCCTTCAATATCTCTATGGGCTCCATGTTGGTCTTGGACAACTCGAACAAGGGCTTGGAGGGATTCTTTGAAGAGCTTGACTCGTGCACGTGTGACTGCGCCCAATGGGACTCGGACTGGGTCATTGCGCTGGCCCTGATCCATGAACACATCACTCTTGCTCAAGATCAGCCCACTTTCTCTCTTCTCTTCCTTTTCATCACCCATCTCATCAGATTTGTCCATCTCTTTTTCTAGTTCAACAGCTGACCCTTTTATCTCATTGCTTTGAACTCCCTCAGATTCTACCTCTTCAGGCTCAATTCCCTCATCTAGCTTTTTCTCCATCCTATAACGCTCAAGCTCCCTTTTCATGTATGCTAGATCAACACAGAGCCGGTCACAAGTAAGTGATACAAGTGCAAAATGACAACCATTAAATAAAAAGGAATACTTATTAGTATGTCCGTCATATTTAACTTCTCGCCTCGACATCCACGCCTTGCCCAACAACACATGTGTCACTTGAATTTGGACAACATCACACAACACTTCATCCATATATTTGCCGATTTGAATAGGTACAAGTGTGTGTTTATTAACCCAAACATCACCATGAGTACTCATCAACTTGTACGGTTGAAGATGATCAATGGTTGGGAGATTTAATTTCTCAACCATGATAGCAATTGGAAGGTTGACTTCACAACTCCCATCAATGGCCAAGATACAGATTTTATCTTTGACACGACAATGATTATAAAACCAAGCAAGCAACTGAGATTTGACGAGGTCCAACTGCTCATCTACACCACGTAATGCCACTTCTTTGACTCCCGTAGGATCAGGAAGACAACGGTGTGGGCTAGCTTGTATTCGCCAAGACGTATGAGGGAACCTGAAAAATGTTAGCAACGAAACCGAAGATATTGCCTTTCACGCTCCCTTACGTGTATCCACTCGCACTCGTGTATATGGGTGTCACTCTAATGATCTCACGACACTTCTCAAGTCACAGATTGTTCCCCTTGAAGAAATGGAATTTCTCAATGAGTTTTCAATCAACTTCTCTCCAAGTACTCCAAGATTGCAACGTTTAAGCGGCTGGAATTTGAAGGGAAGTTTTGGATTGATTTGATGGATGCGCTAGTGTGAATGGAATCTCAATGAAAACTTAGCTTCATAAAATGTAGGAGTGTGTTCCTAAAATGTAGGAGAGTGTTTCCAAAATGTAGGAGAGAATATAGGGGAGTGTTCCTCAAATGTTGGAAATATAGGAGAGTGTTGTTAAAATGTAACGGATATAACGGAAGGTACCTCAACCAAAGCTCTGAAGCCAACTGATACGTTCCTCGATCAACGCGTTTCGAGACACGTCGCACGTTTGCCCAAGAATCTAGCGAGGTTGTCCTGCGTTTGGATTGCGGGACTCTAAATCAACACGAACGGCACGTTTTTTATTTAAAGCGGTAGAACGACACTCCGATGAAGGTGAATACTCCAGGGGAATAGGTCGGCTGAACAATCGAGGACAGGACGCAAGATTGCTCAAGAACCCTTGCCAAAGCAAGTTAAAGGCTCGAATTCTCTCTTAGGAAGAAAGCGAAAATACTAAGAATTGTATTCATAAAACTTGTGCCTTTAACCTTACAAAGCTAGGCTATTTATAGGCTAAAGGTAACAAGAAAAACCCTAAAGAAACCCTAAGTGGGAAGTCGGCCATCTTGACTCCAAGATGGGCCGGCCCATGCCTTCTACTAAGCAACTAGTCCAGCTAAATAAGTAACAAAAACTAAGGCCCTAATCGGCCGACTCACAAAGAGGCCCACTTGATTTTTCATGGGCTTGGATCAAGGTGTAAGTTACTTGATTGTTTCTTTCTAAGCCTTCAATATCTCTATGGGCTCCATGTTGGTCTTGGACAACTCGAACAAGGGCTTGGAGGGATTCTTTGAAGAGCTTGACTCGTGCACGTGTGACTGCGCCCAATGGGACTCGGACTGGGTCATTGCGCTGGCCCTGATCCATGAACACATCATTCTTGCTCAAGATCAGCCCACTTTCTCTCTTCTCTTCCTTTTCATCACCCATCTCATCAGATTTGTCCAACTTTTTTCTAGTTCAACAGCTGACCCTTCTATCTCATTGCTTTCAACTCCCTCAGATTCTACCTCTTCAGGCTCAATTCCCTAATCTAGCTTTTTCTCCATCCTATAACGCTCAAGCTCCCTTTTCATGTATGCTAGATCAACACAGAGCCGGTCACAAGTAAGTGATACAAGTGCAAAATGAAGACCATTAAATAAGAAGGAATACTTATTAGTATGTCCGTCATATTTAACTTCTCGCCTCGACATCCATGCCTTGCCCAACAACACACGTGTCACTTGAATTTGGACTACATCACACAACACTTCATCCACATATTTGCCGATTTGAATAGATACAAGTGTGTGTTTATTAACCCAAACATCACCATGAGTACTCATCAACTTGTACGGTTGAAGATGATCAATGGTTGGGAGATTTAATTTCTCAACCATGATAGCACTTGCAAGGCTGACTTCACAACTCCCATCAATGGCCAAGCTACAGATTTTATCTTTGACACGACAATGAGTATAAAACCAACCAAGCAACTGAGATTTGACGAGGTCCAACTGCTCATCTACACCACGTAATGCCACTTCTTTGACTCCCGTAGGATCAGGAAGACAATGGTGTGGGCTAGCTTGTATTCGCCATGACGTATGAGGGAACCTGCAAAACGTTAGCAACGAATCCGAAGATATTGCCTTTCACGCTCCCTTACGTGTATCCACTCGCACTCGTTTATATGGGTGTCACTCTAATGATCTCACGACACTTCTCAAGTCACAGATTGTTCCCCTTGAAGAAATGGAATTTTTCAATGAGTTTTCAAACAACTTCTCTCCAAGTACTCCAAGATTGCAACGTTTAAGTGGCTGGAATTTGAAGGGAAGTTTTGGACTGATTTGATGGATGCGCTAGTGTGAATGGAATCTCAATGAAAACTTAGCTTCATAAAATGTAGGAGTGTGTTCCTAAAATGTAGGAGAGTGTTTCCAAAATGTAGGAGAGAATATAGGGGAGTGTTCCTCAAATGTTGGAAATATAGGAGAGTGTTGCTAAATTGTAGGAGCGTGAAATATTGGAAATATAGGAGAGTGTTGCTAAAATGTAACGGATATAACGAAAGGTACCTCAACCAAAGCTCTGAAGCCAACTGATACGTTCCTCGATCAGCGCGTTTCGAGACACGTAGCACGTTTGCCCAAGGATCTAGCGAGGTTGTCCTGCGTTTGGATTGCGGGACTCTAAATCAACACGAACGGCATGTTTTTTATTTAAAGCGGTAGAACGACACTCCGATGAAGGTGAATACTCCAGGGGAATAGGTCGGCTGAACAATCGAGGACAGGACGCAAGATTGCTCAAGAACCCTTGCCAAAGCAAGTTAAAGGCTCGAATTCTCTCTTAGGAAGAAAGCGAAAATACTAAGAATTGTATTCATAAAACTTGTGCCTTTAACCTTACAAAGCTAGGCTATTTATAGGCTAAAGGTAACAAGAAAAACCCTAAAGAAACCCTAAGTGGGAAGTCGGCCATCTTGACTCCAAGATGGGCCGGCCCATGCCTTCTACTAAGCAACTAGTCCAGCTAAATAAGTAACAAAGACTAAGACCCTAATCGGCCGACTCACAAAGAGGCCCACTTGATTTTTCATGGGCTTGGATCAAGGTGTAAGTTACTTGATTGTTTCTTTCTAAGCCTTCAATATCTCTATGGGCTCCATGTTGGTCTTGGACAACTCGAACAAGGGCTTGGAGGGATTCTTTGAAGAGCTTGACTCGTGCACGTGTGACTGCGCCCAATGGGACTCGGACTGGGTCATTGCGCTGGCCCTGATCCATGAACACATCACTCTTGCTCAAGATCAGCCCACTTTCTCTCTTCTCTTCCTTTTCATCACCCATCTCATCAGATTTGTCCATCTCTTTTTCTAGTTCAACAGCTGACCCTTTTATCTCATTGCTTTGAACTCCCTCAGATTCTACCTCTTCAGGCTCAATTCCCTCATCTAGCTTTTTCTCCATCCTATAACGCTCAAGCTCCCTTTTCATGTATGCTAGATCAACACAGAGCCGGTCACAAGTAAGTGATACAAGTGCAAAATGACGACCATTAAATAAAAAGGAATACTTATTAGTATGTCCGTCATATTTAATTTCTCGCCTCGACATCCACGCCTTGCCCAACAACACATGTGTCACTTGAATTTGGACTACATCACACAACACTTCATCCATATATTTGCCGATTTGAATAGGTACAAGTGTGTGTTTATTAACCCAAACATCACCATGAGTACTCATCAACTTGTACGGTTGAAGATGATCAATGGTTGGGAGATTTAATTTCTCAACCATGATAGCAATTGGAAGGTTGACTTCACAACTCCCATCAATGGCCAAGATACAGATTTTATCTTTGACACGACAATGATTATAAAACCAAGCAAGCAACTGAGATTTGACGAGGTCCAACTGCTCATCTACACCACGTAATGCCACTTCTTTGACTCCCGTAGGATCAGGAAGACAACGGTGTGGGCTAGCTTGTATTCGCCAAGACGTATGAGGGAACCTGAAAAATGTTAGCAACGAAACCGAAGATATTGCCTTTCACGCTCCCTTACGTGTATCCACTCGCACTCGTGTATATGGGTGTCACTCTAATGATCTCACGACACTTCTCAAGTCACAGATTGTTCCCCTTGAAGAAATGGAATTTCTCAATGAGTTTTCAATCAACTTCTCTCCAAGTACTCCAAGATTGCAACGTTTAAGCGGCTGGAATTTGAAGGGAAGTTTTGGATTGATTTGATGGATGCGCTAGTGTGAATGGAATCTCAATGAAAACTTAGCTTCATAAAATGTAGGAGTGTGTTCCTAAAATGTAGGAGAGCGTTTCCAAAATGTAGGAGAGAATATAGGGGAGTGTTCCTCAAATGTTGGAAATATAGGAGAGTGTTGTTAAAATGTAACGGATATAACGGAAGGTACCTCAACCAAAGCTCTGAAGCCAACTGATACGTTCCTCGATCAACGCGTTTCGAGACACGTCGCACGTTTGCCCAAGAATCTAGCGAGGTTGTCCTGCGTTTGGATTGCGGGACTCTAAATCAACACGAACGGCACGTTTTTTATTTAAAGCGGTAGAACGACACTCCGATGAAGGTGAATACTCCAGGGGAATAGGTCGGCTGAACAATCGAGGACAGGACGCAAGATTGCTCAAGAACCCTTGCCAAAGCAAGTTAAAGGCTCGAATTCTCTTTTAGGAAGAAAGCGAAAATACTAAGAATTTTATTCATAAAACTTGTGTCTTTAACCTTACAAAGCTAGCCTATTTATAGGATAAAGGTAACAAGAAAAACCCCAAAGAAACCCGAAGTGGGAAGTCGGCCATCTTGACTCCAAGATGGGCCGGCCCATGCCTTCTACCAAGCAACTAGTCCAACTAAATAAGTAATAAAGACTAAGGCCCTAATCGGCCGACTCACAAAGAGGCCCACTTGATTTTTCATGGGCTTGGATCAAGGTGTAAGTTACTTGATTGTTTCTTTCTAAGCCTTCAATATCTCTATGGGCTCCATGTTGGTCTTGGACAACTCGAACAAGGGCTTGGAGGGATTCTTTGAAGAGCTTGACTCGTGCACGTGTGACTGCGCCCAATGGGACTCGGACTGGGTCATTGCGCTGGCCCTGATCCATGAACACATCACTCTTGCTCAAGTTCAGCCCACTTTCTCTCTTCTCTTCCTTTTCATCACCCATCTCATCAGATTTGTCCAACTTTTTTCTAGTTCAACAGCTGACCCTTCTATCTCATTGCTTTCAACTCCCTCAGATTCTACCTCTTCAGGCTCAATTCCCTCATCTAGCTTTTTCTCCATCCTATAACGCTCAAGCTCCCTTTTCATGTATGCTAGATCAACACAGAGCCGGTCACAAGTAAGTGATACAAGTGCAAAATGAAGACCATTAAATAAGAAGGAATACTTATTAGTATGTCCGTCATATTTAACTTCTCGCCTCGACATCCATGCCTTGCCCAACAACACACGTGTCACTTGAATTTGGACTACATCACACAACACTTCATCCACATATTTGCCGATTTGAATAGATACAAGTGTGTGTTTATTAACCCAAACATCACCATGAGTACTCATCAACTTGTACGGTTGAAGATGATCAATGGTTGGGAGATTTAATTTCTCAACCATGATAGCACTTGCAAGGTTGACTTCACAACTGCCATCAATGGCCAAGCTACAGATTTTATCTTTGACACGACAATGAGTATAAAACCAAGCAAGCAACTGAGATTTGACGAGGTCCAACTGCTCATCTACACCACGTAATGCCACTTCTTTGACTCCCGTAGGATCAGGAAGACAATGGTGTGGGCTAGCCTGTATTCGCCATGACGTATGAGGGAACCTGCAAAACGTTAGCAACGAATCCGAAGATATTGCCTTTCACGCTCCCTTACGTGTATCCACTCGCACTCGTGTATATGGGTGTCACTCTAATGATCTCACGACACTTCTCAAGTCACAGATTGTTCCCCTTGAAGAAATGGAATTTTTCAATGAGTTTTCAAACAACTTCTCTCCAAGTACTCCAAGATTTCAACGTTTAAGTGGCTGGAATTTGAAGGGAAGTTTTGGACTGATTTGATGGATGCGCTAGTGTGAATGGAATCTCAATGAAAACTTAGCTTCATAAAATGTAGGAGTGTGTTCCTAAAATGTAGGAGAGTGTTTCCAAAATGTAGGAGAGAATATAGGGGAGTGTTCCTCAAATGTTGGAAATATAGGAGAGTGTTGCTAAATTGTAGGAGCGTGAAATATTGGAAATATAGGAGAGTGTTGCTAAAATGTAACGGATATAACGGAAGGTACCTCAACCAAAGCTCTGAAGCCAACTGATACGTTCCTCGATCAGCGCGTTTCGAGACACGTAGCACGTTTGCCCAAGGATCTAGCGAGGTTGTCCTGCGTTTGGATTGCGGGACTCTAAATCAACACGAACGGCACGTTTTTTATTTAAAGCGGTAGAACGACACTCCGATGAAGGTGAATACTCCAGGGGAATAGGTCGGCTGAACAATCGAGGACAGGACGCAAGATTGCTCAAGAACCCTTGCCAAAGCAAGTTAAAGGCTCGAATTCTCTCTTAGGAAGAAAGCGAAAATACTAAGAATTGTATTCATAAAACTTGTGCCTTTAACCTTACAAAGCTAGGCTATTTATAGGCTAAAGGTAACAAGAAAAACCCTAAAGAAACCCTAAGTGGGAAGTCGGCCATCTTGACTCCAAGATGGGCCGGCCCATGCCTTCTACTAAGCAACTAGTCCAGCTAAATAAGTAACAAAGACTAAGGCCCTAATCGGCCGACTCACAAAGAGGCCCACTTGATTTTTCATGGGCTTGGATCAAGGTGTAAGTTACTTGATTGTTTCTTTCTAAGCCTTCAATATCTCTATGGGCTCCATGTTGGTCTTGGACAACTCGAACAAGGGCTTGGAGGGATTCTTTGAAGAGCTTGACTCGTGCACGTGTGACTGCGCCCAATGGGACTCGGACTGGGTCATTGCGCTGGCCCTGATCCATGAACACATCACTCTTGCTCAAGATCAGCCCACTTTCTCTCTTCTCTTCCTTTTCATCACCCATCTCATCAGATTTGTCCATCTCTTTTTCTAGTTCAACAGCTGACCCTTTTATCTCATTGCTTTGAACTCCCTCAGATTCTACCTCTTCAGGCTCAATTCCCTCATCTAGCTTTTTCTCCATCCTATAACGCTCAAGCTCCCTTTTCATGTATGCTAGATCAACACAGAGCCGGTCACAAGTAAGTGATACAAGTGCAAAATGACAACCATTAAATAAAAAGGAATACTTATTAGTATGTCCGTCATATTTAACTTCTCGCCTCGACATCCACGCCTTGCCCAACAACACATGTGTCACTTGAATTTGGACAACATCACACAACACTTCATCCATATATTTGCCGATTTGAATAGGTACAAGTGTGTGTTTATTAACCCAAACATCACCATGAGTACTCATCAACTTGTACGGTTGAAGATGATCAATGGTTGGGAGATTTAATTTCTCAACCATGATAGCAATTGGAAGGTTGACTTCACAACTCCCATCAATGGCCAAGATACAGATTTTATCTTTGACACGACAATGATTATAAAACCAAGCAAGCAACTGAGATTTGACGAGGTCCAACTGCTCATCTACACCACGTAATGCCACTTCTTTGACTCCCGTAGGATCAGGAAGACAACGGTGTGGGCTAGCTTGTATTCGCCAAGACGTATGAGGGAACCTGAAAAATGTTAGCAACGAAACCGAAGATATTGCCTTTCACGCTCCCTTACGTGTATCCACTCGCACTCGTGTATATGGGTGTCACTCTAATGATCTCACGACACTTCTCAAGTCACAGATTGTTCCCCTTGAAGAAATGGAATTTCTCAATGAGTTTTCAATCAACTTCTCTCCAAGTACTCCAAGATTGCAACGTTTAAGCGGCTGGAATTTGAAGGGAAGTTTTGGATTGATTTGATGGATGCGCTAGTGTGAATGGAATCTCAATGAAAACTTAGCTTCATAAAATGTAGGAGTGTGTTCCTAAAATGTAGGAGAGTGTTTCCAAAATGTAGGAGAGAATATAGGGGAGTGTTCCTCAAATGTTGGAAATATAGGAGAGTGTTGTTAAAATGTAACGGATATAACGGAAGGTACCTCAACCAAAGCTCTGAAGCCAACTGATACGTTCCTCGATCAACGCGTTTCGAGACACGTCGCACGTTTGCCCAAGAATCTAGCGAGGTTGTCCTGCGTTTGGATTGCGGGACTCTAAATCAACACGAACGGCACGTTTTTTATTTAAAGCGGTAGAACGACACTCCGATGAAGGTGAATACTCCAGGGGAATAGGTCGGCTGAACAATCGAGGACAGGACGCAAGATTGCTCAAGAACCCTTGCCAAAGCAAGTTAAAGGCTCGAATTCTCTCTTAGGAAGAAAGCGAAAATACTAAGAATTGTATTCATAAAACTTGTGCCTTTAACCTTACAAAGCTAGGCTATTTATAGGCTAAAGGTAACAAGAAAAACCCTAAAGAAACCCTAAGTGGGAAGTCGGCCATCTTGACTCCAAGATGGGCCGGCCCATGCCTTCTACTAAGCAACTAGTCCAGCTAAATAAGTAACAAAAACTAAGGCCCTAATCGGCCGACTCACAAAGAGGCCCACTTGATTTTTCATGGGCTTGGATCAAGGTGTAAGTTACTTGATTGTTTCTTTCTAAGCCTTCAATATCTCTATGGGCTCCATGTTGGTCTTGGACAACTCGAACAAGGGCTTGGAGGGATTCTTTGAAGAGCTTGACTCGTGCACGTGTGACTGCGCCCAATGGGACTCGGACTGGGTCATTGCGCTGGCCCTGATCCATGAACACATCATTCTTGCTCAAGATCAGCCCACTTTCTCTCTTCTCTTCCTTTTCATCACCCATCTCATCAGATTTGTCCATCTCTTTTTCTAGTTCAACAGCTGACCCTTTTATCTCATTGCTTTGAACTCCCTCAGATTCTACCTCTTCAGGCTCAATTCCCTCATCTAGCTTTTTCTCCATCCTATAACGCTCAAGCTCCCTTTTCATGTACGCTAGATCAACACAGAGCCGGTCACAAGTAAGTGATACAAGAGCAAAATGACGACCATTAAATAAGAAGGAATACTTATTAGTATGTCCGTCATATTTAACTTCTCGCCTCGACATCCATGCCTTGCCCAAAAACACATATGTCACTTAAATTTGGACTACATCACACAACACTTCATCCACATATTTGCCGACTTGAATAGATACAAGTGTGTGTTTATTAACCCAAACATCACCATGAGTACTCATCAACTTGTACGGTTGAAGATGATCAATGGTTGGGAGATTTAATTTCTCAACCATGATAGCACTTGCAAGGTTGACTTCACAACTCCCATCAATGGCCAAGCTACAGATTTTATCTTTGACACGACAATGAGTATAAAACCAACCAAGCAACTGAGATTTGACGAGGTCCAACTGCTCATCTACACCACGTAATGCCACTTCTTTGACTCCCGTAGGATCAGGAAGACAATGGTGTGGGCTAGCCTGTATTCGCCATGACGTATGAGGGAACCTGCAAAACGTTAGCAACGAATCCGAAGATATTGCCTTTCACGCTCCCTTACGTGTATCCACTCGCACTCGTGTATATGGGTGTCACTCTAATGATCTCACGACACTTCTCAAGTCACAGATTGTTCCCCTTGAAGAAATGGAATTTTTCAATGAGTTTTCAAACAACTTCTCTCCAAGTACTCCAAGATTGCAACGTTTAAGTGGCTGGAATTTGAAGGGAAGTTTTGGACTGATTTGATGGATGCGCTAGTGTGAATGGAATCTCAATGAAAACTTAGCTTCATAAAATGTAGGAGTGTCTTCCTAAAATGTAGGAGAGTGTTTCCAAAATGTAGGAGAGAATATAGGGGAGTGTTCCTCAAATGTTGGAAATATAGGAGAGTGTTGCTAAATTGTAGGAGCGTGAAATATTGGAAATATAGGAGAGTGTTGCTAAAATGTAACGGATATAACGGAAGGTACCTCAACCAAAGCTCTGAAGCCAACTGATACGTTCCTCGATCAGCGCGTTTCGAGACACGTAGCACGTTTGCCCAAGGATCTAGCGAGGTTGTCCTGCGTTTGGATTGCGGGACTCTAAATCAACACGAATGGCACGTTTTTTATTTAAAGCGGTAGAACGACACTCCGATGAAGGTGAATACTCCAGGGGAATAGGTCGGCTGAACAATCGAGGACAGGACGCAAGATTGCTCAAGAACCCTTGCCAAAGCAAGTTAAAGGCTCGAATTCTCTCTTAGGAAGAAAGCGAAAATACTAAGAATTGTATTCATAAAACTTGTGCCTTTAACCTTACAAAGCTAGGCTATTTATAGGCTAAAGGTAACAAGAAAAACCCTAAAGAAACCCTAAGTGGGAAGTCGGCCATCTTGACTCCAAGATGGGCCGGCCCATGCCTTCTACTAAGCAACTAGTCCAGCTAAATAAGTAACAAAGACTAAGGCCCTAATCGGCCGACTCACAAAGAGGCCCACTTGATTTTTCATGGGCTTGGATCAAGGTGTAAGTTACTTGATTGTTTCTTTCTAAGCCTTCAATATCTCTATGGGCTCCATGTTGGTCTTGGACAACTCGAACAAGGGCTTGGAGGGATTCTTTGAAGAGCTTGACTCGTGCACGTGTGACTGCGCCCAATGGGACTCGGACTGGGTCATTGCGCTGGCCCTGATCCATGAACACATCACTCCTGCTCAAGATCAGCCCACTTTCTCTCTTCTCTTCCTTTTCATCACCCATCTCATCAGATTTGTCCATCTCTTTTTCTAGTTCAACAGCTGACCCTTTTATCTCATTGCTTTGAACTCCCTCAGATTCTACCTCTTCAGGCTCAATTCCCTCATCTAGCTTTTTCTCCATCCTATAACGCTCAAGCTCCCTTTTCATGTACGCTAGATCAACACAGAGCCGGTCACAAGTAAGTGATACAAGAGCAAAATGACGACCATTAAATAAGAAGGAATACTTATTAGTATGTCCGTCATATTTAACTTCTCGCCTCGACATCCATGCCTTGCCCAAAAACACATATGTCACTTAAATTTGTACTACATCACACAACACTTCATCCACATATTTGCCGATTTTAATAGGTACAAGTGTGTGTTTATTAACCCAAACATCACCATGAGTACTCATCAACTTGTACGGTTGAAGATGATCAATGGTTGGGTGATTTAATTTCTCAACCATGATAGCACTTGGAAGGTTGACTTCACAACTCCCATCAATGGCCAAGCTACAGATTTTATCTTTGACACGACAATGAGTATAAAACCAACCAAGCAACTGAGATTTGACGAGGTCCAACTGCTCATCTACACCACGTAATGCCACTTCTTTGACTCCCGTAGGATCAGGAAGACAACGGTGTGGGCTAGCTTGTATTCGCCATGACGTATGAGGGAACCTGCAAAACGTTAGCAACGAAACCGAAGATATTGCCTTTCACGCTCCCTTACGTGTATCCACTCGCACTTGTGTATATGGGTGTCACTCTAATGATCTCACGACACTTCTCAAGTCACAGATTGTTCCCCTTGAAGAAATGGAATTTCTCAATGAGTTTTCAATCAACTTCTCTCCAAGTACTCCAAGATTGCAATGTTTAAGTGGCTGGAATTTGAAGGGAAGTTTTGGACTGATTTGATGGATGCGCTAGTGTGAATGGAATCTCAATGAAAACTTAGCTTCATAAAATGTAGGAGTGTGTTCCTAAAATGTAGGAGAGTGTTTCCAAAATGTAGGAGAGAATATAGGGGAGTGTTCCTCAAATGTTGGAAATATAGGAGAGTGTTGCTAAAATGTAGGAGCGTGAAATGTTGGAAATATAGGAGAGTGTTGCTAAAATGTAACGGATATAACGGAAGATACCTCAACCAAAGCTCTGAAGCCAACTGATACGTTCCTCGATCAGCACGTTTCAAGACACGTAGCACGTTTGCCCAAGGATCTAGCGAGGTTGTCCTGCATTTGGATTGCGGGACTCTAAATCAACACGAACGGCACGTTTTTTATTTAAAGCGGTAGAACGACACTCCGATGAAGGTGAATACTCCAGTGGAATAGGTCGGCTGAACAATCGAGGACAGGACGCAAGATTGCTCAAGAACCCTTGCCAAAGCAAGTTAAAGGCTCGAATTCTCTCTTAGGAAGAAAGCGAAAATACTAAGAATTTTATTCATAAAACTTGTGCCTTTAACCTTACAAAGCTAGGCTATTTATAGGCTAAAGGTAACAAGAAAAACCCTAAAGAAACCCTAAGTGGGAAGTCGGCCATCTTGACTCCAAGATGGGCCGGCCCATGCCTTCTACTAAGCAACTAGTCCAGCTAAATAAGTAACAAAGACTAAGGCCCTAATCGGCCGACTCACAAAGAGGCCCACTTGATTTTTCATGGGCTTGGATCAAGGTGTAAGTTACTTGATTGTTTCTTTCTAAGCCTTCAACATCTCTATGGGCTCCATGTTGGTCTTGGACAACTCGAACAAGGGCTTGGAGGGATTCTTTGAAGAGCTTGTCTCGTGCACGTGTGACTGCGCCCAATGGGAGTCGGACTGGGTCATTGCGCTGGCCCTGATCCATGAACACATCACTCTTGCTCAAGTTCAGCCCACTTTCTCTCTTCTCTTCCTTTTCATCACCCATCTCATCAGATTTGTCCATCTTTTTTCTAGTTCAACAGCTGACCCTTCTATCTCATTGCTTTCAACTCCCTCAGATTCTACCTCTTCAGGCTCAATTCCCTCATCTAGCATTTTCTCCATCCTATAACGCTCAAGCTCCCTTTTCATGTATGCTAGATCAACACAGAGCCGGTCACAAGTAAGTGATACAAGTGCAAAATGACGACCATTAAATAAAAAGGAATACTTATTAGTATGTCCGTCATATTTAACTTCTCGCCTCGACATCCATGCCTTGCCCAACAACACATGTGTCACTTGAATTTGGACTACATCACACAACACTTCATCCATATATTTGCCGATTTGAATAGGTACAAGTGTGTGTTTATTAACCCAAACATCACCATGTGTACTCATCAACTTGTACGGTTGAAGATGATCAATGGTTGGGAGATTTAATTTCTCAACCATGATAGCACTTGGAAGGTTGACTTCACAACTCCCATCAATGGCCAAGCTACAGATTTTATCTTTGACACGACAATGAGTATAAAACCAACCAAGCAACTGAGATTTGACGAGGTCCAACTGCTCATCTACACCACGTAATGCCACTTCTTTGACTCCCGTAGGATCAGGAAGACAACGGTGTGGGCTAGCTTGTATTCGCCATGACGTATGAGGGAACCTGCAAAACGTTAGCAACGAAACCGAAGATATTGCCTTTCACGCTCCATTACGTGTATCCACTCGCACTTGTGTATATGGGTGTCACTCTAATTATCTCACGACACTTCTCAAGTCACAGATTGTTCCCCTTGAAGAAATGGAATTTCTCAATGAATTTTCAATCAACTTCTCTCCAAGTACTCCAAGATTGCAATGTTTAAGTGGCTGGAATTTGAAGGGAAGTTTTGGACTGATTTGATGGATGCGCTAGTGTGAATGGAATCTCAATGAAAACTTAGCTTCATAAAATGTAGGAGTGTGTTCCTAAAATGTAGGAGAGTGTTTCCAAAATGTAGGAGAGAATATAGGGGAGTGTTCCTCAAATGTTGGAAATATAGGAGAGTGTTGCTAAAATGTAGGAGCGTGAAATGTTGGAAATATAGGAGAGTGTTGCTAAAATGTAACGGATATAACGGAAGATACCTCAACCAAAGCTCTGAAGCCAACTGATACGTTCCTCGATCAGCGCGTTTCAAGACACGTAGCACGTTTGCCCAAGGATCTAGCGAGGTTGTCCTGCATTTGGATTGCGGGACTCTAAATCAACACGAACGGCACGTTTTTTATTTAAAGCGGTAGAACGACACTCCGATGAAGGTGAATACTCCAGTGGAATACGTCGGCTGAACAATCGAGGACAGGACGCAAGATTGCTCAAGAACCCTTGCCAAAGCAAGTTAAAGGCTCGAATTCTCTCTTAGGAAGAAAGCGAAAATACTAAGAATTTTATTCATAAAACTTGTGTCTTTAACCTTACAAAGCTAGCCTATTTATAGGATAAAGGTAACAAGAAAAACCCCAATGAAACCCGAAGTGGGAAGTCGGCCATCTTGACTCCAAGATGGGCCGGCCCATGCCTTCTACCAAGCAACTAGTCCAACTAAATAAGTAATAAAGACTAAGGCCCTAATCGGCCGACTCACAAAGAGGCCCACTTGATTTTTCATGGGCTTGGATCAAGGTGTAAGTTACTTGATTGTTTCTTTCTAAGCCTTCAATATCTCTATGGGCTCCATGTTGGTCTTGGACAACTCGAACAAGGGCTTGGAGGGATTCTTTGAAGAGCTTGACTCGTGCACGTGTGACTGCGCCCAATGGGACTCGGACTGGGTCATTGCGCTGGCCCTGATCCATGAACACATCACTCTTGCTCAAGTTCAGCCCACTTTCTCTCTTCTCTTCCTTTTCATCACTCATCTCATCAGATTTGTCCAACTTTTTTCTAGTTCAACAGCTGACCCTTCTATCTCATTGCTTTCAACTCCCTCAGATTCTACCTCTTCAGGCTCAATTCCCTCATCTAGCTTTTTCTCCATTCTATAACGCTCAAGCTCCCTTTTCATGTATGCTAGATCAACACAGAGCCGGTCACAAGTAAGTGATACAAGTGCAAAATGAAGACCATTAAATAAGAAGGAATACTTATTAGTATGTCCGTCATATTTAACTTCTCGCCTCGACATCCATGCCTTGCCCAACAACACACATGTCACTTGAATTTGGACTACATCACACAACACTTCATCCACATATTTGCCGATTTGAATAGATACAAGTGTGTGTTTATTAACCCAAACATCACCATGAGTACTCATCAACTTGTACGGTTGAAGATGATCAATGGTTGGGAGATTTAATTTCTCAACCATGATAGCACTTGCAAGGTTGACTTCACAACTCCCATCAATGGCCAAGCTACAGATTTTATCTTTGACACGACAATGAGTATAAAACCAACCAAGCAACTGAGATTTGACGAGGTCCAACTGCTCATCTACACCACGTAATGCCACTTCTTTGACTCCCGTAGGATCAGGAAGACAATGGTGTGGGCTAGCCTGTATTCGCCATGACGTATGAGGGAACCTGCAAAACGTTAGCAACGAATCCGAAGATATTGCCTTTCACGCTCCCTTACGTGTATCCACTCGCACTCGTGTATATGGGTGTCACTCTAATGATCTCACGACACTTCTCAAGTCACAGATTGTTCCCCTTGAAGAAATGGAATTTTTCAATGAGTTTTCAAACAACTTCTCTCCAAGTACTCCAAGATTGCAACGTTTAAGTGGCTGGAATTTGAAGGGAAGTTTTGGACTGATTTGATGGATGCGCTAGTGTGAATGGAATCTCAATGAAAACTTAGCTTCATAAAATGTAGGAGTGTGTTCCTAAAATGTAGGAGAGTGTTTCCAAAATGTAGGAGAGAATATAGGGGAGTGTTCCTCAAATGTTGGAAATATAGGAGAGTGTTGCTAAATTGTAGGAGCGTGAAATATTGGAAATATAGGAGAGTGTTGCTAAAATGTAACGGATATAACGGAAGGTACCTCAACCAAAGCTCTGAAGCCAACTGATACGTTCCTCGATCAGCGCGTTTCGAGACACGTAGCACGTTTGCCCAAGGATCTAGCGAGGTTGTCCTGCGTTTGGATTGCGGGACTCTAAATCAACACGAACGGCACGTTTTTTATTTAAAGCGGTAGAACGACACTCCGATGAAGGTGAATACTCCAGGGGAATAGGTCGGCTGAACAATCGAGGACAGGACACAAGATTGCTCAAGAACCCTTGCCAAAGCAAGTTAAAGGCTCGAATTCTCTCTTAGGAAGAAAGCGAAAATACTAAGAATTGTATTCATAAAACTTGTGCCTTTAACCTTACAAAGCTAGGCTATTTATAGGCTAAAGGTAACAAGAAAAACCCTAAAGAAACCCTAAATGGGAAGTCGGCCATCTTGACTCCAAGATGGGCCGGCCCATGCCTTCTACTAAGCAACTAGTCCAGCTAAATAAGTAACAAAGACTAAGACCCTAATCGGCCGACTCACAAAGAGGCCCACTTGATTTTTCATGGGCTTGGATCAAGGTGTAAGTTACTTGATTGTTTCTTTCTAAGCCTTCAATATCTCTATGGGCTCCATGTTGGTCTTGGACAACTCGAACAAGGGCTTGGAGGGATTCTTTGAAGAGCTTGACTCGTGCACGTGTGACTGCGCCCAATGGGACTCGGACTGGGTCATTGCGCTGGCCCTGATCCATGAACACATCACTCTTGCTCAAGATCAGCCCACTTTCTCTCTTCTCTTCCTTTTCATCACCCATCTCATCAGATTTGTCCATCTCTTTTTCTAGTTCAACAGCTGACCCTTTTATCTCATTGCTTTGAACTCCCTCAGATTCTACCTCTTCAGGCTCAATTCCCTCATCTAGCTTTTTCTCCATCCTATAACGCTCAAGCTCCCTTTTCATGTATGCTAGATCAACACAGAGCCGGTCACAAGTAAGTGATACAAGTGCAAAATGACGACCATTAAATAAAAAGGAATACTTATTAGTATGTCCGTCATATTTAACTTCTCGCCTCGACATCCACGCCTTGCCCAACAACACATGTGTCACTTGAATTTGGACAACATCACACAACACTTCATCCATATATTTGCCGATTTGAATAGGTACAAGTGTGTGTTTATTAACCCAAACATCACCATGAGTACTCATCAACTTGTACGGTTGAAGATGATCAATGGTTGGGAGATTTAATTTCTCAACCATGATAGCAATTGGAAGGTTGACTTCACAACTCCCATCAATGGCCAAGATACAGATTTTATCTTTGACACGACAATGATTATAAAACCAAGCAAGCAACTGAGATTTGACGAGGTCCAACTGCTCATCTACACCACGTAATGCCACTTCTTTGACTCCCGTAGGATCAGGAAGACAACGGTGTGGGCTAGCTTGTATTCGCCAAGACGTATGAGGGAACCTGAAAAATATTAGCAACGAAACCGAAGATATTGCCTTTCACGCTCCCTTACGTGTATCCACTCGCACTCGTGTATATGGGTGTCACTCTAATGATCTCACGACACTTCTCAAGTCACAGATTGTTCCCCTTGAAGAAATGGAATTTCTCAATGAGTTTTCAATCAACTTCTCTCCAAGTACTCCAAGATTGCAACGTTTAAGCGGCTGGAATTTGAAGGGAAGTTTTGGATTGATTTGATGGATGCGCTAGTGTGAATGGAATCTCAATGAAAACTTAGCTTCATAAAATGTAGGAGTGTGTTCCTAAAATGTAGGAGAGTGTTTCCAAAATGTAGGAGAGAATATAGGGGAGTGTTCCTCAAATGTTGGAAATATAGGAGAGTGTTGTTAAAATGTAACGGATATAACGGAAGGTACCTCAACCAAAGCTCTGAAGCCAACTGATACGTTCCTCGATCAACGCGTTTCGAGACACGTCGCACGTTTGCCCAAGAATCTAGCGAGGTTGTCCTGCGTTTGGATTGCGGGACTCTAAATCAACACGAACGGCACGTTTTTTATTTAAAGCGGTAGAACGACACTCCGATGAAGGTGAATACTCCAGGGGAATAGGTCGGCTGAACAATCGAGGACAGGACGCAAGATTGCTCAAGAACCCTTGCCAAAGCAAGTTAAAGGCTCGAATTCTCTCTTAGGAAGAAAGCGAAAATACTAAGAATTTTATTCATAAAACTTGTGTCTTTAACCTTACAAAGCTAGCCTATTTATAGGATAAAGGTAACAAGAAAAACCCCAAAGAAACCCGAAGTGGGAAGTCGGCCATCTTGACTCCAAGATGGGCCGGCCCATGCCTTCTACCAAGCAACTAGTCCAACTAAATAAGTAATAAAGACTAAGGCCCTAATCGGCCGACTCACAAAGAGGCCCACTTGATTTTTCATGGGCTTGGATCAAGGTGTAAGTTACTTGATTGTTTCTTTCTAAGCCTTCAATATCTCTATGGGCTCCATGTTGGTCTTGGACAACTCGAACAAGGGCTTGGAGGGATTCTTTGAAGAGCTTGACTCGTGCACGTGTGACTGCGCCCAATGGGACTCGGACTGGGTCATTGCGCTGGCCCTGATCCATGAGCACATCACTCTTGCTCAAGTTCAGCCCACTTTCTCTCTTCTCTTCCTTTTCATCACCCATCTCATCAGATTTGTCCAACTTTTTTCTAGTTCAACAGCTGACCCTTCTATCTCATTGCTTTCAACTCCCTCAGATTCTACCTCTTCAGGCTCAATTCCCTCATCTAGCTTTTTCTCCATCCTATAACGCTCAAGCTCCCTTTTCATGTATGCTAGATCAACACAGAGCCGGTCACAAGTAAGTGATACAAGTGCAAAATGAAGACCATTAAATAAGAAGGAATACTTATTAGTATGTCCGTCATATTTAACTTCTCGCCTCGACATCCATGCCTTGCCCAACAACACACGTGTCACTTGAATTTGGACTACATCACACAACACTTCATCCACATATTTGCCGATTTGAATAGATACAAGTGTGTGTTTATTAACCCAAACATCACCATGAGTACTCATCAACTTGTACGGTTGAAGATGATCAATGGTTGGGAGATTTAATTTCTCAACCATGATAGCACTTGCAAGGTTGACTTCACAACTCCCATCTATGGCCAAGCTACAGATTTTATCTTTGACACGACAATGAGTATAAAACCAACCAAGCAACTGAGATTTGATGAGGTCCAACTGCTCATCTACACCACGTAATGCCACTTCTTTGACTCCCGTAGGATCAGGAAGACAATGGTGTGGGCTAGCCTGTATTCGCCATGACGTATTAGGGAACCTGCAAAACGTTAGCAACGAATCCGAAGATATTGCCTTTCACGCTCCCTTACGTGTATCCACTCGCACTCGTGTATATGGGTGTCACTCTAATGATCTCACGACACTTCTCAAGTCACAGATTGTTTCCCTTGAAGAAATGGAATTTTTCAATGAGTTTTCAAACAACTTCTCTCCAAGTACTCCAAGATTGCAACGTTTAAGTGGCTGGAATTTGAAGGGAAGTTTTGGACTGATTTGATGGATGCGCTAGTGTGAATGGAATGTCAATGAAAACTTAGCTTCATAAAATGTAGGAGTGTCTTCCTAAAATGTAGGAGAGTGTTTCCAAAATGTAGGAGAGAATATAGGGGAGTGTTCCTCAAATGTTGGAAATATAGGAGAGTGTTGCTAAATTGTAGGAGCGTGAAATATTGGAAATATAGGAGAGTGTTGCTAAAATGTAACGGATATAACGGAAGGTACCTCAACCAAAGCTCTGAAGCCAACTGATACGTTCCTCGATCAGCGCGTTTCGAGACACGTAGCACGTTTGCCCAAGGATCTAGCGAGGTTGTCCTGCGTTTGGATTGCGGGACTCTAAATCAACACGAACGGCACGTTTTTTATTTAAAGCGGTAGAACGACACTCCGATGAAGGTGAATACTCCAGGGGAATAGGTCGGCTGAACAATCGAGGACAGGACGCAAGATTGCTCAAGAACCCTTGCCAAAGTAAGTTAAAGGCTCGAATTCTCTCTTAGGAAGAAAGCGAAAATACTAAGAATTGTATTCATAAAACTTGTGCCTTTAACCTTACAAAGCTAGGCTATTTATAGGCTAAAGGTAACAAGAAAAACCCTAAAGAAACCCTAAGTGGGAAGTCGGCCATCTTGACTCCAAGATGGGCCGGCCCATGCCTTCTACTAAGCAACTAGTCCAGCTAAATAAGTAACAAAGACTAAGGCCCTAATCGGCCGACTCACAAAGAGGCCCACTTGATTTTTCATGGGCTTGGATCAAGGTGTAAGTTACTTGATTGTTTCTTTCTAAGCCTTCAATATCTCTATGGGCTCCATGTTGGTCTTGGACAACTCGAACAAGGGCTTGGAGGGATTCTTTGAAGAGCTTGACTCGTGCACGTGTGACTGCGCCCAATGGGACTCGGACTGGGTCATTGCGCTGGCCCTGATCCATGAACACATCACTCTTACTCAAGATCAGCCCACTTTCTCTCTTCTCTTCCTTTTCATCACCCATCTCATCAGATTTGTCCATCTCTTTTTCTAGTTCAACAGCTGACCCTTTTATCTCATTGCTTTGAACTCCCTCAGATTCTACCTCTTCAGGCTCAATTCCCTCATCTAGCTTTTTCTCCATCCTATAACGCTCAAGCACCCTTTTCATGTACGCTAGATCAACACAGAGCCGGTCACAAGTAAGTGATACAAGAGCAAAATGACGACCATTAAATAAGAAGGAATACTTATTAGTATGTCCGTCATATTTAACTTCTCGCCTCGACATCCACGCCTTGCCCAACAACACATGTGTCACTTGAATTTGGACTACATCACACAACACTTCATCCATATATTTGCCGATTTGAATAGGTACAAGTGTGTGTTTATTAACCCAAACATCACCCTGAGTACTCATCAACTTGTACGGTTGAAGATGATCAATGGTTGGGAGATTTAATTTCTCAACCATGATAGCAATTGGAAGGTTGACTTCACAACTCCTATCAATGGCCAAGATACAGATTTTATCTTTGACACGACAATGATTATAAAACCAAGCAAGCAACTGAGATTTGACGAGGTCCAACTGCTCATCTACACCACGTAATGCCACTTCTTTGACTCCCGTAGGATCAGGAAGACAACGGTGTGGGCTAGCTTGTATTCGCCAAGACGTATGAGGGAACCTGCAAAATGTTAGCAACGAAACCGAAGATATTGCCTTTCACGCTCCCTTACGTGTATCCACTCGCACTCGTGTATATGGGTGTCACTCTAATGATCTCACGACACTTCTCAAGTCACAGATTGTTCCCCTTGAAGAAATGGAATTTCTCAATGAGTTTTCAATCAACTTCTCTCCAAGTACTCCAAGATTGCAACGTTTAAGTGGCTGGAATTTGAAGGGAAGTTTTGGATTGATTTGATGGATGCGCTAGTGTGAATGGAATCTCAATGAAAACTTAGCTTCATAAAATGTAGGAGTGTGTTCCTAAAATGTAGGAGAGTGTTTCCAAAATGTAGGAGAGAATATAGGGTAGTGTTCCTCAAATGTTGGAAATATAGGAGAGTGTTGCTAAAATGTAGGAGCGTGAAATGTTGGAAATATTGGAGAGTGTTGATAAAATGTTACGGATGTAACGGAAGGTACCTCAACCAAAGCTCTGAAGCCAACTGATACGTTCCTCGATCAGCGCGTTTCGAGACACGTAGCACGTTTGCCCAAGGATCTAGCGAGGTTGTCCTGCGTTTGGATTGCGGGACTCTAAATCAACACGAACGGCACGTTTTGTATTTAAAGCGGTAGAACGACACTCCGATGAAGGTGAATACTCCAGGGGAATAGGTCGGCTGAACAATCGAGGACAGGACGCAAGATTGCTCAAGAACCCTTGCCAAAGCAAGTTAAAGGCTCGAATTCTCTCTTAGGAAGAAAGCGAAAATACTAAGAATTTTATTCATAAAACTTGTGTCTTTAACCTTACAAAGCTAGCCTATTTATAGGATAAAGGTAACAAGAAAAACCCCAAAGAAACCCGAAGTGGGAAGTCGGCCATCTTGACTCCAAGATGGGCCGGCCCATGCCTTCTACCAAGCAACTAGTCCAACTAAATAAGTAACAAAGACTAAGGCCCTAATCGGCCGACTCATAAAGAGGCCCACTTGATTTTTCATGGGCTTGGATCAAGGTGTAAGTTACTTGATTGTTTCTTTCTAAGCCTTCAATATCTCTATGGGCTCCATGTTGGTCTTGGACAACTCGAACAAGGGCTTGGAGGGATTCTTTGAAGGGCTTGTCTCGTGCACGTGTGACTGCGCCCAATGGGAGTCGGACTGGGTCATTGCGCTGGCCCTGATCCATGAACACATCACTCTTGCTCAAGTTCAGCCCACTTTCTCTCTTCTCTTCCTTTTCATCACCCATCTCATCAGATTTGTCCATCTTTTTTCTAGTTCAACAGCTGACCCTTCTATCTCATTGCTTTCAACCTCCCAACCATTGATCATCTTCAACCGTACAAGTTGATGAGTACTCATGGTGATGTTTGGGGTTAATAAACACACACTTGTTTGTACCTATTCAAATCGGCAAATATGTGGATGAAGTGTTGTGTGATGTAGTCCAAATTCAAGTGACATATGTGTTGTTGGGCAAGGCATGGATGTCGAGGCGAGAAGTTAAATATGACGGACATACTAATAAGTATTCCTTCTTATTTAATGGTCGTCATTTTGCTCTTGTATCACTTACTTGTGACCGGCTCTGTGTTGATCTAGCATACATGAAAAGGGAGCTTGAGCGTTATAGGATGGAGAAAAAGCTAGATGAGGGAATTGAGCCTGAAGAGGTAGAATCTGAGGGAGTTCAAAGCAATGAGATAAAAGGGTCAGCTGTTGAACTAGAAAAAGAGATGGACAAATATGATGAGATGGGTGATGAAAAGGAAGAGAAGAGAGAAAGTGGGCTGATCTTGAGCAAGAGTGATGTGTTCATGGATCAGGGCCAGCGCAATGACCCAGTCCGAGTCCCATTGGGCGCAGTCACACGTGCACGAGTCAAGCTCTTCAAAGAATCCCTCCAAGCCCTTGTTCGAGTTGTCCAAGACCAACATGGAGCCCATAGAGATATTGAAGGCTTAGAAAGAAACAATCAAGTAACTTACACCTTGATCCAAGCCCATGAAAAATCAAGTGGGCCTCTTTGTGAGTCGGCCGATTAGGGCCTTAGTCTTTGTTACTTATTTAGCTGGACTAGTTGCTTAGTAGAAGGCATGGGCCGGCCCATCTTGGAGTCAAGATGGCCGACTTCCCACTTAGGGTTTCTTTAGGGTTTTTCTTGTTACCTTTAGCCTATAAATAGCCTAGCTTTGTAAGGTTAAAGGCACAAGTTTTATGAATAAAATTCTTAGTATTTTCGCTTTCTTCCTAAGAGAGAATTCGAGCCTTTAACTTGCTTTGGCAAGGGTTCTTGAGCAATCTTGCGTCCTGTCCTCGATTGTTCAGCCGACCTATTCCCCTGGAGTATTCACCTTCATCGGAGTGTCGTTCTACCGCTTTAAATAAAAAACGTGCCGTTCGTGTTGATTTAGAGTCCCGCAATCCAAACGCAGGACAACCTCGCTAGATCCTTGGGCAAACGTGCTACGTGTCTCGAAACGCGCTGATCGAGGAACGTATCAGTTGGCTTCAGAGCTTTGGTTGAGGTACCTTCCGTTATATCCGTTACATTTTAGCAACACTCTCCTATATTTCCAATATTTCACGCTCCTACATTTTAGCAACACTCTCCTATATTTCCAACATTTGAGGAACACTCCCCTATATTCTCTCCTACATTTTGGAAACACTCTCCTACATTTTAGGAACACACTCCTACATTTTATGAAGCCAAGTTTTCATTGAGATTCCATTCACACTAGCGCATCCATCAAATCAGTCCAAAACTTCCCTTCAAATTCCAGCCACTTAAACGTTGCAATCTTGGAGTACTTGGAGAGAAGTTGATTGAAAACTCATTGAGAAATTCCGTTTCTTCAAGGGGAACAATCTGTGACTTGAGAAGTGTCGTGAGATCATTAGAGTGACACCCATATACACGAGTGCGAGTGGATACACGTAAGGGAGCGTGAAAGGCAATATCTTCGGATTCGTTGCTAACGTTTTGCAGGTTCCCTCATACGTCATGGCGAATACAAGCTAGCCCACACCATTGTCTTCCTGATCCTACGGGAGTCAAAGAAGTGGCATTACGTGGTGTAGATGAGCAGTTGGACCTCGTCAAATCTCAGTTGCTTGGTTGGTTTTATACTCATTGTCGTGTCAAAGATAAAATCTGTAGCTTGGCCATTGATGGGAGTTGTGAAGTCAACCTTCCAAGTGCTATCATGGTTGAGAAATTAAATCTCCCAACCATTGATCATCTTCAACCGTACAAGTTGATGAGTACTCATGGTGATGTTTGGGGTTAATAAACACACACTTGTTTGTACCTATTCAAATCGGCAAATATGTGGATGAAGTGTTGTGTGATGTAGTCCAAATTCAAGTGACATATGTGTTGTTGGGCAAGGCATGGATGTCGAGGCGAGAAGTTAAATATGACGGACATACTAATAAGTATTCCTTCTTATTTAATGGTCGTCATTTTGCTCTTGTATCACTTACTTGTGACCGGCTCTGTGTTGATCTAGCATACATGAAAAGGGAGCTTGAGCGTTATAGGATGGAGAAAAAGCTAGATGAGGGAATTGAGCCTGAAGAGGTAGAATCTGAGGGAGTTCAAAGCAATGAGATAAAAGGGTCAGCTGTTGAACTAGAAAAAGAGATGGACAAATATGATGAGATGGGTGATGAAAAGGAAGAGAAGAGAGAAAGTGGGCTGATCTTGAGCAAGAGTGATGTGTTCATGGATCAGGGCCAGCGCAATGACCCAGTCCGAGTCCCATTGGGCGCAGTCACACGTGCACGAGTCAAGCTCTTCAAAGAATCCCTCCAAGCCCTTGTTCGAGTTGTCCAAGACCAACATGGAGCCCATAGAGATATTGAAGGCTTAGAAAGAAACAATCAAGTAACTTACACCTTGATCCAAGCCCATGAAAAATCAAGTGGGCCTCTTTGTGAGTCGGCCGATTAGGGCCTTAGTCTTTGTTACTTATTTAGCTGGACTAGTTGCTTAGTAGAAGGCATGGGCCGGCCCATCTTGGAGTCAAGATGGCCGACTTCCCACTTAGGGTTTCTTTAGGGTTTTTCTTGTTACCTTTAGCCTATAAATAGCCTAGCTTTGTAAGGTTAAAGGCACAAGTTTTATGAATAAAATTCTTAGTATTTTCGCTTTCTTCCTAAGAGAGAATTCGAGCCTTTAACTTGCTTTGGCAAGGGTTCTTGAGCAATCTTGCGTCCTGTCCTCGATTGTTCAGCCGACCTATTCCCCTGGAGTATTCACCTTCATCGGAGTGTCGTTCTACCGCTTTAAATAAAAAACGTGCCGTTCGTGTTGATTTAGAGTCCCGCAATCCAAACGCAGGACAACCTCGCTAGATCCTTGGGCAAACGTGCTACGTGTCTCGAAACGCGCTGATCGAGGAACGTATCAGTTGGCTTCAGAGCTTTGGTTGAGGTACCTTCCGTTATATCCGTTACATTTTAGCAACACTCTCCTATATTTCCAATATTTCACGCTCCTACATTTTAGCAACACTCTCCTATATTTCCAACATTTGAGGAACACTCCCCTATATTCTCTCCTACATTTTGGAAACACTCTCCTACATTTTAGGAACACACTCCTACATTTTATGAAGCTAAGTTTTCATTGAGATTCCATTCACACTAGCGCATCCATCAAATCAGTCCAAAACTTCCCTTCAAATTCCAGCCACTTAAACGTTGCAATCTTGGAGTACTTGGAGAGAAGTTGATTGAAAACTCATTGAGAAATTCCATTTCTTCAAGGGGAACAATCTGTGACTTGAGAAGTGTCGTGAGATCATTAGAGTGACACCCATATACACGAGTGCGAGTGGATACACGTAAGGGAGCGTGAAAGGCAATATCTTCGGATTCGTTGCTAACGTTTTGCAGGTTCCCTCATACGTCATGGCGAATACAAGCTAGCCCACACCATTGTCTTCCTGATCCTACGGGAGTCAAAGAAGTGGCATTACGTGGTGTAGATGAGCAGTTGGACCTCGTCAAATCTCAGTTGCTTGGTTGGTTTTATACTCATTGTCGTGTCAAAGATAAAATCTGTAGCTTGGCCATTGATGGGAGTTGTGAAGTCAACCTTCCAAGTGCTATCATGGTTGAGAAATTAAATCTCCCAACCATTGATCATCTTCAACCGTACAAGTTGATGAGTACTCATGGTGATGTTTGGGGTTAATAAACACACACTTGTTTGTACCTATTCAAATCGGCAAATATGTGGATGAAGTGTTGTGTGATGTAGTCCAAATTCAAGTGACATATGTGTTGTTGGGCAAGGCATGGATGTCGAGGCGAGAAGTTAAATATGACGGACATACTAATAAGTATTCCTTCTTATTTAATGGTCGTCATTTTGCTCTTGTATCACTTACTTGTGACCGGCTCTGTGTTGATCTAGCATACATGAAAAGGGAGCTTGAGCGTTATAGGATGGAGAAAAAGCTAGATGAGGGAATTGAGCCTGAAGAGGTAGAATCTGAGGGAGTTCAAAGCAATGAGATAAAAGGGTCAGCTGTTGAACTAGAAAAAGAGATGGACAAATATGATGAGATGGGTGATGAAAAGGAAGAGAAGAGAGAAAGTGGGCTGATCTTGAGCAAGAGTGATGTGTTCATGGATCAGGGCCAGCGCAATGACCCAGTCCGAGTCCCATTGGGCGCAGTCACACGTGCACGAGTCAAGCTCTTCAAAGAATCCCTCCAAGCCCTTGTTCGAGTTGTCCAAGACCAACATGGAGCCCATAGAGATATTGAAGGCTTAGAAAGAAACAATCAAGTAACTTACACCTTGATCCAAGCCCATGAAAAATCAAGTGGGCCTCTTTGTGAGTCGGCCGATTAGGGCCTTAGTCTTTGTTACTTATTTAGCTGGACTAGTTGCTTAGTAGAAGGCATGGGCCGGCCCATCTTGGAGTCAAGATGGCCGACTTCCCACTTAGGGTTTCTTTAGGGTTTTTCTTGTTACCTTTAGCCTATAAATAGCCTAGCTTTGTAAGGTTAAAGGCACAAGTTTTATGAATAAAATTCTTAGTATTTTCGCTTTCTTCCTAAGAGAGAATTCGAGCCTTTAACTTGCTTTGGCAAGGGTTCTTGAGCAATCTTGCGTCCTGTCCTCGATTGTTCAGCCGACCTATTCCCCTGGAGTATTCACCTTCATCGGAGTGTCGTTCTACCGCTTTAAATAAAAAACGTGCCGTTCGTGTTGATTTAGAGTCCCGCAATCCAAACGCAGGACAACCTCGCTAGATCCTTGGGCAAACGTGCTACGTGTCTCGAAACGCGCTGATCGAGGAACGTATCAGTTGGCTTCAGAGCTTTGGTTGAGGTACCTTCCGTTATATCCGTTACATTTTAGCAACACTCTCCTATATTTCCAATATTTCACGCTCCTACATTTTAGCAACACTCTCCTATATTTCCAACATTTGAGGAACACTCCCCTATATTCTCTCCTACATTTTGGAAACACTCTCCTACATTTTAGGAACACACTCCTACATTTTATGAAGCTAAGTTTTCATTGAGATTCCATTCACACTAGCGCATCCATCAAATCAGTCCAAAACTTCCCTTCAAATTCCAGCCACTTAAACGTTGCAATCTTGGAGTACTTGGAGAGAAGTTGATTGAAAACTCATTGAGAAATTCCATTTCTTCAAGGGGAACAATCTGTGACTTGAGAAGTGTCGTGAGATCATTAGAGTGACACCCATATACACGAGTGCGAGTGGATACACGTAAGGGAGCGTGAAAGGCAATATCTTCGGATTCGTTGCTAACGTTTTGCAGGTTCCCTCATACGTCATGGCGAATACAAGCTAGCCCACACCATTGTCTTCCTGATCCTACGGGAGTCAAAGAAGTGGCATTACGTGGTGTAGATGAGCAGTTGGACCTCGTCAAATCTCAGTTGCTTGGTTGGTTTTATACTCATTGTCGTGTCAAAGATAAAATCTGTAGCTTGGCCATTGATGGGAGTTGTGAAGTCAACCTTCCAAGTGCTATCATGGTTGAGAAATTAAATCTCCCAACCATTGATCATCTTCAACCGTACAAGTTGATGAGTACTCATGGTGATGTTTGGGGTTAATAAACACACACTTGTTTGTACCTATTCAAATCGGCAAATATGTGGATGAAGTGTTGTGTGATGTAGTCCAAATTCAAGTGACATATGTGTTGTTGGGCAAGGCATGGATGTCGAGGCGAGAAGTTAAATATGACGGACATACTAATAAGTATTCCTTCTTATTTAATGGTCGTCATTTTGCTCTTGTATCACTTACTTGTGACCGGCTCTGTGTTGATCTAGCATACATGAAAAGGGAGCTTGAGCGTTATAGGATGGAGAAAAAGCTAGATGAGGGAATTGAGCCTGAAGAGGTAGAATCTGAGGGAGTTCAAAGCAATGAGATAAAAGGGTCAGCTGTTGAACTAGAAAAAGAGATGGACAAATATGATGAGATGGGTGATGAAAAGGAAGAGAAGAGAGAAAGTGGGCTGATCTTGAGCAAGAGTGATGTGTTCATGGATCAGGGCCAGCGCAATGACCCAGTCCGAGTCCCATTGGGCGCAGTCACACGTGCACGAGTCAAGCTCTTCAAAGAATCCCTCCAAGCCCTTGTTCGAGTTGTCCAAGACCAACATGGAGCCCATAGAGATATTGAAGGCTTAGAAAGAAACAATCAAGTAACTTACACCTTGATCCAAGCCCATGAAAAATCAAGTGGGCCTCTTTGTGAGTCGGCCGATTAGGGCCTTAGTCTTTGTTACTTATTTAGCTGGACTAGTTGCTTAGTAGAAGGCATGGGCCGGCCCATCTTGGAGTCAAGATGGCCGACTTCCCACTTAGGGTTTCTTTAGGGTTTTTCTTGTTACCTTTAGCCTATAAATAGCCTAGCTTTGTAAGGTTAAAGGCACAAGTTTTATGAATAAAATTCTTAGTATTTTCGCTTTCTTCCTAAGAGAGAATTCGAGCCTTTAACTTGCTTTGGCAAGGGTTCTTGAGCAATCTTGCGTCCTGTCCTCGATTGTTCAGCCGACCTATTCCCCTGGAGTATTCACCTTCATCGGAGTGTCGTTCTACCGCTTTAAATAAAAAACGTGCCGTTCGTGTTGATTTAGAGTCCCGCAATCCAAACGCAGGACAACCTCGCTAGATCCTTGGGCAAACGTGCTACGTGTCTCGAAACGCGCTGATCGAGGAACGTATCAGTTGGCTTCAGAGCTTTGGTTGAGGTACCTTCCGTTATATCCGTTACATTTTAGCAACACTCTCCTATATTTCCAATATTTCACGCTCCTACATTTTAGCAACACTCTCCTATATTTCCAACATTTGAGGAACACTCCCCTATATTCTCTCCTACATTTTGGAAACACTCTCCTACATTTTAGGAACACACTCCTACATTTTATGAAGCTAAGTTTTCATTGAGATTCCATTCACACTAGCGCATCCATCAAATCAGTCCAAAACTTCCCTTCAAATTCCAGCCACTTAAACGTTGCAATCTTGGAGTACTTGGAGAGAAGTTGATTGAAAACTCATTGAGAAATTCCATTTCTTCAAGGGGAACAATCTGTGACTTGAGAAGTGTCGTGAGATCATTAGAGTGACACCCATATACACGAGTGCGAGTGGATACACGTAAGGGAGCGTGAAAGGCAATATCTTCGGATTCGTTGCTAACGTTTTGCAGGTTCCCTCATACGTCATGGCGAATACAAGCTAGCCCACACCATTGTCTTCCTGATCCTACGGGAGTCAAAGAAGTGGCATTACGTGGTGTAGATGAGCAGTTGGACCTCGTCAAATCTCAGTTGCTTGGTTGGTTTTATACTCATTGTCGTGTCAAAGATAAAATCTGTAGCTTGGCCATTGATGGGAGTTGTGAAGTCAACCTTCCAAGTGCTATCATGGTTGAGAAATTAAATCTCCCAACCATTGATCATCTTCAACCGTACAAGTTGATGAGTACTCATGGTGATGTTTGGGGTTAATAAACACACACTTGTTTGTACCTATTCAAATCGGCAAATATGTGGATGAAGTGTTGTGTGATGTAGTCCAAATTCAAGTGACATATGTGTTGTTGGGCAAGGCATGGATGTCGAGGCGAGAAGTTAAATATGACGGACATACTAATAAGTATTCCTTCTTATTTAATGGTCGTCATTTTGCTCTTGTATCACTTACTTGTGACCGGCTCTGTGTTGATCTAGCATACATGAAAAGGGAGCTTGAGCGTTATAGGATGGAGAAAAAGCTAGATGAGGGAATTGAGCCTGAAGAGGTAGAATCTGA
Organism: Coffea arabica; assembly: GCF_036785885.1. Lineage (NCBI taxonomy): Eukaryota > Viridiplantae > Streptophyta > Magnoliopsida > Gentianales > Rubiaceae > Coffea > Coffea arabica. Next base: position 17,252,434 of record NC_092325.1, read on the forward strand.
GGGAGTTCAAAGCAATGAGATAAAAGGGTCAGCTGTTGAACTAGAAAAAGAGATGGACAAATATGATGAGATGGGTGATGAAAAGGAAGAGAAGAGAGAAAGTGGGCTGATCTTGAGCAAGAGTGATGTGTTCATGGATCAGGGCCAGCGCAATGACCCAGTCCGAGTCCCATTGGGCGCAGTCACACGTGCACGAGTCAAGCTCTTCAAAGAATCCCTCCAAGCCCTTGTTCGAGTTGTCCAAGACCAACATGGAGCCCATAGAGATATTGAAGGCTTAGAAAGAAACAATCAAGTAACTTACACCTTGATCCAAGCCCATGAAAAATCAAGTGGGCCTCTTTGTGAGTCGGCCGATTAGGGCCTTAGTCTTTGTTACTTATTTAGCTGGACTAGTTGCTTAGTAGAAGGCATGGGCCGGCCCATCTTGGAGTCAAGATGGCCGACTTCCCACTTAGGGTTTCTTTAGGGTTTTTCTTGTTACCTTTAGCCTATAAATAGCCTAGCTTTGTAAGGTTAAAGGCACAAGTTTTATGAATAAAATTCTTAGTATTTTCGCTTTCTTCCTAAGAGAGAATTCGAGCCTTTAACTTGCTTTGGCAAGGGTTCTTGAGCAATCTTGCGTCCTGTCCTCGATTGTTCAGCCGACCTATTCCCCTGGAGTATTCACCTTCATCGGAGTGTCGTTCTACCGCTTTAAATAAAAAACGTGCCGTTCGTGTTGATTTAGAGTCCCGCAATCCAAACGCAGGACAACCTCGCTAGATCCTTGGGCAAACGTGCTACGTGTCTCGAAACGCGCTGATCGAGGAACGTATCAGTTGGCTTCAGAGCTTTGGTTGAGGTACCTTCCGTTATATCCGTTACATTTTAGCAACACTCTCCTATATTTCCAACATTTCACGCTCCTACATTTTAGCAACACTCTCCTATATTTCCAACCTTTGAGGAACACTCCCCTATATTCTCTCCTACATTTTGGAAACACTCTCCTACATTTTAGGAACACACTCCTACATTTTATGAAGCTAAGTTTTCATTGAGATTCCATTCACACTAGCGCATCCATCAAATCAGTCCAAAACTTCCCTTCAAATTCCAGCCACTTAAACGTTGCAATCTTGGAGTACTTGGAGAGAAGTTGATTGAAAACTCATTGAGAAATTCCATTTCTTCAAGGGGAACAATCTGTGACTTGAGAAGTGTCGTGAGATCATTAGAGTGACACCCATATACACGAGTGCGAGTGGATACACGTAAGGGAGCGTGAAAGGCAATATCTTCGGATTCGTTGCTAACGTTTTGCAGGTTCCCTCATACGTCATGGCGAATACAAGCTAGCCCACACCATTGTCTTCCTGATCCTACGGGAGTCAAAGAAGTGGCATTACGTGGTGTAGATGAGCAGTTGGACCTCGTCAAATCTCAGTTGCTTGGTTGGTTTTATACTCATTGTCGTGTCAAAGATAAAATCTGTAGCTTGGCCATTGATGGGAGTTGTGAAGTCAACCTTCCAAGTGCTATCATGGTTGAGAAATTAAATCTCCCAACCATTGATCATCTTCAACCGTACAAGTTGATGAGTACTCATGGTGATGTTTGGGGTTAATAAACACACACTTGTACCTATTCAAATCGGCAAATATGTGGATGAAGTGTTGTGTGATGTAGTCCAAATTCAAGTGACATATGTGTTGTTGGGCAAGGCATGGATGTCGAGGCGAGAAGTTAAATATGATGGACATACTAATAAGTATTCCTTCTTATTTAATGGTCGTCATTTTGCTCTTGTATCACTTACTTGTGACCGGCTCTGTGTTGATCTAGCATACATGAAAAGGGAGCTTGAGCGTTATAGGATGGAGAAAAAGCTAGATGAGGGAATTGAGCCTGAAGAGGTAGAATCTGAGGGAGTTCAAAGCAATGAGATAAAAGGGTCAGCTGTTGAACTAGAAAAAGAGATGGACAAATCTGATGAGATGGGTGATGAAAAGGAAGAGAAGAGAGAAAGTGGGCTGAACTTGAGCAAGAGTGATGTGTTCATGGATCAGGGCCAGCGCAATGACCCAGTCCGAGTCCCATTGGGCGCAGTCACACGTGCACGAGTCAAGCTCTTCAAAGAATCCCTCCAAGCCCTTGTTCGAGTTCTCCAAGACCAACATGGAGCCCATAGAGATATTGAAGGCTTAGAAAGAAACAATCAAGTAACTTACACCTTGATCCAAGCCCATGAAAAATCAAGTGGGCCTCTTTGTGAGTCGGCCGATTAGGGCCTTAGTCTTTGTTACTTATTTAGCTGGACTAGTTGCTTAGTAGAAGGCATGGGCCGGCCCATCTTGGAGTCAAGATGGCCGACTTCCCACTTAGGGTTTCTTTAGGGTTTTTCTTGTTACCTTTATGTCTCGAAACGCGCTGATCGAGGAACGTATCAGTTGGCTTCAGAGCTTTGGTTGAGGTACCTTCCGTTACATCCGTAAAATTTTAGCAACACTCTCCTATATTTCCAACATTTCACGCTCCTACATTTTAGCAACACTCTCCTATATTTCCAACATTTGAGGAACACTCCCCTATATTCTCTCCTACATTTTGGAAACACTCTCCTACATTTTAGGAACACACTCCTACATTTTATGAAGCTAAGTTTTCATTGAGATTCCATTCACACTAGCGCATCCATCAAATCAATCCAAAACTTCCCTTCAAATTCCAGCCACTTAAACGTTGCAATCTTGGAGTACTTGGAGAGAAGTTGATTGAAAACTCATTGAGAAATTCCATTTCTTCAAGGGGAACAATCTGTGACTTGAGAAGTGTCGTGAGATCATTAGAGTGACACCCATATACACGAGTGCGAGTGCATACACGTAAGGGAGCGTGAAAGGCAATATCTTCGGTTTCGTTGCTAACATTTTGCAGGTTCCCTCATACGTCTTGGCGAATACAAGCTAGCCCACACCGTTGTCTTCCTGATCCTACGGGAGTCAAAGAAGTGGCATTACGTGGTGTAGATGAGCAGTTGGACCTCGTCAAATCTCAGTTGCTTGCTTGGTTTTATAATCATTGTCGTGTCAAAGATAAAATCTGTATCTTGGCCATTGATAGGAGTTGTGAAGTCAACCTTCCAATTGCTATCATGGTTGAGAAATTAAATCTCCCAACCATTGATCATCTTCAACCGTACAAGTTGATGAGTACTCATGGTGATGTTTGGGTTAATAAACACACACTTGTACCTATTGAAATCGGCAAATATATGGATGAAGTGTTGTGTGATGTAGTCCAAATTCAAGTGACACATGTGTTGTTGGGCAAGGCGTGGATGTCGAGGCGAGAAGTTAAATATGACGGACATACTAATAAGTATTCCTTTTTATTTAATGGTCGTCATTTTGCACTTGTATCACTTACTTGTGACCGGCTCTGTGTTGATCTAGCATACATGAAAAGGGAGCTTGAGCGTTATAGGATGGAGAAAAAGCTAGATGAGGGAATTGAGCCTGAAGAGGTAGAATCTAAGGGAGTTCAAAGCAATGAGATAAAAGGGTCAGCTGTTGAACTAGGAAAAGAGATGGACAAATCTGATGAGATGGGTGATGAAAAGGAAGAGAGAGAGAAAGTGGGCTGATCTTGAGCAAGAGTGATGTGTTCATGGATCAGGGCCAGCGCAATGACCCAGTCCGAGTCCCATTGGGCGCAGTCACACGTGCACGAGTCAAGCTCTTCAAAGAATCCCTCCAAGCCCTTGTTCGAGTTGTCCAAGACCAACATGGAGCCCATAGAGATATTGAAGGCTTAGAAAGAAACAATCAAGTAACTTACACCTTGATCCAAGCCCATGAAAAATCAAGTGGGCCTCTTTGTGAGTCGGCCGATTAGGGCCTTAGTCTTTGTTACTTATTTAGCTGGACTAGTTGCTTAGTAGAAGGCATGGGCCGGCCCATCTTGGAGTCAAGATGGCCGACTTCCCACTTAGGGTTTCTTTAGGGTTTTTCTTGTTACCTTTAGCCTATAAATAGCCTAGCTTTGTAAGGTTAAAGGCACAAGTTTTATGAATAAAATTCTTAGTATTTTCGCTTTCTTCCTAAGAGAGAATTCGAGCCTTTAACTTGCTTTGGCAAGGGTTCTTGAGCAATCTTGCGTCCTGTCCTCGATTGTTCAGCCGACCTATTCCCCTGGAGTATTCACCTTCATCGGAGTGTCGTTCTACCGCTTTAAATAAAAAACGTGCCGTTCGTGTTGATTTAGAGTCCCGCAATCCAAACGCAGGACAACCTCGCTAGATCCTTGGGCAAACGTGCTACGTGTCTCGAAACGCGCTGATCGAGGAACGTATCAGTTGGCTTCAGAGCTTTGGTTGAGGTACCTTCCATTATATCCGTTACATTTTAGCAACACTCTCCTATATTTCCAATATTTCACGCTCCTACATTTTAGCAACACTCTCCTATATTTCCAACATTTGAGGAACACTCCCCTATATTCTCTCCTACATTTTGGAAACACTCTCCTACATTTTAGGAACACACTCCTACATTTTATGAAGCTAAGTTTTCATTGAGATTCCATTCACACTAGCGCATCCATCAAATCAGTCCAAAACTTCCCTTCAAATTCCAGCCACTTAAACGTTACAATCTTGGAGTACTTGGAGAGAAGTTGATTGAAAACTCATTGAGAAATTCCATTTCTTCAAGGGGAACAATCTGTGACTTGAGAAGTGTCGTGAGATCATTAGAGTGACACCCATATACACGAGTGCGAGTGGATACACGTAAGGGAGCGTGAAAGGCAATATCTTCGGATTCGTTGCTAACGTTTTGCAGGTTCCCTCATACGTCATGGCGAATACAGGCTAGCCCACACCATTGTCTTCCTGATCCTACGGGAGTCAAAGAAGTGGCATTACGTGGGGTAGATGAGCAGTTGGACCTCGTCAAATCTCAGTTGCTTGGTTGGTTTTATACTCATTGTCGTGTCAAAGATAAAATCTGTAGCTTGGCCATTGATGGGAGTTGTGAAGTCAACCTTCCAAGTGCTATCATGGTTGAGAAATTAAATCTCCCAACCATTGATCATCTTCAACCGTACAAGTTGATGAGTACTCATGGTGATGTTTGGGTTAATAAACACACACTTGTACCTATTCAAATCGGCAAATATATGGATGAAGTGTTGTGTGATGTAGTCCAAATTCAAGTGACACATGTGTTGTTGGGCAAGGCATGGATGTCGAGGCGAGAAGTTAAATATGACGGACATACTAATAAGTATTCCTTTTTATTTAATGGTCGTCATTTTGCACTTGTATCACTTACTTGTGACCGGCTCTGTGTTGATCTAGCATACATGAAAAGGGAGCTTGAGCGTTATAGGATGGAGAAAAAGCTAGATGAGGGAATTGAGCCTCAAGAGGTAGAATCTGAGGGAGTTGAAAGCAATGAGATAGAAGGGTCAGCTGTTGAACTTGAAAAAAGATGGACAAATCTGATGAGATGGGTGATGAAAAGGAAGAGAAGAGAGAAAGTGGGCTGAACTTGAGCAAGAGTGATGTGTTCATGGATCAGGGCCAGCGCAATGACCCAGTCCGACTCCCATTGGGCGCAGTCACACGTGCACGAGCCAACTCTTCAAAGAATCCCTCCAAGCCGTTGTTCGAGTTGTCCAAGACCAACATGGAGCCCATAGAGATGTTGAAGGCTTAGAAAGAAACAATCAAGTAACTTACACCTTGATCCAAGCCCATGAAAAATCATGTGGGTCTCTTTGTGAGTCGGCCGATTAGGGCCTTAGTCTTTGTTACTTATTTAGTTGGACTAGTTGCTTAGTAGAAGGCATGGGCCGGCCCATCTTGGAGTCAAGATGGCCGACTTCCCACTTAGGGTTTCTTTAGGGTTTTTCTTGTTACCTTTAGCCTATAAATAGCCTAGCTTTGTAAGGTTAATGGCACAAGTTTTATGAATAAAATTCTTAGTATTTTCGCTTTCTTCCTAAGAGAGAATTCGAGCCTTTAACTTGCTTTGGCAAGGGTTCTTGAGCAATCTTGCGTCCTGTCCTCGATTGTTCAGCCGACCTATTCCCCTGGAATATTCACCTTCATCGGAGTGTCGTTCTACCGCTTTAAATAAAAAACGTGCCGTTCGTGATGATTTAGAGTCCCGCAATCCAAACGCAGGACAACCTCGCTAGATCCTTGGGCAAACGTGCTACGTGTCTCGAAACGCGCTGATCGAGGAACGTATCAGTTGGCTTCAGAGCTTTGGTTGAGGTACCTTCCGTTATATCCGTTACATTTTAGCAACACTCTCCTATATTTCCAATATTTCACGCTCCAACATTTTAGCAACACTCTCCTATATTTCCAACATTTGAGGAACACTCCCCTATATTCTCTCCTACATTTTGGAAACACTCTCCTACATTTTAGGAACACACTCCTACATTTTATGAAGCTAAGTTTTCATTGAGATTCCATTCACACTAGCGCATCCATCAAATCAGTCCAAAACTTCCCTTCAAATTCCAGCCACTTAAACGTTACAATCTTGGAGTACTTGGAGAGAAGTTGATTGAAAACTCATTGAGAAATTCCATTTCTTCAAGGGGAACAATCTGTGACTTGAGAAGTGTCGTGAGATCATTAGAGTGACACCCATATACACGAGTGCGAGTGGATACACGTAAGGGAGCGTGAAAGGCAATATCTTCGGATTCGTTGCTAACGTTTTGCAGGTTCCCTCATACGTCATGGCGAATACAGGCTAGCCCACACCATTGTCTTCCTGATCCTACGGGAGTCAAAGAAGTGGCATTACGTGGTGTAGATGAGCAGTTGGACCTCGTCAAATCTCAGTTGCTTGGTTGGTTTTATACTCATTGTCGTGTCAAAGATAAAATCTGTAGCTTGGCCATTGATGGGAGTTGTGAAGTCAACCTTCCAAGTGCTATCATGGTTGAGAAATTAAATCTCCCAACCATTGATCATCTTCAACCGTACAAGTTGATGAGAACTCATGGTGATGTTTGGGTTAATAAACACACACTTGTACCTATTCAAATCGGCAAATATATGGATGAAGTGTTGTGTGATGTAGTCCAAATTCAAGTGACACATGTGTTGTTGGGCAAGGCATGGATGTCGAGGCGAGAAGTTAAATATGACGGACATACTAATAAGTATTCCTTTTTATTTAATGGTCGTCATTTTGCACTTGTATCACTTACTTGTGACCGGCTCTGTGTTGATCTAGCATACATGAAAAGGGAGCTTGAGCGTTATAGGATGGAGAAAAAGCTAGATGAGGGAATTGAGCCTCAAGAGGTAGAATCTGAGGGAGTTGAAAGCAATGAGATAGAAGGGTCAGCTGTTGAACTTGAAAAAAGATGGACAAATCTGATGAGATGGGTGATGAAAAGGAAGAGAAGAGAGAAAGTGGGCTGAACTTGAGCAAGAGTGATGTGTTCATGGATCAGGGCCAGCGCAATGACCCAGTCCGACTCCCATTGGGCGCAGTCACACGTGCACGAGCCAACTCTTCAAAGAATCCCTCCAAGCCCTTGTTCGAGTTGTCCAAGACCAACATGGAGCCCATAGAGATGTTGAAGGCTTAGAAAGAAACAATCAAGTAACTTACACCTTCATCCAAGCCCATGAAAAATCATGTGGGTCTCTTTGTGAGTCGGCCGATTAGGGCCTTAGTCTTTGTTACTTATTTAGTTGGACTAGTTGCTTAGTAGAAGGCATGGGCCGGCCCATCTTGGAGTCAAGATGGCCGACTTCCCACTTAGGGTTTCTTTAGGGTTTTTCTTGTTTCCTTTTGCCTATAAATAGGCTAGCTTTGTAAGGTTAAAGACACAAGTTTTATGACTAAAATTCTTAGTATTTTCGCTTTCTTCCTAAGAGAGAATTCGAGCCTTTAACTTGCTTTGGCAAGGGTTCTTGAGCAATCTTGCGTCCTGTCCTCGATTGTTCAGCCGACGTATTCCACTGGAGTATTCACCTTCATCGGAGTGTCGTTCTACCGCTTTAAATAAAAAATGTGCCGTTCGTGTTGATTTAGAGTCCCGCAATCCAAATGCAGGACAACCTCGCTAGATCCTTGGGCAAACGTGCTACGTGTCTTGAAACGCGCTGATCGAGGAACGTATCAGTTGGCTTCAGAGCTTTGGTTGAGGTATCTTACGTTATATCCGTTACATTTTAGCAACACTCTCCTATATTTCCAACATTTCACGCTCCTACATTTTAGCAACACTCTCCTATATTTCCAACATTTGAGGAACACTCCCCTATATTCTCTCCTACATTTTGGAAACACTCTCCTACATTTTAGGAACACACTCCTACATTTTATGAAGCTAAGTTTTCATTGAGATTCCATTCACACTAGCGCATCCATCAAATCAGTCCAAAACTTCCCTTCAAATTCCAGCCACTTAAACGTTGCAATCTTGGAGTACTTGGAGAGAAGTTGATTGAAAACTCATTGAGAAATTCCGTTTCTTCAAGGGGAACAATCTGTGACTTGAGAAGTGTCGTGAGATCATTAGAGTGACACCCATATACACGAGTGCGAGTGGATACACGTAAGGGAGCGTGAAAGGCAATATCTTCGGATTCGTTGCTAACGTTTTGCAGGTTCCCTCATACGTCGTGGCGAATACAGGCTAGCCCACACCATTGTCTTCCTGATCCTACGGGAGTCAAAGAAGTGGCATTACGTGGTGTAGATGAGCAGTTGGACCTCGTCAAATCTCAGTTGCTTGGTTGGTTTTATACTCATTGTCGTGTCAAAGATAAAATCTGTAGCTTGGCCATTGATGGGAGTTGTGAAGTCAACCTTCCAAGTGCTATCATGGTTGAGAAATTAAATCTCCCAACCATTGATCATCTTCAACCGTACAAGTTGATGAGTACTCATGGTGATGTTTGGGTTAATAAACACACACTTGTACCTATTCAAATCGGCAAATATATGGATGAAGTGTTGTGTGATGTAGTCCAAATTCAAGTGACACATGTGTTGTTGGGCAAGGCATGGATGTCGAGGCGAGAAGTTAAATATGACGGACATACTAATAAGTATTCCTTTTTATTTAATGGTCGTCATTTTGCACTTGTATCACTTACTTGTGACCGGCTCTGTGTTGATCTAGCATACATGAAAAGGGAGCTTGAGCGTTATAGGATGGAGAAAAAGCTAGATGAGGGAATTGAGCCTCAAGAGGTAGAATCTGAGGGAGTTGAAAGCAATGAGATAGAAGGGTCAGCTGTTGAACTTGAAAAAAGATGGACAAATCTGATGAGATGGGTGATGAAAAGGAAGAGAAGAGAGAAAGTGGGCTGAACTTGAGCAAGAGTGATGTGTTCATGGATCAGGGCCAGCGCAATGACCCAGTCCGACTCCCATTGGGCGCAGTCACACGTGCACGAGCCAACTCTTCAAAGAATCCCTCCAAGCCCTTGTTCGAGTTGTCCAAGACCAACATGGAGCCCATAGAGATGTTGAAGGCTTAGAAAGAAACAATCAAGTAACTTACACCTTGATCCAAGCCCATGAAAAATCATGTGGGTCTCTTTGTGAGTCGGCCGATTAGGGCCTTAGTCTTTGTTACTTATTTAGTTGGACTAGTTGCTTAGTAGAAGGCATGGGCCGGCCCATCTTGGAGTCAAGATGGCCGACTTCCCACTTAGGGTTTCTTTAGGGTTTTTCTTGTTACCTTTAGCCTATAAATAGCCTAGCTTTGTAAGGTTAATGGCACAAGTTTTATGAATAAAATTCTTAGTATTTTCGCTTTCTTCCTAAGAGAGAATTCGAGCCTTTAACTTGCTTTGGCAAGGGTTCTTGAGCAATCTTGCGTCCTGTCCTCGATTGTTCAGCCGACGTATTCCACTGGAGTATTCACCTTCATCGGAGTGTCGTTCTGCCGCTTTAAATAAAAAATGTGCCGTTCGTGTTGATTTAGAGTCCCGCAATCCAAACGCAGGACAACCTCGCTAGATCCTTGGGCAAACGTGCTACGTGTCTTGAAACGCGCTGATCGAGGAACGTATCAGTTGGCTTCAGAGCTTTGGTTGAGGTATCTTCCGTTATATCCGTTACATTTTAGCAACACTCTCCTATATTTCCAACATTTCACGCTCCTACATTTTAGCAACACTCTCCTATATTTCCAACATTTGAGGAACACTCCCCTATATTCTCTCCTACATTTTGGAAACACTCTCCTACATTTTAGGAACACACTCCTACATTTTATGAAGCTAAGTTTTCATTGAGATTCCATTCACACTAGCGCATCCATCAAATCAGTCCAAAACTTCCCTTCAAATTCCAGCCACTTAAACGTTACAATCTTGGAGTACTTGGAGAGAAGTTGATTGAAAACTCATTGAGAAATTCCATTTCTTCAAGGGGAACAATCTGTGACTTGAGAAGTGTCGTGAGATCATTAGAGTGACACCCATATACACGAGTGCGAGTGGATACACGTAAGGGAGCGTGAAAGGCAATATCTTCGGATTCGTTGCTAACGTTTTGCAGGTTCCCTCATACGTCATGGCGAATACAGGCTAGCCCACACCATTGTCTTCCTGATCCTACGGGAGTCAAAGAAGTGGCATTACGTGGTGTAGATGAACAGTTGGACCTCGTCAAATCTCAGTTGCTTGGTTGGTTTTATACTCATTGTCGTGTCAAAGATAAAATCTGTAGCTTGGCCATTGATGGGAGTTGTGAAGTCAACCTTCCAAGTGCTATCATGGTTGAGAAATTAAATCACCCAACCATTGATCATCTTCAACCGTACAAGTTGATGAGTACTCATGGTGATGTTTGGGTTAATAAACACACACTTGTACCTATTAAAATCGGCAAATATGTGGATGAAGTGTTGTGTGATGTAGTCCAAATTCAAGTGACATATGTGTTTTTGGGCAAGGCATGGATGTCGAGGCGAGAAGTTAAATATGACGGACATACTAATAAGTATTCCTTCTTATTTAATGGTCGTCATTTTGCTCTTGTATCACTTACTTGTGACCGGCTCTGTGTTGATCTAGCATACATGAAAAGGGAGCTTGAGCGTTATAGGATGGAGAAAAAGCTAGATGAGGGAATTGAGCCTGAAGAGGTAGAATCTGTGGGAGTTCAAAGCAATGAGATAAAAGGGTCAGCTGTTGAACTAGAAAAAGAGATGGACAAATCTGATGAGATGGGTGATGAAAAGGAAGAGAAGAGAGAAAGTGGGCTGATCTTGAGCAAGAGTGATGTGTTCATGGATCAGGGCCAGCGCAATGACCCAGTCCGAGTCCCATTGGGCGCAGTCACACGTGCACGAGTCAAGCTCTTCAAAGAATCCCTCCAAGCCCTTGTTCGAGTTGTCCAAGACCAACATGGAGCCCATAGAGATATTGAAGGCTTAGAAAGAAACAATCAAGTAACTTACACCTTGATCCAAGCCCATGAAAAATCAAGTGGGCCTCTTTGTGAGTCGGCCGATTAGGGCCTTAGTCTTTGTTACTTATTTAGCTGGACTAGTTGCTTAGTAGAAGGCATGGGCTGGCCCATCTTGGAGTCAAGATGGCCGACTTCCCACTTAGGGTTTCTTTAGGGTTTTTCTTGTTACCTTTAGCCTATAAATAGCCTAGCTTTGTAAGGTTAAAGGCACAAGTTTTATGAATAAAATTCTTAGTATTTTCGCTTTCTTCCTAAGAGAGAATTCGAGCCTTTAACTTGCTTTGACAAGGGTTCTTGAGCAATCTTGCATCCTGTTCTCGATTGTTCAGCCGACCTATTCCCCTGGAGTATTCACCTTCATCGGAGTGTCGTTCTACCGCTTTAAATAAAAAACGTGCCGTTCGTGTTGATTTAGACTCCCGCAATCCAAACGCAGGACAACCTCGCTAGATCCTTGGGCAAACGTGCTACGTGTCTCGAAACGCGCTGATCGAGGAACGTATCAGTTGGCTTCAGAGCTTTGGTTGAGGTACCTTCCGTTATATCCGTTACATTTTAGCAACACTCTCCTATATTTCCAATATTTCACGCTCCTACATTTTAGCAACACTCTCCTATATTTCCAACATTTGAGGAACACTCCCCTATATTCTCTCCTACATTTTGGAAACACTCTCCTACATTTTAGGAACACATTCCTACATTTTATGAAGCTAAGTTTTCATTGAGATTCCATTCACACTAGCGCATCCATCAAATCAGTCCAAAACTTCCCTTCAAATTCCAGCCACTTAAACGTTGCAATCTTGGAGTACTTGGAGAGAAGTTGTTTGAAAACTCATTGAGAAATTCCATTTCTTCAAGGGGAACAATCTGTGACTTGAGAAGTGTCGTGAGATCATTAGAGTGACACCCATATACACGAGTGCGAGTGGATACACGTAAGGGAGCGTGAAAGGCAATATCTTCGGATTCGTTGCTAACGTTTTGCAGGTTCCCTCATACGTCATGGCGAATACAAGCTAGCCCACACCATTGTCTTCCTGATCCTACGGGAGTCAAAGAAGTGGCATTACGTGGTGTAGATGAGCAGTTGGACCTCGTCAAATCTCAGTTGCTTGGTTGGTTTTATACTCATTGTCGTGTCAAAGATAAAATCTGTAGCTTGGCCATTGATGGGAGTTGTGAAGTCAACCTTCCAAGTGCTATCATGGTTGAGAAATTAAATCTCCCAACCATTGATCATCTTCAACCGTACAAGTTGATGAGTACTCATGGTGATGTTTGGGTTAATAAACACACACTTGTACCTATTCAAATCGGCAAATATATGGATGAAGTGTTGTGTGATGTAGTCCAAATTCAAGTGACACATGTGTTGTTGGTAGGGCTGCAAACGAGCCGAGTCGAGTCGAGCTTTGAGCTAATCGAGCCGAGTCTCGACTAAATTTTACCAAGCTCGAGCTCGACGAGCCGGCAAATTTCGAGCTCGAGCTCGACTCGAATCAAGTCGAGCCGAGCTCGAAAAAAAATAAAAAATAAATATTTTATTTTAAAAAAAATAAATAAAATAATATTTTTTTCTTAATAAATAATAAAATATTAAGGACATATACGTAATTTTACTATGAAAATAAAAAATAAAATATATATATATAATATACGTAATTTTATTATTAAATAAAAATAAAAATAAAAATAAAAATATATATATACCCAAGCTCGCGAGCCGGCTCGCGAGCTAACGAGCTTAATATTCTGAGCTCGAGTTTGACTCGAGCCGGCTCGAGCTCGACTCGAGTTCGATTAACATCAAACTCGACTCGAGCTTGACTCGAGCCGCTCGCGAGCGGCTCGATTCGTTTGCAGCCCTAGTTGTTGGGCAAGGCATGGATGTCGAAGCGAGAAGTTAAATATGACGGACATACTAATAAGTATTCCTTCTTATTTAATGGTCATCATTTTGCACTTGTATCACTTACTTGTGACCGCCTCTGTGTTGATCTAGCATACATGAAAAGGGAGCTTGAGCGTTATAGGATGGAGAAAAAGCTAGATGAGGGAATTGAGCCTGAAGAGGTAGAGTCTGTGACGCCCCGGAAAAATAGGGTTTTCATTTTATGTATATTTTGTGGGATGAGCGGAGAAACACAGCTTTTCAACTCGGAAAAAGAAAAGAAAAGTTTCGAAAAATGGCAGTGGCCAAATCCGGCCGGATAGCTGGCCGGATTGCCCTGCAGTTTTGAAAAAATTTTGATCAGCCTCGGCCTTGTATCCGGCCAGGAATCCGGCCGGAAATCCGGCCAGATTCCGGCCGGATTGTGACGTGTCACTGCCGGTCAGAAGCTTTGACCGGCTGTTTCCTTCATAAATATCTGGTTTTTGTTGTCTTTTTCTTCCATTTCTGTTCCTGCTCAACCGAGGCCTTGAGAGAAAGAAAAACTCTTCCATTTTCTAGTTTTAATTTCTACCAAAATCTTGAGTTTTCACCAATGATTTTGGACAATACTTCATACAAGGGCTCACTATGGTGGACTAAAGCTTTTGATGGATTGATTTTTGGTGGGATGCTCTAAGTGGATAGTTTTCTTGATTTGGAGGTAAGTTGAATAAACAAGTTTCTTTTGGTCATACTATTGGTTAATTTAGGGTTTGTGATGTTCAAATGTGTTGTATTATGGAGTATTTCATGGGTTTGAGTTAAGTTGGTCCAATTTCTGATTTATTGGATATTTTTCTGATTTTATATGAAAGTTATGATTAGTGTTGGATTGATGGATTGAAATGGTGTTAATTGAAGCTCTTATGCGTTAATTGTGATCGTTTGCGGAAAATTTCCGCTTGTGAAGTGAATTTCTGGTTTCTAGGGTTTCAATTTGGGAATTTGCTAATGGTTGGCCTTTAAGCTTTTAATTGGCTTGGATTGAAGGAAGTTATGGCTAATTGATTGTAATGGTATTGTTTATGAACCATATGGGTGACTGTGGATAATTGTTATGAGAATTGGTATTTAAATGGTAGGTTGAAAATGTGTAAAATATAGGGGTTATGCCGTCCAATTTTTGAGAGTACGTGTTTGTTTTGAATTTGAATTGATCTTGATTCATTTTATGGAATTCTTATGATTTGGAAATTGGGGTAATAAGGTTCCATGTTAGTGACATGTCTAAACTTGGTAAGTTCATCCATCTTTGTTTTGGCCTGTGCATGATTGGTTTAGGCTAGTCGGATTTCTAGCCTTAATTGTGATTAGTAATGGTTGTATAAAAAAGGTTGGTTCAAGAAGAGTAATTTTAGTTTTCCCCCTGTTTCTGGACTGAACTTGGACTGTCATTTTCTCTGTACTGTAGACCGAACCAGCTTTTGCTCAAAACATGAAACTTATAGATATATGAGTTAGCTACTAGCCTGCAAAATTTCAGATTGATCGGAGTACTGTAGCTTGTGATTTGACCGAAATACCCCTGACTGTTCCTAGACTCTGTTTTGTGGACAGTTTTCTGTCCTCTCCGAGATTTCGATATTTGACCCTGAAAATGTATTATTTTGGCCTTGGAGGTCTTCATAAGAATGTTAGTCTATGTCTTAGCTTCGTAACGCCATAAGATTTGTGTCAATTGGATAAGCGTATTTTCAATTGTGATTAAAATGCCAAAAGGTGGCAGGAACTTGTTAAGTTAGAATTCCTTTTATTTGACCTGCTATTTGTAATTTAGGACTCCGACTTGAACAAGCCAATGAGGTACGATGGATGGTTCCTGAGCTGTGTTTGGGTGAGTGAACCTTAACTCTTACTCCGAAAGTTACTTTTGAAATAATTCTTGCAATGATTACACGACTGCATCTCATTGTGTATGTGTGTGTGCCATAACATTTTGGCTCCGATGAGATCTTGGGAAAATCTTGTGCTTAGAACCAACGTCTCCATTACTGCTTATGCATCCTTTGGAGCACGATGGCTCCTTATTTCTGTTTACCTGTTACTTGATCTAAGGGAGCGTTGGATATTTAAGTACAAGGATTTCACTGGCTCCAAAGAGCAATATACGCATCTTTGATCACTGATTCATGACATCATTTACATGCACTACTATAAAGTTTATTTGATTATTGATTTCACTGTTCACTCGCTGAGCTTCTAGCTCACCCCCAAATGTTTTCTTCTCCCCACAGGGATCGAGGCAAAGGAAGCGCTTGTATTACGTTATGTGTATAAACGGATGGCTTGTAACTTGTATAGTTTAGATTTGGTTTCATTTGTATAATTGTTGATCTAGGGTGATTGTTTGAATTGGGATGGACGGACATCTCTTGTACACTTTGAGTTTTGATGTGAATTGTTATAAAGTTTGGGCTTGCCTTGGTATTTGGGTTTGAATTTGGATGTAAATTTGAGTTTTATATTGTATTTGATTTGAACACTGTAGTGATCGACTGAGTCCTGGCGAGAGTTGGGCAGGCGGCCCGTTGACCCCCCTGGTTCGCCTTAGGGGAAAATGGGGTCGTTACAGAATCTGAGGGAGTTGAAAGCAATGAGATAAAAAGGTCAGCTGTTGAACTAGAAAAAGAGATGGACAAATCTGATGAGATGGGTGATGAAAAGGAAGAGAAGAGAGAAAGTGGGCTGATCTTGAGCAAGAGTGATGTGTTCATGGATCAGGGCCAGCGCAATGACCCAGTCCGAGTCCCATTGGGCGCAGTCACACGTGCACGAGCCAAGGTCTTCAAAGAATCCCTCCAAGCCCTTGTTCGAGTTGTCCAAGACCAACATGGAGCCCATAGAGATATTGAAGGCTTAGAAAGAAACAATCAAGTAACTTACACCTTGATCCAAGCCCATGAAAAATCAAGTGGGCCTCTTTGTGAGTCGGCCGATTAGGGCCTTAGTCTTTGTTACTTATTTAGCTGGACTAGTTGCTTAGTAGAAGGCATGGGCCGGCCCATCTTGGAGTCAAGATGGCCGACTTCCCACTTAGGGTTTCTTTAGGGTTTTTCTTGTTACCTTTAGCCTATAAATAGCCTAGCTTTGTAAGGTTAAAGGCACAAGTTTTATGAATAAAATTCTTAGTATTTTCGCTTTCTTCCTAAGAGAGAATTCGAGCCTTTAACTTGCTTTGGCAAGGGTTCTTGAGCAATCTTGCGTCCTGTCCTCGATTGTTCAGCCGACCTATTCCCCTGGAGTATTCACCTTCATCGGAGTGTCGTTCTACCGCTTTAAATAAAAAACGTGCCGTTCGTGTTGATTTAGAGTCCCGCAATCCAAACGCAGGACAACCTCGCTAGATCCTTGGGCAAACGTGCTACGTGTCTCGAAACGCGCTGATCGAGGAACGTATCAGTTGGCTTCAGAGCTTTGGTTGAGGTACCTTCCGTTATATCCGTTACATTTTAGCAACACTCTCCTATATTTCCAATATTTCACGCTCCTACATTTTAGCAACACTCTCCTATATTTCCAACATTTGAGGAACACTCCCCTATATTCTCTCCTACATTTTGGAAACACTCTCCTACATTTTAGGAACACACTCCTACATTTTATGAAGCCAAGTTTTCATTGAGATTCCATTCACACTAGCGCATCCATCAAATCAGTCCAAAACTTCCCTTCAAATTCCAGCCACTTAAACGTTGCAATCTTGGAGTACTTGGAGAGAAGTTGTTTGAAAACTCATTGAGAAATTCCATTTCTTCAAGGGGAACAATCTGTGACTTGAGAAGTGTCGTGAGATCATTAGAGTGACACCCATATACACGAGTGCGAGTGGATACACGTAAGGGAGCGTGAAAGGCAATATCTTCGGATTCGTTGCTAACGTTTTGCAGGTTCCCTCATACGTCATGGCGAATACAAGCTAGCCCACACCATTGTCTTCCTGATCCTACGGGAGTCAAAGAAGTGGCATTACGTGGTGTAGATGAGCAGTTGGACCTCGTCAAATCTCAGTTGCTTGGTTGGTTTTATACTCATTGTCGTGTCAAAGATAAAATCTGTAGCTTGGCCATTGATGGGAGTTGTGAAGTCAACCTTCCAAGTGCTATCATGGTTGAGAAATTAAATCTCCCAACCATTGATCATCTTCAACCGTACAAGTTGATGAGTACTCATGGTGATGTTTGGGTTAATAAACACACACTTGTACCTATTCAAATCGGCAAATATATGGATGAAGTGTTGTGTGATGTAGTCCAAATTCAAGTGACACATGTGTTGTTGGTAGGGCTGCAAACGAGCCGAGTCGAGTCGAGCTTTGAGCTAATCGAGCCGAGTCTCGACTAAATTTTACCAAGCTCGAGCTCGACGAGCCGGCAAATTTCGAGCTCGAGCTCGACTCGAATCAAGTCGAGCCGAGCTCGAAAAAAAATAAAAAATAAATATTTTATTTTAAAAAAAATAAATAAAATAATATTTTTTTCTTAATAAATAATAAAATATTAAGGACATATACGTAATTTTACTATGAAAATAAAAAATAAAATATATATATATAATATACGTAATTTTATTATTAAATAAAAATAAAAATAAAAATAAAAATATATATATACCCAAGCTCGCGAGCCGGCTCGCGAGCTAACGAGCTTAATATTCTGAGCTCGAGTTTGACTCGAGCCGGCTCGAGCTCGACTCGAGTTCGATTAACATCAAACTCGACTCGAGCTTGACTCGAGCCGCTCGCGAGCGGCTCGATTCGTTTGCAGCCCTAGTTGTTGGGCAAGGCATGGATGTCGAAGCGAGAAGTTAAATATGACGGACATACTAATAAGTATTCCTTCTTATTTAATGGTCATCATTTTGCACTTGTATCACTTACTTGTGACCGCCTCTGTGTTGATCTAGCATACATGAAAAGGGAGCTTGAGCGTTATAGGATGGAGAAAAAGCTAGATGAGGGAATTGAGCCTGAAGAGGTAGAGTCTGTGACGCCCCGGAAAAATAGGGTTTTCATTTTATGTATATTTTGTGGGATGAGCGGAGAAACACAGCTTTTCAACTCGGAAAAAGAAAAGAAAAGTTTCGAAAAATGGCAGTGGCCAAATCCGGCCGGATAGCTGGCCGGATTGCCCTGCAGTTTTGAAAAAATTTTGATCAGCCTCGGCCTTGTATCCGGCCAGGAATCCGGCCGGAAATCCGGCCAGATTCCGGCCGGATTGTGACGTGTCACTGCCGGTCAGAAGCTTTGACCGGCTGTTTCCTTCATAAATATCTGGTTTTTGTTGTCTTTTTCTTCCATTTCTGTTCCTGCTCAACCGAGGCCTTGAGAGAAAGAAAAACTCTTCCATTTTCTAGTTTTAATTTCTACCAAAATCTTGAGTTTTCACCAATGATTTTGGACAATACTTCATACAAGGGCTCACTATGGTGGACTAAAGCTTTTGATGGATTGATTTTTGGTGGGATGCTCTAAGTGGATAGTTTTCTTGATTTGGAGGTAAGTTGAATAAACAAGTTTCTTTTGGTCATACTATTGGTTAATTTAGGGTTTGTGATGTTCAAATGTGTTGTATTATGGAGTATTTCATGGGTTTGAGTTAAGTTGGTCCAATTTCTGATTTATTGGATATTTTTCTGATTTTATATGAAAGTTATGATTAGTGTTGGATTGATGGATTGAAATGGTGTTAATTGAAGCTCTTATGCGTTAATTGTGATCGTTTGCGGAAAATTTCCGCTTGTGAAGTGAATTTCTGGTTTCTAGGGTTTCAATTTGGGAATTTGCTAATGGTTGGCCTTTAAGCTTTTAATTGGCTTGGATTGAAGGAAGTTATGGCTAATTGATTGTAATGGTATTGTTTATGAACCATATGGGTGACTGTGGATAATTGTTATGAGAATTGGTATTTAAATGGTAGGTTGAAAATGTGTAAAATATAGGGGTTATGCCGTCCAATTTTTGAGAGTACGTGTTTGTTTTGAATTTGAATTGATCTTGATTCATTTTATGGAATTCTTATGATTTGGAAATTGGGGTAATAAGGTTCCATGTTAGTGACATGTCTAAACTTGGTAAGTTCATCCATCTTTGTTTTGGCCTGTGCATGATTGGTTTAGGCTAGTCGGATTTCTAGCCTTAATTGTGATTAGTAATGGTTGTATAAAAAAGGTTGGTTCAAGAAGAGTAATTTTAGTTTTCCCCCTGTTTCTGGACTGAACTTGGACTGTCATTTTCTCTGTACTGTAGACCGAACCAGCTTTTGCTCAAAACATGAAACTTATAGATATATGAGTTAGCTACTAGCCTGCAAAATTTCAGATTGATCGGAGTACTGTAGCTTGTGATTTGACCGAAATACCCCTGACTGTTCCTAGACTCTGTTTTGTGGACAGTTTTCTGTCCTCTCCGAGATTTCGATATTTGACCCTGAAAATGTATTATTTTGGCCTTGGAGGTCTTCATAAGAATGTTAGTCTATGTCTTAGCTTCGTAACGCCATAAGATTTGTGTCAATTGGATAAGCGTATTTTCAATTGTGATTAAAATGCCAAAAGGTGGCAGGAACTTGTTAAGTTAGAATTCCTTTTATTTGACCTGCTATTTGTAATTTAGGACTCCGACTTGAACAAGCCAATGAGGTACGATGGATGGTTCCTGAGCTGTGTTTGGGTGAGTGAACCTTAACTCTTACTCCGAAAGTTACTTTTGAAATAATTCTTGCAATGATTACACGACTGCATCTCATTGTGTATGTGTGTGTGCCATAACATTTTGGCTCCGATGAGATCTTGGGAAAATCTTGTGCTTAGAACCAACGTCTCCATTACTGCTTATGCATCCTTTGGAGCACGATGGCTCCTTATTTCTGTTTACCTGTTACTTGATCTAAGGGAGCGTTGGATATTTAAGTACAAGGATTTCACTGGCTCCAAAGAGCAATATACGCATCTTTGATCACTGATTCATGACATCATTTACATGCACTACTATAAAGTTTATTTGATTATTGATTTCACTGTTCACTCGCTGAGCTTCTAGCTCACCCCCAAATGTTTTCTTCTCCCCACAGGGATCGAGGCAAAGGAAGCGCTTGTATTACGTTATGTGTATAAACGGATGGCTTGTAACTTGTATAGTTTAGATTTGGTTTCATTTGTATAATTGTTGATCTAGGGTGATTGTTTGAATTGGGATGGACGGACATCTCTTGTACACTTTGAGTTTTGATGTGAATTGTTATAAAGTTTGGGCTTGCCTTGGTATTTGGGTTTGAATTTGGATGTAAATTTGAGTTTTATATTGTATTTGATTTGAACACTGTAGTGATCGACTGAGTCCTGGCGAGAGTTGGGCAGGCGGCCCGTTGACCCCCCTGGTTCGCCTTAGGGGAAAATGGGGTCGTTACAGAATCTGAGGGAGTTGAAAGCAATGAGATAAAAAGGTCAGCTGTTGAACTAGAAAAAGAGATGGACAAATCTGATGAGATGGGTGATGAAAAGGAAGAGAAGAGAGAAAGTGGGCTGATCTTGAGCAAGAGTGATGTGTTCATGGATCAGGGCCAGCGCAATGACCCAGTCCGAGTCCCATTGGGCGCAGTCACACGTGCACGAGCCAAGGTCTTCAAAGAATCCCTCCAAGCCCTTGTTCGAGTTGTCCAAGACCAACATGGAGCCCATAGAGATATTGAAGGCTTAGAAAGAAACAATCAAGTAACTTACACCTTGATCCAAGCCCATGAAAAATCAAGTGGGCCTCTTTGTGAGTCGGCCGATTAGGGCCTTAGTCTTTGTTACTTATTTAGCTGGACTAGTTGCTTAGTAGAAGGCATGGGCCGGCCCATCTTGGAGTCAAGATGGCCGACTTCCCACTTAGGGTTTCTTTAGGGTTTTTCTTGTTACCTTTAGCCTATAAATAGCCTAGCTTTGTAAGGTTAAAGGCACAAGTTTTATGAATAAAATTCTTAGTATTTTCGCTTTCTTCCTAAGAGAGAATTCGAGCCTTTAACTTGCTTTGGCAAGGGTTCTTGAGCAATCTTGCGTCCTGTCCTCGATTGTTCAGCCGACCTATTCCCCTGGAGTATTCACCTTCATCGGAGTGTCGTTCTACCGCTTTAAATAAAAAACGTGCCGTTCGTGTTGATTTAGAGTCCCGCAATCCAAACGCAGGACAACCTCGCTAGATCCTTGGGCAAACGTGCTACGTGTCTCGAAACGCGCTGATCGAGGAACGTATCAGTTGGCTTCAGAGCTTTGGTTGAGGTACCTTCCGTTATATCCGTTACATTTTAGCAACACTCTCCTATATTTCCAATATTTCACGCTCCTACATTTTAGCAACACTCTCCTATATTTCCAACATTTGAGGAACACTCCCCTATATTCTCTCCTACATTTTGGAAACACTCTCCTACATTTTAGGAACACACTCCTACATTTTATGAAGCCAAGTTTTCATTGAGATTCCATTCACACTAGCGCATCCATCAAATCAGTCCAAAACTTCCCTTCAAATTCCAGCCACTTAAACGTTGCAATCTTGGAGTACTTGGAGAGAAGTTGTTTGAAAACTCATTGAGAAATTCCATTTCTTCAAGGGGAACAATCTGTGACTTGAGAAGTGTCGTGAGATCATTAGAGTGACACCCATATACACGAGTGCGAGTGGATACACGTAAGGGAGCGTGAAAGGCAATATCTTCGGATTCGTTGCTAACGTTTTGCAGGTTCCCTCATACGTCATGGCGAATACAAGCTAGCCCACACCATTGTCTTCCTGATCCTACGGGAGTCAAAGAAGTGGCATTACGTGGTGTAGATGAGCAGTTGGACCTCGTCAAATCTCAGTTGCTTGGTTGGTTTTATACTCATTGTCGTGTCAAAGATAAAATCTGTAGCTTGGCCATTGATGGGAGTTGTGAAGTCAACCTTCCAAGTGCTATCATGGTTGAGAAATTAAATCTCCCAACCATTGATCATCTTCAACCGTACAAGTTGATGAGTACTCATGGTGATGTTTGGGTTAATAAACACACACTTGTACCTATTCAAATCGGCAAATATATGGATGAAGTGTTGTGTGATGTAGTCCAAATTCAAGTGACACATGTGTTGTTGGTAGGGCTGCAAACGAGCCGAGTCGAGTCGAGCTTTGAGCTAATCGAGCCGAGTCTCGACTAAATTTTACCAAGCTCGAGCTCGACGAGCCGGCAAATTTCGAGCTCGAGCTCGACTCGAATCAAGTCGAGCCGAGCTCGAAAAAAAATAAAAAATAAATATTTTATTTTAAAAAAAATAAATAAAATAATATTTTTTTCTTAATAAATAATAAAATATTAAGGACATATACGTAATTTTACTATGAAAATAAAAAATAAAATATATATATATAATATACGTAATTTTATTATTAAATAAAAATAAAAATAAAAATAAAAATATATATATACCCAAGCTCGCGAGCCGGCTCGCGAGCTAACGAGCTTAATATTCTGAGCTCGAGTTTGACTCGAGCCGGCTCGAGCTCGACTCGAGTTCGATTAACATCAAACTCGACTCGAGCTTGACTCGAGCCGCTCGCGAGCGGCTCGATTCGTTTGCAGCCCTAGTTGTTGGGCAAGGCATGGATGTCGAAGCGAGAAGTTAAATATGACGGACATACTAATAAGTATTCCTTCTTATTTAATGGTCATCATTTTGCACTTGTATCACTTACTTGTGACCGCCTCTGTGTTGATCTAGCATACATGAAAAGGGAGCTTGAGCGTTATAGGATGGAGAAAAAGCTAGATGAGGGAATTGAGCCTGAAGAGGTAGAGTCTGTGACGCCCCGGAAAAATAGGGTTTTCATTTTATGTATATTTTGTGGGATGAGCGGAGAAACACAGCTTTTCAACTCGGAAAAAGAAAAGAAAAGTTTCGAAAAATGGCAGTGGCCAAATCCGGCCGGATAGCTGGCCGGATTGCCCTGCAGTTTTGAAAAAATTTTGATCAGCCTCGGCCTTGTATCCGGCCAGGAATCCGGCCGGAAATCCGGCCAGATTCCGGCCGGATTGTGACGTGTCACTGCCGGTCAGAAGCTTTGACCGGCTGTTTCCTTCATAAATATCTGGTTTTTGTTGTCTTTTTCTTCCATTTCTGTTCCTGCTCAACCGAGGCCTTGAGAGAAAGAAAAACTCTTCCATTTTCTAGTTTTAATTTCTACCAAAATCTTGAGTTTTCACCAATGATTTTGGACAATACTTCATACAAGGGCTCACTATGGTGGACTAAAGCTTTTGATGGATTGATTTTTGGTGGGATGCTCTAAGTGGATAGTTTTCTTGATTTGGAGGTAAGTTGAATAAACAAGTTTCTTTTGGTCATACTATTGGTTAATTTAGGGTTTGTGATGTTCAAATGTGTTGTATTATGGAGTATTTCATGGGTTTGAGTTAAGTTGGTCCAATTTCTGATTTATTGGATATTTTTCTGATTTTATATGAAAGTTATGATTAGTGTTGGATTGATGGATTGAAATGGTGTTAATTGAAGCTCTTATGCGTTAATTGTGATCGTTTGCGGAAAATTTCCGCTTGTGAAGTGAATTTCTGGTTTCTAGGGTTTCAATTTGGGAATTTGCTAATGGTTGGCCTTTAAGCTTTTAATTGGCTTGGATTGAAGGAAGTTATGGCTAATTGATTGTAATGGTATTGTTTATGAACCATATGGGTGACTGTGGATAATTGTTATGAGAATTGGTATTTAAATGGTAGGTTGAAAATGTGTAAAATATAGGGGTTATGCCGTCCAATTTTTGAGAGTACGTGTTTGTTTTGAATTTGAATTGATCTTGATTCATTTTATGGAATTCTTATGATTTGGAAATTGGGGTAATAAGGTTCCATGTTAGTGACATGTCTAAACTTGGTAAGTTCATCCATCTTTGTTTTGGCCTGTGCATGATTGGTTTAGGCTAGTCGGATTTCTAGCCTTAATTGTGATTAGTAATGGTTGTATAAAAAAGGTTGGTTCAAGAAGAGTAATTTTAGTTTTCCCCCTGTTTCTGGACTGAACTTGGACTGTCATTTTCTCTGTACTGTAGACCGAACCAGCTTTTGCTCAAAACATGAAACTTATAGATATATGAGTTAGCTACTAGCCTGCAAAATTTCAGATTGATCGGAGTACTGTAGCTTGTGATTTGACCGAAATACCCCTGACTGTTCCTAGACTCTGTTTTGTGGACAGTTTTCTGTCCTCTCCGAGATTTCGATATTTGACCCTGAAAATGTATTATTTTGGCCTTGGAGGTCTTCATAAGAATGTTAGTCTATGTCTTAGCTTCGTAACGCCATAAGATTTGTGTCAATTGGATAAGCGTATTTTCAATTGTGATTAAAATGCCAAAAGGTGGCAGGAACTTGTTAAGTTAGAATTCCTTTTATTTGACCTGCTATTTGTAATTTAGGACTCCGACTTGAACAAGCCAATGAGGTACGATGGATGGTTCCTGAGCTGTGTTTGGGTGAGTGAACCTTAACTCTTACTCCGAAAGTTACTTTTGAAATAATTCTTGCAATGATTACACGACTGCATCTCATTGTGTATGTGTGTGTGCCATAACATTTTGGCTCCGATGAGATCTTGGGAAAATCTTGTGCTTAGAACCAACGTCTCCATTACTGCTTATGCATCCTTTGGAGCACGATGGCTCCTTATTTCTGTTTACCTGTTACTTGATCTAAGGGAGCGTTGGATATTTAAGTACAAGGATTTCACTGGCTCCAAAGAGCAATATACGCATCTTTGATCACTGATTCATGACATCATTTACATGCACTACTATAAAGTTTATTTGATTATTGATTTCACTGTTCACTCGCTGAGCTTCTAGCTCACCCCCAAATGTTTTCTTCTCCCCACAGGGATCGAGGCAAAGGAAGCGCTTGTATTACGTTATGTGTATAAACGGATGGCTTGTAACTTGTATAGTTTAGATTTGGTTTCATTTGTATAATTGTTGATCTAGGGTGATTGTTTGAATTGGGATGGACGGACATCTCTTGTACACTTTGAGTTTTGATGTGAATTGTTATAAAGTTTGGGCTTGCCTTGGTATTTGGGTTTGAATTTGGATGTAAATTTGAGTTTTATATTGTATTTGATTTGAACACTGTAGTGATCGACTGAGTCCTGGCGAGAGTTGGGCAGGCGGCCCGTTGACCCCCCTGGTTCGCCTTAGGGGAAAATGGGGTCGTTACAGAATCTGAGGGAGTTGAAAGCAATGAGATAAAAAGGTCAGCTGTTGAACTAGAAAAAGAGATGGACAAATCTGATGAGATGGGTGATGAAAAGGAAGAGAAGAGAGAAAGTGGGCTGATCTTGAGCAAGAGTGATGTGTTCATGGATCAGGGCCAGCGCAATGACCCAGTCCGAGTCCCATTGGGCGCAGTCACACGTGCACGAGCCAAGGTCTTCAAAGAATCCCTCCAAGCCCTTGTTCGAGTTGTCCAAGACCAACATGGAGCCCATAGAGATATTGAAGGCTTAGAAAGAAACAATCAAGTAACTTACACCTTGATCCAAGCCCATGAAAAATCAAGTGGGTCTCTTTGTGAGTCGGCCGATTAGGGCCTCAGTCTTTGTTACTTATTTAGTTGGACTAGTTGCTTAGTAGAAGGCATGGGCCGGCCCATCTTGGAGTCAAGATGGCCGACTTCCCACTTAGGGTTTCTTTAGGGTTTTTCTTGTTTCCTTTAGCCTATAAATAGGCTAGCTTTGTAAGGTTAAAGACACAAGTTTTATGAATAAAATTCTTAGTATTTTCGCTTTCTTCCTAAGAGAGAATTCGAGCCTTTAACTTGCTTTGGCAAGGGTTCTTGAGCAATCTTGCGTCCTGTCCTCGATTGTTCAGCCGACCTATTCCCCTGGAGTATTCACCTTCATCGGAGTGTCGTTCTACCGCTTAAAATAAAAAACGTGCCGTTCGTGTTGATTTAGAGTCCCGCAATCCAAACGCAGGACAACCTCGCTAGATCCTTGGGCAAACGTGCTACGTGTCTCGAAACGCGCTGATCGAGGAACGTATCAGTTGGCTTCAGAGCTTTGGTTGAGGTACCTTCCGTTATATCCGTTACATTTTAGCAACACTCTCCTATATTTCCAACATTTCACGCTCCTACATTTTAGCAACACTCTCCTATATTTCCAACATTTGAGGAACACTCCCCTATATTCTCTCCTACATTTTGGAAACACTCTCCTACATTTTAGGAACACACTCCTACATTTTATGAAGCTAAGTTTTCATTGAGATTCCATTCACACTAGCGCATCCATCAAATCAGTCCAAAACTTCCCTTCAAATTCCAGCCACTTAAACGTTACAATCTTGGAGTACTTGGAGAGAAGTTGATTGAAAACTCATTGAGAAATTCCATTTCTTCAAGGGGAACAATCTGTGACTTGAGAAGTGTCGTGAGATCATTAGAGTGACACCCATATACACGAGTGCGAGTGGATACACGTAAGGGAGCGTGAAAGGCAATATCTTCGGATTCGTTGCTAACGTTTTGCAGGTTCCCTCATACGTCATGGCGAATACAGGCTAGCCCACACCATTGTCTTCCTGATCCTACGGGAGTCAAAGAAGTGGCATTACGTGGTGTAGATGAGCAGTTGGACCTCGTCAAATCTCAGTTGCTTGGTTGGTTTTATACTCATTGTCGTGTCAAAGATAAAATCTGTAGCTTGGCCATTGATGGGAGTTGTGAAGTCAACCTTCCAAGTGCTATCATGGTTGAGAAATTAAATCACCCAACCATTGATCATCGTCAACCGTACAAGTTGATGAGTACTCATGGTGATGTTTGGGTTAATAAAAACACACTTGTACCTATTCAAATCGGCAAATATGTGGATGAAGTGTTGTGTGATGTAGTCCAAATTCAAGTGACATATGTGTTGTTGGGCAAGGCATGGATGTCGAGGCCAGAAGTTAAATATGACGGACATACTAATAAGTATTCCTTCTTATTTAATGGTCGTCATTTTGCACTTGTATCACTTACTTGTGACCGGCTCTGTGTTGATCTAGCATACATGAAAAGGGAGCTTGAGCGTTATAGGATGGAGAAAAAGCTAGATGAGGGAATTGAGCCTGAAGAGGTAGAATCTGAGGGAGTTGAAAGCAATGAGATAAAAGGGTCAGCTGTTGAACTAGAAAAAGAGATGGACAAATCTGATGAGATGGGTGATGAAAAGGAAGAGAAGAGAGAAAGTGGGCTGATCTTGAGCAAGAGTGATGTGTTCATGGATCAGGGCCAGCGCAATGACCCAGTCCGAGTCCCATTGGGCGCAGTCACACGTGCACGAGTCAAGCTCTTCAAAGAATCCCTCCAAGCCCTTGTTCGAGTTGTCCAAGACCAATATGGAGCCCATAGAGATATTGAAGGCTTAGAAAGAAACAATCAAGTAACTTACACCTTGATCCAAGCCCATGAAAAATCAAGTGGGCCTCTTTGTGAGTCGGCCGATTAGGGCCTTAGTCTTTGTTACTTATTTAGCTGGACTAGTTGCTTAGTAGAAGGCATGGGCCGGCCCATCTTGGAGTCAAGATGGCCGACTTCCCACTTAGGGTTTCTTTAGGGTTTTTCTTGTTACCTTTAGCCTATAAATAGCCTAGATTTGTAAGGTTAAAGACACAACTTTTATGAATAAAATTCTTAGTATTTTCGCTTTCTTCCTAAGAGAGAATTCGCGCCTTTAACTTGCTTTGGCAAGGGTTCTTGCGCAATCTTGCGTCCTGTCCTCGATTGTTCAGCCGACCTATTCCCCTGGAGTATTCACCTTCATCGGAGTGTCGTTCTACCGGTTTAAATAAAAAACTTGCCGTTCGTGTTGATTTAGAGTCCCGCAATCCAAACGCAGGACAACCTCGCTAGATCCTTGGGCAAACGTGCTACATGTCTCGAAACGCGCTGATCGAGGAACGTATCAGTTGGCTTCAGAGCTTTGGTTGAGGTACCTTCCGTTATATCCGTTACATTTTAGCAACACTCTCCTATATTTCCAACATTTCACGCTCCTACATTTTAGCAACACTCTCCTATATTTCCAACATTTGAGGAACACTCCCCTATATTCTCTCCTACATTTTGGAAACAATCTCCTACATTTTAAGAACACACTCCTACATTTTATGAAGCTAAGTTTTCATTGAGATTCCATTCACACTAGCGTATCCATCAAATCAGTCCAAAACTTCCCTTCAAATTCCAGCCACTTAAACGTTGCAATCTTGGAGTACTTGGAGAGAAGTTGATTGAAAACTCATTGAGAAATTCCATTTCTTCAAGGGGAACAATCTGTGACTTGAGAAGTGTCGTGAGATCATTAGAGTGACACCCATATACACGAGTGCGAGTGGATACACGTAAGGGAACGTGAAAGGCAATATCTTCGGTTTCGTTGCTAACGTTTTGCAGGTTCCCTCATACGTCATGGCGAATACAAGCTAGCCCACACCGTTGTCTTCCTGATCCTACGGGAGTCAAAGAAGTGGCATTACGTGGTGTAGATGAGCAGTTGGACCTCGTCAAATCTCAGTTGCTTGGTTGGTTTTATACTCATTGTCGTGTCAAAGATAAAATCTGTAGCTTGGCCATTGATGGGAGTTGTGAAGTCAACCTTCCAAGTGCTATCATGGTTGAGAAATTAAATCTCCCAATCATTGATCATTTTCAACCGTACAAGTTGATGAGTACTCATGGTGATGTTTGGGTTAATAAACACACACTTGTACCTATTCAAATCGGCAAATATGTGGATGAAGTGTTGTGTGATGTAGTCCAAATTCAAGTGACACATGTGTTGTTGGGCAAGGCATGGATGTCGAGGCGAGAAGTTAAATATGACGGACATACTAATAAGTATTCCTTCTTATTTAATGGTCGTCATTTTGCACTTGTATCACTTACTTGTGACCAGCTCTGTGTTGATCTAGCATACATGAAAAGGGAGCTTGAGCATTATAGGATGGAGAAAAAGCTAGATGAGGGAATTGAGCCTGAAGGGGTAGAATCTGAGGGAGTTGAAAGCAATGAGATAAAAAGGTCAGCTGTTGAACTAGAAAAAGAGATGGACAAATCTGATGAGATGGGTGATGAAAAGGAAGAGAAGAGAGAAAGTGGGCTGATCTTGAGCAAGAGTGATGTGTTCATGGATCAGGGCCAGCGCAATGACCCAGTCCGAGTCCCATTGGGCGCAGTCACACGTGCACGAGCCAAGCTCTTCAAAGAATCCCTCCAAGCCCTTGTTCGAGTTGTCCAAGACCAACATGGAGCCCATAGAGATATTGAAGGCTTAGAAAGAAACAATCAAGTAACTTACACCTTGATCCAAGCCCATGAAAAATCAAGTGGGTCTCTTTGTGAGTCGGCCGATTAGGGCCTCAGTCTTTGTTACTTATTTAGTTGGACTAGTTGCTTAGTAGAAGGCATGGGCCGGCCCATCTTGGAGTCAAGATGGCCGACTTCCCACTTAGGGTTTCTTTAGGGTTTTTCTTGTTTCCTTTAGCCTATAAATAGGCTAGCTTTGTAAGGTTAAAGACACAACTTTTATGAATAAAATTCTTAGTATTTTCGCTTTCTTCCTAAGAGAGAATTCGAGCCTTTAACTTGCTTTGGCAAGGGTTCTTGCGCAATCTTGCGTCCTGTCCTCGATTGTTCAGCCGACCTATTCCCCTGGAGTATTCACCTTCATCGGAGTGTCGTTCTACCGGTTTAAATAAAAAACGTGCCGTTCGTGTTGATTTAGAGTCCCGCAATCCAAACGCAGGACAACCTCGCTAGATCCTTGGGCAAAAGTGCTACGTGTCTCGAAACGCGCTGATCGAGGAACGTATCAGTTGGCTTCAGAGCTTGGTTGAGGTACCTTCCGTTATATCCGTTACATTTTAGCAACACTCTCCTATATTTCCAACATTTCACGCTCCTACATTTTAGCAACACTCTCCTATATTTCCAACATTTGAGGAACACTCCCCTATATTCTCTCCTACATTTTGGAAACACTCTCCTACATTTTAAGAACACACTCCTACATTTTATGAAGCTAAGTTTTCATTGAGATTCCATTCACACTAGCGTATCCATCAAATCAGTCCAAAACTTCCCTTCAAATTCCAGCCACTTAAACGTTGCAATCTTGGAGTACTTGGAGAGAAGTTGATTGAAAACTCATTGAGAAATTCCATTTCTTCAAGGGGAACAATCTGTGACTTGAGAAGTGTCGTGAGATCATTAGAGTGACACCCATATACACGAGTGCGAGTGGATACACGTAAGGGAGCGTGAAAGGCAATATCTTCGGTTTCGTTGCTAACGTTTTGCAGGTTCCCTCATACGTCATGGCGAATACAAGCTAGCCCACACCGTTGTCTTCCTGATCCTACGGGAGTCAAAGAAGTGGCATTACGTGGTGTAGATGAGCAGTTGGACCTCGTCAAATCTCAGTTGCTTGGTTGGTTTTATACTCATTGTCGTGTCAAAGATAAAATCTGTAGCTCGGCCATTGATGGGAGTTGTGAAGTCAACCTTGCAAGTGCTATCATGGTTGAGAAATTAAATCTCCCAACCATTGATCATCTTCAACCGTACAAGTTGATGAGTACTCATGGTGATGTTTGGGTTACTAAACACACACTTGTACCTATTCAAATCGGCAAATATGTGGATGAAGTGTTGTGTGATGTAGTCCAAATTCAAGTGACACATGTGTTGTTGGGCAAGGCATGGATGTCGAGGCGAGAAGTTAAATATGACGGACATACTAATAAGTATTCCTTCTTATTTAATGGTCGTCATTTTGCACTTGTATCACTTACTTGTGACCAGCTCTGTGTTGATCTAGCATACATGAAAAGGGAGCTTGAGCATTATAGGATGGAGAAAAAGCTAGATGAGGGAATTGAGCCTGAAGGGGTAGAATCTGAGGGAGTTGAAAGCAATGAGATAAAAGGGTCAGCTGTTGAACTAGAAAAAGAGATGGACAAATCTGATGAGATGGGTGATGAAAAGGAAGAGAAGAGAGAAAGTGGGCTGATCTTGAGCAAGAGTGATGTGTTCATGGATCAGGGCCAGTGCAATGACCCAGTTCGAGTCCCATTGGGCGCAGTCACACGTGCACGAGCCAAGCTCTTCAAAGAATCCTTCCATGCCCTTGTTCGAGTTGTCCAAGACCAACATGGAGCCCATAGAGATATTGAAGGCTTAGAAAGAAACAATCAAGTAACTTACACCTTGATCCAAGCCCATGAAAAATCAAGTGGGCCTCTTTGTGAGTCGGCCGATTAGGGCCTTAGTCTTTGTTACTTATTTAGCTGGACTAGTTGCTTAGTAGAAGGCATGGGCCGGCCCATCTTGGAGTCAAGATGGCCGACTTCCCACTTAGGGTTTCTTTAGGGTTTTTCTTGTTACCTTTAGCCTATAAATAGGCTAGCTTTGTAAGGTTAAAGACACAAGTTTTATGAATAAAATTCTTAGTATTTTCGCTTTCTTCCTAAGAGAGAATTCGAGCCTTTAACTTATGCTATGGCTGCATAAGTTGATTGGAGTGAATCTCCTCGACTCCTAGTGATGCTAGTGGGGGACCCTGAATCTCATTGGTCGATCTTGCAACTCGAGCCGGCATGGGCACGGTCGAGAAGCTTGGTGAGTCATAAGAAACATGTATAAGCTTGATCTAATGGGGAGATCTTGCTTAGCATACTCGAGTAGTATCGCCTTAAATAAAAGACAGGCGGGCCCGATACAAGGGTATGTAATAGTGATCGGGGAACGAGTAAGTGAAGGTCTACGGATTATAACCTGCCTGATTGATAGAGTGTCAACTCGTGGAGGTTCTTGATCGTGCAAGTGGAAAATAGCTCTTGAGAGCTCTTATATCCTTGAATTATTTCTGTTTACTTTTCTCGCCCGAATTGTTATTTACTTGAATATTACTGTTTATTTGTTAAATGGGATTGTTACTTGGACAACGTGCTTGCATGTGTGTTTCTTGACCTCACTGAATATTGGCTCATTCCATTAGTTTGTTTTCCTTAATAGGTGGATTGGAAGATTATGAAAAGCCGACTAGGTTATGTTTTGATTGGAATCTTGGTTGTAATTATTTAGTCGTTTTAATGGTTGTATTTTGGGACTTGATGTATCTTTTGAGAACCTGATATAACATTTGGATAATCGGTTAAGGAAGCAACTTTTCTTTATTTAGACTTGTATTAATTTGGTATGTATCGTTAAACTGGAATTGAATTGATTTGAGTTTTGGCGAGAGCTGG
Source organism: Coffea arabica (assembly GCF_036785885.1). Lineage (NCBI taxonomy): Eukaryota > Viridiplantae > Streptophyta > Magnoliopsida > Gentianales > Rubiaceae > Coffea > Coffea arabica. Next base: position 17,285,147 of record NC_092325.1, read on the forward strand.
GCAGGCATCCCGCGGATACCCTTAGGTTCGCCCTTGGGAGAAGTGGTGGCATCATAGTTGGTATCAGAGCACTAGGTTAGAAACCTAATTGGGAGATGTGTTAGGGACATTACCCTTAAGATTTGAGATGAGATGACTTAGTCATACCCTAAGTTATATTTAAGTGAATTCGTAACTTTAAGTTTCTAATCTAGAATTGTGGTTGTTTTGCAGGGATGGGGAATGGGAACGGAGGACCTACTGTTGATGGTAATGGCCATGCTAATAGCCATGTAGAGTCTCTTAGATCCATTTACTATAGCGCACGGGATGGAGGAGCTTGTGTACGCTACTCACCCTCTACTAGGTTCCCCAGATGTGTTTGTATGAGGACACATGCTTACTCGAACCACCTTGTATTTGCTCTTGACGATGAGCGCCGTCAGTTGGTGGATGCCAACCGAGATCTACTTCAGGAGGTAGAGGAGCTGAGCATTATGGTGAATGCTCAGAGCGCTAGGATTGCTGAGATGGAGGGGACACTAGTGGACGAGGGGGCTAGGCTGAGGCCACCCGTGATGAGCTTCAGAGAGCTAGGGCTTGACTTACTAGGATCGGGTGAGGAGGTCTCCTCCATGATTGGGCTTCTGGGATCATGGCCGATGCCACTATACTGATAGATGAGGTAATGGAGGTTGTCCAGAGCCCAGATCAGGAAGAGAATCCTGAGGAGGATCCAAAGGAGGACCCTGAGGAGGAGGTTCCACCTGATAGCCCCTGAGGACTAGGCTTAGAGTGATCGACCTTTTGACTGATGTAGTTAGAATTAGCTGGGGTGATTCTAGTGCCAAGGCCATTGTATTTTTGTTTGACTGTGTGACCTACTTTTGAGGCACTTAATTTTACTTTAGTCGTATGTGACTAAAAGTACTTTTGTGGCACCTGTGTGCTATATTTTTGTAATTTCTTCATGACTTGCTAATTGTATGAACTTTGAAGCGTTAATGAATGTAAATTATTGTTATTTCCAATGTTTCTCGATTGGCTCTTGTTTTGAGTATTTCCTCGCGTAATCACTTTTATTTTTGCACTAGGCACCATTAGAATTATGGATGGACGAAGGAGAGCTCGAGGTCGTGGGCGAGGGTCTAGGCAAGCCCAACCTCAAGGAGATGATCAAGGATTGGCAATTGGGCCGACTCAGGGACAAGGAAATTTAGAGGGTAATCAAGTGGCTACTGCCATTAATAGGATGACTGATATCCTTGAACTGTTAGCGGAGAGACAGGGTCCAGGGCCACTTAACCAACCTGGGGATCAGGATAGAGGGGAAGATAGAGCCTTGGAGAGATTCCTAAAATTTAACCCGCCTAAGTTTACTGGTGAACCTAATCCTGAGATAGCGGAGAATTGGTTGGAGAGGATGACTAATATATTCTCTGTGAGGACTCGCAAAAATTTACTTATTTAATCTCCTATTTCTAGCTTATTTAATTATTTATTTGGCCTTTTACTCCGAATATTATTTTCTAAGCTCTTGAGACTTAATTACATGGAAATATAGTTTCTTTATATTTTTAAAATGACTTGTTTCAAAAATTAATTTTCGGAAGCTTGTTTAGTGAAAATAGTGAACACGTCTTTAGAAATCTTGATCGATTGAGAGTACAATAGGTTTGAAATATTGGAGACATGTACAATGGACCTAAATTAGGCATTTTAATATTTAAATACTCAAGTGATAGTTATTAGTACTATCGTTATAAGAATTTCTCGGAGGTTTCGCGTTATAGCGTAAAAATTGACGGTAAGCGTTTTCACACGCGCGACTTTATTTTAGGAACTTTAAACCCTTATTTTGGGACAATTGAGAGTGAATAATATTTATATGAATATAAGTGCATTAGAGGTTTAGTGCACTAGTGAAACAAATTCGAGAGGAATCGAACACGAAACGCGCGGAAAAAGAGTTGACCTTTGAATCAATGAGAGCCACACATTTTAGTTTCACATGGGTGCATCACACTAGATTAAAACTCTCCACATACTTACCTCAATTTCTGACTCTTTTGCTTCCATTCCAGCCGTGCACCTCAAGAGAGAAAAGAACCAAGTTTCTTCTTCAATTTCTTCTACAAATCTCCCTCAAACCACCACCAAATCATCTCCAAATTCAACCAAACTTGCACCACACTTAGATTAACACTTGAGGAGTATTTTGAGCTGCAAAAGGGAGCTGAAAAGCCACGGTTTTCTGGAGCAAAGAGTGACCAAAAATTTCTGATCTAGTCATCCAAGAAGGTAGCAAATCATCCAACCCATAGATCTTAGTTTTTGTAAGATATATTGCACATATAAGGTTATATAATCATGTGGGTAGTCTTGGTTATGGTATAAAATGTGAAAGTGGGCTCTATGAACTCCCACTCTTGGGTTGTTGCTGATTTGATGATTGATGATGGATATATTGTTGGTTTAGTGGTTAAAATGATGGATTAATGGTGTGTAATTGATAGAAACTTCATTGGGTGCAAGAAGCAAAAGTTTCCAGTTTTACCCCTGCCTTGTCCGACCATTTGTGTGCAAAATTTTGAAGTTCTAATGACTTGATTATGTTGTTTACATGTTTTTGTGAGTGTGCACAAAATTTCATTGAAAAATAACATGATTTGGTTAGTCAAATGAGTTGATTTCCAAAGTTAGCAAAACTGGAAAATGAATCCCGTATTGCCGAGGCAGTCATTTTGTATCGGTCATAACTCTTTCCTCCGATGTCGAAATTAAGTTCCGTTTGCGGCACTAGAAACTAGACATTCCCAGCTTTTCATTGGTACCAAATGCACGTTCTGGTTCCACTTGAGTGAGCCACACCATTCGTTTGAAAATCACTGCCCTGTTTCGTTGCTCTCCAGGAGACAGGACAGAAATTTCTTCTTGATGCTCAAAAACGAGCTGTTTGTGAATGGAATTTGAAAATGGTTTCTTCTGAGAAAATTCAGCTTTATGTGAGAGCTTTCTAACGCCATCAACCACGCTTGATTCCAAGTTGAATTGAGTGAGTTGTGGTCATATTTCGAAACTGATGCAGTGAGTAAAAAATCCTCTTTTGACTAGTTGAATGGCCTAGCTTGACTTGGGACTTGTTGTTTTGAAAACTTTGATGTCCAACATCTACCAAACTTTATATTAGATGCTCCTTGGACTTTTTTTTACAAATAAACCAGATTTGGGTTGGTTGCATTGGACAAAATGTTTAAAAAGAAAGAAGAGCTAAAAGACAGTTTTGCCTTGGGAAATTTCTTGAACTTTGATGGTTTAATTAACTACCTTTCCGTGTGAAATTTCAATTGAAATTTGATAGAGGAGTGGTCCTCATATGGAGGTTTAATTGTGCAAAATTTGGTGATATTCTAAAACCATTTTGATATGCAAATGATGCCCCAAAATTCGCTCATCGAATCTGGAAACTTTTCGTTTTCTCTTAGCCAAATGGTCAAATTTGATTTGGGGAGTTTTATTTCGAAAATTTGGATGTCAATGGTCTTTAAATTGCTCAGTGGATGTTTATGAACTCTCGGTTTCCATACTGGAGAGATTTGGAACTGATTTCATGGTACAAAAAGTTTGTAAACAAAAGAAAAGTGAGAAGGTAGTTTAGCCTTGAAACTCTTCATAAACTTTGGTTGTTTTAATGACTGCCTTACCGTGAGGGTATTTGTATGAAACTTGGTAGAAATGTTGTTCACACATGGAAGATTTAGTGTACCAAGTTTGATGTATTTCCAATGCCAACTCGATGACCAAATGATACTTCTAATCTAGTCTTCAAACCTGGAAAATAGCCCAACGGTCTTAACTTTTTCAGCAACTTGGGGCTACTATATCTTGGTGCTCGAAACTCCGTTTCTCAATCCGCTTGTTTTGTTATACTCTTGGATTGCAACACTATTTGATTTCCAAATTTCAAAGGTTAGTTCAAAACAAGTGAATTTTGCCGAATTTCCAAAATTGGCCAAAAAACCAACCTTGAAACTGTCTTAGTATTCTACAGCAGTAACTTTGATCCAACTTTTGAATACCTTCCATTTGGAATCATGGAAAAGTGTCTTCTAGAAACTTGTAGTACTCGGAATGTAGTTTCCAATGGTATCAAGCTTTCCAATTTTGGACCTACGTAGTGCAAGATACGATTTTTCTAAAATTGACACCCAAAGCTGAAATTTGGCAATTTCTTAGAAAATGAGATTTTGGAAACTTGCCTTCTTTTCTCGATACCGATTGAATATTTTGAACTCGATTTCATGAAAAATGTTAGTCTCTCTCTTTAGACTTTCAAACTTTACTCTTGAGCCTCGATTATTAATAATTAAGGCCCAATTTATGAATTCCCCTTAGATTGTACAACCTTCTTTGATAAGTAGGAGTTCTAAGTGATAGTGTATAATAGTTAATGGTTATTTGCTCAGGCGCTCAAGGGGACCTTCAAGAGGAACTCGAAGTGGACGCCTAGACACTTGTTTGAGTATTTACTCTCTTGTTGCAATAGGTGAGTTTTCCATATAGGAATACGTAATTGGAATAAGTCTATGACATGCTTAACCCATGGTCATTAAGTGTTAAGTGCTATGTGTTAAGTATTTACCACACTCATGCATATTTGAATAAGGTATACTTGAATTACTCGACATGAAATACTTGAAGTATGTATATTTGAACTATTCGATATGAAATGCTTAAAGAGAATATTTATGTGATTACTTGAAATACTAGATATGAAATGCTTGAAGAGCATATCTACATGATGTGTTTACATGATTAATTATGCTATGGCAGCATAAGTCGGTTGGAGTGAATCTCCCCGACTCTTACATGGTAAAAGTGGAAAACGGCCAATGGCGGCCTATTAAAATGACATATGTCTACCAATTAACTGTAATTACCACCGTTAACCGTGTTTACTTACCGTTTTCTAATCTATGTGGTTACTTGCTTACTTGATTATCATGAATCACATGTTATATGAAGTTGTCCATCATTGTTAGGCGAGTGTGTACTTTACCTCACTCGACCTATTCAAATGATGAATTTTATTTTGTCGAAATACTTGGTTACCTGTGCATGTTGTAAGCTATAAGCTGAACTTGGGCCCTGCCTCGGTTACTGACCTACTCGAGTCAGGACTGGGCTCGGTCGGGTAGGTTGGAGCCCTGGACAACCGTTTCGGTATACTCGAGTATTACCACTGAGGGATAAGGTGATGGCCAGACCGTACCGTGGGGATCGGAAGTCATAAGGTGCAGATGACCGACAGAGTTCCACTGGAACACCGTATCCTACAGTATATGTTTACCTGGTTACATGATAATTGTTTCATGCTAAAATGCCAATATGAAATCCTGAGCTATGCCTGTAATAAGCTCCAATCACTCGTGAACTATACATGCCAATGTCTCATACCATGATAAATGTCTCAAATTACCCATACAATGATTATCACCTCATGATAACATGCCATTGTGTAACCTTGAACCATGCATATGATATGCCCAATCTACTTGATTTATTTGAACTGTTAGAGTGTCTTGGAACCTCACTGGGCTGTGTAGCTCATCCCACGTTGTGGTTTTCTTTTACAGGGTTCGAGACCAAGGGTGCTCGTGAGTAGTACTAGATTGCTTTCTTTTGAAGATTTTAAGTTATATTATAACGGATGGCTATTGTACCCTTTTCCGTTGGGTTGTATTTAAGCTTGAAAGCTACATAGTTGTAAGTGTAAGATATTTGAAGTACTTTAATTATGTATTGAAGTTACTTATAGTATTTTGAGCTCTTAAATGAGTGAGTCCTGGCGAGAGCTGGGCAGGCGTCCCGCGGATACCCTTTGGTTCGCCTTAGGGAGAAGTGGGGGCGTCACATTCTCCGCCTTAGACTATACTGAAGATAGGTGAGTGAATTTTATTGCTTTCCAATTTGAGGGAGTACCACGTGCTTGGTGGGATGTGATAAAGGGAAAGTGGGAGAGAGCCCAAACCCCTTGGACTTGGGAGAATTTCACGAGGGAATTCAATGAGAAATTTCTTCCACCTTTAATCCAAGAGAAGAGGGAGGATGAGTTCATCAAGTTGAAACAAGGAACTCTTAGTGTGGCTGAGTATGAAGGGAAGTTTACTAAGCTTTCTAAGTAGGCTCCCGAATTGGTGACCAACGAGCGGAAAAGGATAAGACAGTTTGTGCAAGGGGCTTAATATAGAAATCCAGGAGGGCTTGGCTACGGCCCAAATCTAATGCAAACATGAATATCATCCTCTAAACTATTGAGTCAAATGAAGAGTGGCCACAATTTGTTTCCCGTTTCGAGTGCTTCAACGAGTCAATGACAACGCCTACAAATTGGAGCTACCTGGGGAGTACAATGTTAGCGCGACCTTCAATGTCACAGACTTGAGCCCGTTCCTTGAGGACGATGATCCAGATTTGAGGACAAATCCTTCTCAAGTGGAGGGGACTGATGTATGCACCGACCTTAGCCCAAGTAATGACCCAGTTCGAGTTCCATTGGGTCCAGTCACACGAGCACGGGCCAGACACTTCAAGGAGTCGCTCCAAGCCCTTGTGCAAAATGTCCAAGACCAACAAAGAGTTCATATGGACATTGAAGGCTTGGAAGGGGATAATCAAGTTGTCCATACGATGATCCAGGCCCATGAAGAATCAAGTGGGCCTCCAAGTGGGATGGTCGACTAGGCCTTGGGCCTTAGTGCTAGGTTTCAATTGCTTTGAATTAGATTAGGTTGTTTTATTGAGTCATGGGTCAGCCTACCTTGTCCAAGGAGTGGCTGAACCTCCTTTCCTATTTTCCTTAGGGTTTCATTAGTCCCTTAGCCTATATAAAGGCTTACTTTGTATGGTTAAACGGTACACAATTATTATAATAAAAATTCTGATTTGTTTCTCTTCAATTATTGAGAGCATTCGATCCTTACTTGCTTTTGGCAAGGGTTCTTGAGCAATCTCGCGATTGTTCTTGATTGTTCTACCGACCTATCCACTGGAGTAATCACATCCGTTGGAGTCGTCGTTCTATTTCCCTTCAACCAATTCGTGTCGTCCATTTTGGTTTTAGGTTTCACAATCCAAGCGGTGGACAACCTCACTAGATCCTTGGGCAAACATGCTACGTGTCTCGAAATGAGTTGAACGAGGACCGTATCAAAATCTCTACATTTACTGAGGCTCTAGAGAAAGCACAAAGGGTCGAGAGTGCAAGAATGCAAGTTAGGGACTTCCCTAATAAGAAAATGAACTTTTCTAGTCACACTACTGGACAGGCTAGTAAGAGTACACAACCTTCCAAGATGAGAAGAAGAATGGGAGGAGTGAGGACCGCTAGAGCTTCAAGGGGAGCTTTATCCAGAGGAGGTCATAGTGGACTAGTTCAAGTGAGAGGAGTGCCTTTTAGTGGTTCGGCAGTGACACCGCAAGTTACTTATGGTTACTGTGGTAAACCCAACCACTCAGAGAATGATTGTTGGAGAAAGTCTGGGAAATGTTTGTTCTATGGTAGCGCTGAACATCAACTCGCGAGTTGTCCGAAGGCGTCAAAAATAGGAGGTAGCACTCAAAAGCTAGAAAAGTCAACCTCTAAGCAGACTAGTATTGGAGGAAGTCGACCTGGAGTACCGGCTAGGGTTTATGCTCTGGATCATCAATAAATTCCCGATGCAACTGAGGTGGTTGAAGGTATGATCCCTATTTTCCACCGTTTAGCTAAGATTTTAATTGACCCAGGCGCAACACATTCTTTTGTAAACCCTAATTTCACGAGTGGAATAGACTTGAAGCCAATTAAGTTATCTTATGATTTAGAGGTTAGAACACCTATTGGGGATCAAAGTTTATTAGCTAATTTGATGTATAAGGAGTGTGAGATATGGGTTGGAGGACAGAAATTACTGGCCGATCTGATGGGTTTAGCGATTAAGGGGCATGAAGTAATCCTAGGAATGGACTGGTTAGCCCATTATAATGCTCAATTAAACTGTAAGATGAAAACAGTAGAATTAGGCATTCTAGGAGAGGCAACCCTGAAATTGGATGTAAGGGGTAGGTTAGCCTTATCTGCACTTATCTCAGGGATCCGAGCTAGGAAAATGTTAAGTAATAGAGTTCAGGGATACTTGGCTTTTCTTATCAATATCCCTAGTGATAAAGTGAAATTAGAAGACATGCTCGTAGTGAAGGAGTATCCGTATGTCTTTCCCGAAGAGTTAGAATCTTTACCACAGGAAAGAGATATAGCTTTTAAGATTGATGTGACTATGCTATCTCTAAGACACCGTATAGAATGGCTCCACTTGAATTGAAAGAGTTGAAATTGCAATTATAGGATTTACTGGAGCGGGATTTTATAAAGGAGAGTGATTCACCGTGGGGAGCCCCGATCTTATTTGTCAAAAAGAAAGATGGGAGTTTAAGATTGTGCATAGATTACCGAGGCTTGAACGATGTCACCATTAAGAATAAGTACCCTTTGATGAATTGTTTGACCAATTGCAAGGGCCGGTAATATTTTCTAAGTTGGATCTTAGACAGGGTTACTACCAGTTGAGGATTTTGGAAAAAGATATACACAAAACTGCTTTTAACTTGAGGTATGGACACTTTGTGATGTGTACATGGATCAGGGCCCACGCAATGACCCGGTCCGAGTTCCATTGGGCCTAGTCACACGTGCACGAGCCAAACTCTTCAAAGAATCCCTCCAAGGCCTTGTCCGTATTGTCCAAGACCAACATGGGGTCCATAGAGATATTGAAGGCCTAGAAGGAGACAAGCAAGTCATCTACACCATGATCCAAGCCCATGAAGAGTCAATAGGCCTCCAAGTGAGTGGATCGAGTAGGGCTTTAGGCCATAATGTTTACTTAGAGTTAGATTAGTTGCTTTAGTAGAACATGGGCCGGCCCATCTTGACACCAAGATGGCCGAATGCTTCCCTTAGGATTTTTAGGGTTTTAGTAACCTTTAGCCTATAAAAGGGCTAGCTTTGTAAGATTTAAAGGTAGACGTTTTATCAATAAAACTTTTGATTATTTTCAATTCTTCTTAGAGAGAATTCGAGCCTTTTACTTGCTTTGACAAGGGTTGTGAGCAATCTTGCGTCTTGCCCTAGATTGTTCTACCGACCTATCCTTAGAGTAATCACCTCTGTGGAGTCGTCGTTCTACCACCTATAATCAAATCGTGTCGTCCGTTTGATTCTAGGTTCCGCAATCTAAGCATTGGACAACCTCGCTAGATCCTTAAGCAACGTGCTACGTGTCTCGAAACAAGTTGATCGAGGACCGTATCAATTGGCTTCAGAGCTTTGGTGGAGGTATCTTCCGTTATATCCATAGATTTGTCTTAGTTTTCCTTATTTTCCGCTGCCTTGTTTTTCAAAAAAAAAATTCTGTTGTTGCGCCCAATTTCTGGTCATAAGTTGTGCCGAACCTGTCCGTGGTTGTGTGTCTCGTTGTTTAGTACTTTCAGTCCGTTAGTCATCTTTTGTTGTGTCGAGATTTCTGGCCGTTTCGCATCCCATCGTTGCTCCTAAATCTGTCCGCTATTGTGCTGCTTGCGTTTGGTCGAATCTGCCCATAATCTTGTGCGTTGCTTTGTGTCAAGTTGGCTGTGGTTAGTGCGCACTTGGAACGTACAAATTTCTGGTTGGAACCCCAGACCTGTTTTGGTTAGTTGGTTGTTGCGTGGGCAGCAAGAAAACCCACTCTTGTGCAGCTAGGATTTCTTGTGCAGCTAGGGCATTTTGTGCGGCTAGGGTTTTATTTCCCAAATCTGTCCAATCGGTTCATGAGTTATCCGAATTGTTTTCTTAATTTTCTAATCTGATTTTTGGTCTAAAACTTGTTGGTGTTGTGAAATCTTGAAGAGAATCCACAAGATTTTAAGGTTCTTGAAGTTCTAGGTTACTACCTTGAAATTCTTGAAACCTCGAAACGTATCTTGTTAGTTCTTGGAGGGTTGAAGGAGTTCATTGGAGGGCTGACCAGGTTGCTGGAAATTTATTCATTTGGCCAAGTCGTTGAATTGTTCCTTAAGTAAAAAAAAAAATAGAAACGAAAAAGAAAAGAAAAGAAAAGAAACCCATTCGGCTAGGGCATGGAGGCCGAACAAGAAAGAAAAGGAAGAACTTGGCTCTTTATTGCCAAATCAGTTTGTTACATCGTGTTTTTACCCAAAACAGAAATTTAAACCCAAGAAAGGTACTCAAAAATTCTGACCAACCTCTTCTTGAAATTCTTGGTAACCTTGTGCCTTGATAACTTGAACCACCCTTCGAGGTTCTTGGATTTCTTGATCTTGTTTCTTGAAAACTTAAACCTCCTTTCGAATAAACAACTTCCTATACTCTCTTGCGGTGGTGAAGGGCTTCCTTGGCCTAGGAGTAAACTTCTTTGAGGAATCTTGAGCAACCCGTGGGGGTGTAGTTTGTGCGAGGTTGCTTGAATCTTCTTGCCGCGAAGCCATAGTCAAATCTGTCTTGGTTGCCTTGGTTGTTGCGCAAGAAGGGGAGCCGAATCTGGTTTGTGTTTGGTGAAGAGGCTGCCTTGGGGTATTTTATAGAACAACCAGCCGACCTTGGTGAGAGAATTTTGGAGGAGAAAGACAAGCTGGAAAATTCGGTGGACAAGTAGAAAACAAATCTGATTTGCTAGTCCACTTGTAGAGGGATTTGGAAGTTTCTAAAGTTGTTCAAGAAAGGGATCCTAAAAGAGTTTCTAAAGTTGTTCAAGAAAGGGATCCTAAAAGAGTTTCCAAACTTAACTTGTTTTCCAAAACTCACTTTAGGAAACTAAGTAAAACACTTGAATAACTCCTTGCTTTCTAGGTTGCTTCCCTACTTCCTCTCCTACATTTTAGGAATCTACTCCTACCTTTTAGGAAACTAGGGTTTCTTGTCCTTTTTTTTCACATTGGCGCATCCCTTGCTGTCCGCCACTACCTTCCTTCCAAATTCGTCCATTTCACCTCATTTTTCACCCACATTTGTGTCTTCCACTTTTGATTACTCTTGTGGACAAAGTTGGTGATGATTGTTGGACTTGAGCAGCATTTCTCACCTACCCAAACCGACAGGTAAAGGCATTGGGTAAGGTCCTTAAAGAGAGCTTTGAGTGATAAACACGAGAGCGAGTGATACACTAAGGGAGTGAAGTGAGGATATATTTGCATTACTTTTCTTGTTACTAACCTTTTGCAGGGCATAAGGAAAGAAACATGGAGCAACAACAATCAACCACAGACTACTCCTTCATAGTCACCGCCATGAAAAACGAACTCAGGCGAATTAGTGAGCAACAAATGGAGGAGTTGCACACACGGTTTGACGAGCTATCCAAGAGTCTCACACGAGGCTCTCGTTCAAGATCCCACAACCGGAGTAACCATGGCACCAAAGAGGCAAATAGCGAAGACTACTCCGCTAGTGAGGATAAGGAACGACCCGAGAAGCCTAGAAGGGACACGTCTAAGAACGAACTCAAGGGGCTTAAAATTCAAGTGTCTGCGTTCAAAGGCAAAAGTGACCCTAAAACTTACCTGGAATGGGAAGGCCACATCGAGATGGTCTTCGACTGCTACGATTATAGCGAGGAACAAAAGGTGAAAGTTGCCACCGTTGAGTTTACCGACTACGCCTTAGTCTGGTGGGACCAAGTGAGGACCCATAGGAGGAGAATGGGCGAACCACGAGTCCGAACTTGGAGACAACTCAAGGCATTGATGCGTAAGAGATTCGTTCCAAACTACTACAATTGAGATCTCCACGCCAAACTTCAAACCCTCACTCAAGGTAACATGAGTGTGGAAGATTATTACAAGGAGATCGAGATGGCCATGATAAGGGCGAACCTTCAAGAAGATAGTGAAGCAACCATGGCTAGGTTTCTTAGAGGTCTCAATCCTGACCTTCAGGAAGCCTTGGAGCTCCAGCATTATGTGGACATCTATGACCTTCTTGAACTAGCCATCAAGGCCGAGAGGGGGGAAGAAATTGAGGCGTGGGGCCCGTACCTTCCAAACTTCCAACTCGCCTTCCTGAAAGGGAAACCTACAACGGGGAACAGCCCATGAAACTGGAAATTCGGCTACACCCACTCCTTCTAATCAAATTCAAGGTAACACCTCTACCTGTAATACCAATTATACCCCTAACAAAGCTCTTGATGTATCCAGGTCAAACTCTAAGGCACCATATGAGACTCTTAAGACTAGGAGTAGGGACATCAAGTGTTTTAAATGCCAAGGGTTTGGACATATTCAGTCTCAATGTCCAAACCAACGGGTCATGTTAATCACTCACAATGGCGAGATCATGTCCGATGATGACGATTGTGAGGAGATGCCTGAATTGGTCAAAGGCAACTGCCTGAACGAAGATTCAGCTGAGGAAGATTACTCGCCTACACAAGGGGAAGTAGGTTGCTTGGTGGCACGACGAGTGCTAACCGCCCGAGTTAAGGAGGACAAGCAACTACAAAGAGAAAACCTATTTTATAGCCGTTGTAAAGTAGGCGACAAAGTGTGTAGCCTCATCATCGATGGTGGGAGTTGCATGAATGTGGTGAGCTTGCTTATGGTTGAGAGTTTAGGGCTCCCGACTACTAGACATCCACACCCTTACCGCTTCCAGTGGCTAAGTGAGAATGGAGAGGTACGTGTCTTCAAACAGGTTTACGTTCCCTTCTCAATTGGAACCTACACTGATGAAGTCATGTATGACGTGGTGCCAATGCATGCTACGCATGTCATCCTGGGAAGGCCCTGGCAATTTGATAAACACGTTACATTCGATGGAAGGGCAAACAAGTACACACTTTTGCATGATGGCAAATGTAAGGTCCTCACACCACTCACACCTGCACAAGTGTATGAGAACCAACTTAAGTTGCAAAAAGAGTGTGAACAAGACTGTCAAAGGAGGAAACAAAAGGCGGTCGACCCTGGCAAGAGCTCCACTTCTACAAGTGAGCAATCGACCAAGGGTCAAGTGAGCACACCTAGTGTTACGCATGACAAATCACCCACTACACCTACCACTAGGAAGCAAAACATGATCATTAAGGCTAAGGACGTTAGAAAAGTTATAAATTCTGATCAGCCTGTATTTCTCATGATTTACAAACATGTGCTCTTAGATGTTGCTGAGCTTGATAAGGCATTGCCTTCGAGTATGGTTGCTCTTTTGCAGGAATTTGAGGATATTTTCCTTGACGAGGTCCCTGATGGCTTACTACCCATTCGAGGGATTAAGCACCAAATTGACCTGATTCCTGGAGCACCACTACCCAACAAACCGGCTTACCGCATAGGCCCTGAGGAGACAAAGGAGCTTCAACGGCAAGTTGATGGTCTATTAGGTAAGGGTTGGGTAAAAGAGAGTCTCAGTCCTTGTGCTGTGCCTGTGGTATTTGTCCCCAAAAAGGATGGTACTTGGTGCATGTGCACTGACTGTAGGGCCGTTAATGCCATTACTGTGAAATATCGTCATCCCATTCCTAGATTAGATGATATACTTGATGAACTCGATGGTGCTATAATATTCACCAAAATTGATTTAAAGAGTGGCTATCATGAAATTAGAATGAAAGAAGGCGATGAATGGAAAACAGCCTTCAAAACCAAATATGGTCTCTATGAGTGGCTGGTCATGCCTTTTGAGTGGACTAACGCCCCTAATACATTCATGCGACTAATGAACCATGTTTTGAGGCATTTTATTGGAAAATTTGTCATTGTTTACTTTGATGATATTCTAATCTATAGTCGCAATGAGCAAGAGCACATGGAGCATGTGAGATTAGTTCTTGAGACACTTCGACAGGCGCGTTTATACGCTAACCTTAAGAAGTGCACCTTTTATACTAACGAGCTTGTGTTCTTAGGGCATGTAGTGAGCTCACAGGGAATCAAGGTGGACGAGTCCAAAATTGACGCCATCAAGCAATGGCCAACTCCAACATCCGTCCATGAGGTGCGTAGCTTCCAAGGATTGGCGGGTTTCTATCGGCGTTTTGTCAAAGATTTCAGCACCATTGCCGCCCCATTGACCGTTGTGACCAAGAAGAATGACAAATTTCATTGGGGGGAAGCCCAAGAACAAGCATTTCTCACCCTCAAAGACAAACTCTGTGACAGCCCCACCTTCTCCTAAGGCGTACCAAAGGAGTTAGCGGGCTGCCTGCCCAACTCTCGCCAGGACTACTAAAACGGTAAAACACCAACTCAAGTCGTTCGGGCATCTATTAGCGCGCTTCACCAAACCAACAATTGAGAAACGAAAAAACAAAAGTCAAAATGTAAAGTGAATAGTGACTGCCATGTCACAATCCGCTAAGACCCAATCGAATACGAGTAACTTCTTACAATCCCTGAAAGGAATATGTACAAGCCAAAAGGAAGCATTTAAATCCAGGTGCAATTAAGGTTCCAACTATTGAGGAGCTACACAAAATTTCTCAATTAGCTCTACTCAACTCATTCTTCAAAAGCAAAAGTCCCAAAAGGTAATTCCCTGTAAGGAAAACAAAATTAACGGAGTGAGCTTTCGCCCAATGAGGTACCATCATGTAAACATACCAGGAGCACATAAACACAAGAATACTCAATCCAAATATGTACGTCAAGTAAGCAAAAGCAACAAACATCCAAGTATAAGGAATAAAAGGATACAGATGGCTCTCTAGAGCCCTTTTTCCTTTTTTGCCATACTTGATCTCATCTCATTGACCCTCCGTCAATGTATATCAGGTAATCATGACCGTAGACTCCTCTTTACTCCAATTATCCGTCCACCTCACTCTCCCCTTACCGGGTCCGAACACCAAACGGTACAGAATTGGTATTACTCGAGTATACCGGAATCAAGGGTCTCATACCCAAAGATTCCCAATTACAGTCCCCATGGCTTGTCAAATGTCCCCGACCAAGTCCTTACTGGCTCGAGTCCATTGACTTCCAATGAGGTAGAGCTCAGGTTGAACAGTAAAGGTCCAGAGTTACAGTAAAGGTTGGTATCCAAGCGACACCAAATCAAGTACAGTCAAGAGTATTCAAGTGATATAATAAACAATCAAGTAAGCCTAATATAATAACCAGTCAAGGAGGCCAGAGAGTACGAGAGTAGTAAAGTACACCCTCGCCTCACCTAGCTCAAACAATCATCAAAACTAGTCCAAATCACAGAATTCAAGTACAAGAAAGCCACGGAATAACAAATATGTGAGTAGTACACTCACCAAGTCAAACAAAGTAATTTCACAAGTTTTCGCCTGACGTGAGCCTCGGATCACCGACACGCCCTATAATAATCAAGAAAGTATAATTAAGACTCAAATACAAGTCGAATACCTTTTTCTAGGAACTATTAAGGCAAGAACCAAATATAGCTTGGAAATAAGAAATACATAACATTTAGGGTTAAAAGTAGAAACAATCCCTAAAACCGTTCATTTCTATCCAATCTCAACCCAACTCACAAGAACCCAATACCCTAGACACTTGGACAGCATTTCCCCTAAAATTTCAGCTTTCCAACCTACAAGACAATCATTAAAAGCCATCCAACGCAACCACAAGCACCCAAACAATTCATAAGCCATTCAATATACTTCATTAGGGTCACAATACCCCTCAATTATAGCCAATTAGAAGCTCAACAATCATCCATAGAAAACCCCAATTTGAAACCCTAAATCTGAAATTTTCCGCACAAGCGAAAATTTTCCGCAAATAACCACAATTAACGTACAAGAGAGCTATTTAACACCATTTAGAACCATCAATTCAAGGCCAAACATATCCATCATAGAAAAACAGAAATAAACCCACAAAAATCAGAAAATTAGCTAGCTTCACTCCAATCCACCAAATCTTCCGTAAAATCACGTATATAGCTACTATAAGGCACCAATTGGCCAAAATTAGAAACAAAAGATGAGTTCCAAGCAAGATACCTTAGTTCTTCAAGAAAGGTTGTAGCTTAGGAGGTTTTCTTCCAAAACAACACCACCAAGTTCTTCAAACACCCTTAGCAAGATGATTTTATGGACTGATTCAAGAAATAATCGGTTAGTTTTCAAAATTTGAGCAAGGATTTGAAGATGGAAGGTTGAAGGTTTCTTTCCTTTGCTCCCTAGAAGAATTCGGCCAAGGAGAGGTGAAGATGAAGACTATTTGGGTCAAAATTGGACTTTAAGTGAAGTAAGAAAAGTTAGACCAAAAATTAGGCAAGTTTCCTCCAATAACGAATGGACACTTGGCACTTTGTTTTGTTTAGAGTTATCTGCTTGTCCCTCCATAATTAAACCATCTAGATAACCTCTAATCATCTACTAACACCTAGTAATTAAACCCCTTTATGAAAAAATTGAACCGAATTGGCCGAATTTCTCTCACTAAATACACTAGCGAGCCCCATGTCCAAAATATATTCCTAATTTCTCACGAACTACCTTATACTAGAAAAATGATTTAAAAACTATATTTACTGATAAAATGTGGATAAAAGTAATATGATAAAGAAAATAAAAGAAAACGGGTGCACAGGAATAAAACCCTAAATAATTTTTTTTTTTGTTCTGGGTTCTCACAAACTCACACATGCACCTGTGTTGGCATTATCAAATTTTAACAAGACCTTTGAAATTGAATGTGATACCTCTGGTGTAGGTATTGGCGCCGTTCTCATGCAAGACAAGAGGCATTGTGCATTCTTCAGTGAGAAGCTAGGAGGTGCTGCCCTGAACTACCCCACATACGATAGAGAGCTCTACGCACTTGTACGAGCATTGGAGACCTGGCAACACTACCTCCGCCCAAGGGAGTTCGTGATACACACTGATCACGAATCCTTGAAATTTCTCAAAGGGCAACCAAAGCTGAGCAAGCGCCATGCCAAATGGGTAAGTTTTATCGACACCTTCTCCTATGTCATTAAGTACAAAACTGGCAAAACAAATGTGGTCACTGATACATTATCTCGTAGACATTCTTTGCTTGCTGTTCTTGATGCCAAGTTGTTAGGGTTTGAGATGTTTAAGGAGATATATGCCCATGACCATGACTTTGGGGAAGTCTATGCATCTTGCATGAAGAGCCCACATGGAAAGTATTTCTTGCACAATAGATTCTTGTTTTATGTGGATAAGTTGTGTGTCCCTAACTCCTCCATTCGTGATCTTTTGATTAGAGAGGCATATAGTGGTAGTCTCATGGGACACTGTGGCATTGTTAAGACACTAGCCATGTTACAAGAGCACTTTTATTGGCCGCATATGCGTAGAGATGTTGCACGCATGGTTGGTAGATGTGTCACTTTTATTTTTGGAAGACTTTGTGGTCTAAACTTGGCACTCGATTGTTATTCTCTACCACCAGTCATCCACAAAGCGATAGACAAACTGAAGTTATCAATCGCACACTTGGCACTCTACTTCGGGCTTTGATTAAGAAGAATCTTAAATCTTAGGAAGAGTGTTCGCCTCATGTTGAATTCGCTTACAATCGAACTGTTCATAGTGCAACACTACTCACTGTTTGAGGTTATTTATGGCTTTAACCCGCTGACCCCCCTTGATTTAGTACCCTTACCTTCCTCTGAGCACACAAGCTTAGATAGGAAAAAGAAGACTGATTTTGTGCGCAGGTTACATGAAGCCGTTCGGGCAAACATTGAGAGGCGTACCCAACAATATATCTAGCAAGCCAACAAGCATCGTCGTAAGATGGTTTTTGAGCTTGGAGATTGGGTTTGGCTACACTTGCGAAAGGAGAGATTTCCTAAGCAGTGACAAAGCAAATTATCTCCAAGAGGTGATGGACCCTTTCGAGTGCTCCAACGAGTTAATGACAACGCTTACAAATTGGAGCTACCTGGGGAGTATAATGTTAGCACGACCTTCAATGTCGTGGATTTGAGCCCGTTTCTTGACGAGGAGGATTCAGATTTGAGGGCAAATCCTTCTCAAGAGGAGGGGACTGATGTGTGCATGGATCAGGCCCCACGCAATGACCCGGTCCGAGTTCCATTGGGCCCAGTCACAAGTGCACGAGCCAAGCTCTTCAAAGAATCCCTCCAAGGCCTTGTCCGTATTGTCCAAGACCAACATGGGGTCCATAGAGATATTGAAGGCCTAGAAGGAGACAAGCAAGTCATCTACACCATGATCCAAGTCCATGAAGAGTCAAGTGGGCCTCCAAGTGAGTGGACCGAGTAGGGCTTTAGGCCATAATGTTTACTTAGAGTTAGATTAGTTGCTTTAGTAGAGCATGGGCCGGCCCATCTTGACACCAAGATGGTCGAATGCTTCCCTTAGGGTTTTTAGGGTTTTAATAACCTTTAACCTATAAAAGGGCTAGCTTTGTAAGGTTTAAAGGTAGACGTTTTATCAATAAAACTTTTGATTATTTTCAATTCTTCTTAGAGAGAATTCGAGCCTTTTACTTGCTTTGGCAAGGGTTGTGAGCAATCTTGCGTCTTGCCCTAGATTGTTCTACAGACCTATCCATTAGAGTAATCACCTCTATGGAGTTGTCATTCTACCGCCTATAATCAAATCGTGTCGTCCGTTTGATTCTAGGTTCCGCAATCCAAGCGTTGCACAACCTTGCTAGATCCTTGGGCAACGTGCTACGTGTCTCGAAACAAGTTGATTGAGGACCATATTACTTTGAGTTTGCAGTAATGCCATTTGGATTGACCAATGCACCTACTACTTTTATGGATTTGATGCACAGGGTCTTTATGCCTTATCTGGACCAATTTGTGGTGGTATTTATTGATGATATATTGGTGTACTCTAAGACTGCGGAGGATCACGAGAAGCATTTGAGAGGGATAATGCACTGATTTTAAGTTTCAACAAAAATGAGAGTGAGGGACTTATTGCCATTCTAACAACCTTAACATTGCTCTATCTAGTGTTCCTTGTTTTGTGCAGGTTAAGCAAAGTGCAATTGCTTTGATCTTACAATGTTCCATCCCAAAGGCGCTTGTGCAATTTGTGAGTTTCCATGGAGTTTGTCTTCTAAGAGTTAGATCAATTTGGTTCCCATTCATGGAATCGGATGATTTCAACGCTGTTCACGTCTTTGGAGGATCAAACTATGTGTACCCTCAAGACGTTAGAACCGACCATGTTCGACGAGTTTACACAAGGAGTGAGGTCTTCAATGGTCACTACAATACCTATGCTCATCTTGCACCTAGTCCACTTGATGCTCCAACTTCACCAAGTCAGCTTCCATACTTTACAAGCTTATTCAAGTTTGAGGAGTCCGATTTCATAGGATCTACATCGCATCACTTTAATGATCCTTACCTCATGATCACAAGCGATCAAGTTGGGCATACATTGAAACTGGTTCATGAGATTCAAGGTTCAACAAGATTTACTTTCCAGCTTAGCAAGTGGTTTATGCATTGGATGAAACTTGTGGTAATCATAACAAAATTGACTCGACGGCATGTAACTCTTCTTATCACCATTCATGCTTCAATTTGTGGGCAAATTGCTTTCAAGAGGAGGGGAATGATACGAGTCAAGCTATGCCATCGGATAAGGTTCAAGTCCCACTAGGACTGGTTACACGAGCTCGAGCAGTTCATTCAGCTTCATCGCAGCAAAGATGTTATAAGGCGCGGGCACGCTTTATAAGGATACGTCTTCTATCATTTAATTGATTCACCGCAGCAAAGTCATTATAAGGCATGGGTACGCTTTATAAGCTCAAGTCGTCTGCCCATCTAGTCACATTTGCTATTTTAGCTAAGTCGTTTGTAATAAGGGCTTAATGGTCCATAGCTTTGCTTTATTTACCTAAGGGATGACCTCATAAGATTCTGTCAAGTCCACAATTCTTAGTCTTATGGAAATAGTCAAGCCTACAATTCTTAGTCTTAGTCAAGCCCACAATTCTAGACTAGTTCCACATTATTTAGTTTTTCATCTCTATGTAAGGCTATAAATAGCCCACACTTCCAATGGTTTTAGGCATGCAATCAATAAATCAGATTTTGAGAGTTTTCTTGGTTTCTCCAATGCTTCTTGAATACCTTAGAATTTCTCTAGGTGTTCGTGACTTATCAATCTAGAATCACACTAGGTTGTGGCGTCTTCTACCATTATACCAAGGTTCGTTAACCACATGATTAACGGGTTGAGATCATCCACTCCAAACTTGGTATCCTCTTGTCGATCCTAAAGCTAATCTTTTACGGGTTTCGTCACAAGATTGGCGACGTTCATATCACCAACCATTCATACAATCCATGCTTAGTTTTAACGGCAGTCTTCCATTCATCTCCTTTGTGACGGCCCCACTTCTCCCCAAAGCGAACCAATGGTATCTGCGGGACGCCTACCCAGCTCTCGCCAGGACTCACGCAAGAAATCTAGCCAAAACCCTTCCGAAGAATAACCTAATCTATTACAATATCGCTTTCCTCCAAAATGGTCAATAACCAAACCACATTAACTTCAGAAATAACAGCATTTCAATATAGCCAATCGTCGACTCTTAAGAACCTTACGCGTTACAACCCAAGTCTAAAGTCATACCATCCCAAACATACAAGTTCATACAACACAAGTACGAACATACAAGCCAAATATCTGAATCAGGGATTGCACTTTTCCAGCTTCAAGTGGCAATCCAAAGCATTAAGTACACCAAGCTTAACGTATCTCCAATCCGATACATGACATAAGTAACATTAGACATTACAAACCGCAAAGCGAAGTCATAGAATTCATTTACATCCATAAGAAAGTCTAAGTAAATTGTAAAGCTCTCAATTTCCAGAACCTGTCAAGGAAAACAAATATACACGGTGAGCCAATCGCTCGTGAGGCCAAGAAAACACACATGCACGCACGTTGTTCAAGTAGAACAATAAGGTTCAAGTAATTTACAATTCAAGCGCGGCAAGTAAACAGAAACAATTCAAGGATATAGGAGATCTCAGGAGCTATTTTCCACTTGCTTCGCCACGGCTCGATCCGATACCCCCTCACAATGACCCTCCGTCATCCGGGTGGGTATTATATCCGTAGAAACTTCCCTTATTACTTCCTCCGGCCAACAATCCACCCTCTCGGATCCGTAACCAAACACGCACGAAAAGGGCGATACTCGTTGAGTATGCCGAACGAGACCTCAAGAGATCAAGTTTTGATTTTTGAACACGCACGAAAAGGGCGATACTCCACGAGTATGCCGAACAAGATCTCAAAAGATCAAGTTATGTTTTGTTGTTCCCTTGGCTTATCAAGCTTCTCGACCAAGCCCATGCCGGCTCGAGTTGCAAGATTAGCTAAGAGAATTTGGGCGTCCCCATAAGTCAAGGAGTTTCACTCCACCCGACAACACGTCACGCACAGCAAGCACAACACGCACGACAACACGACATGTACACGAAAATGGGTATATTTTAGCCAACGAGGTTCACTCAAATCGACTTTGAAAACCAAGTTAATACAAGTAAAGTTCAAGTAAAGGAGAGCGAGTGCGATAAAGTACACACTCGTCCCATCAAGTGATATTCACGTATATAAGCAGGTAAATCAAGTAAACACGACAAGTCATGCACTTGACACTCACAATTCAAGAGTAATTGAGCGAGAGAATCGTTAGTTGTCCTCTCCGGGATTCTCTTCCAGACTAGCTTGAGCACCTGAAGCAATTGACAAGTATTTTTCACTCATAATCACGCATTAATCAAGGAAGGAGTTACACTCATCTAGACTTGTCACTACCTCAAATCAAGAACCTTAGCCACTAAAATTAAAGGTTCAAAAGTGAGGTTTTATTAACACAAGGAAAAAAAATAATTTCCTTCATGGAATCAAGTTTAAAGTGACCAATTATCATCAAGAAGGAATAATGGGTTTTCAAATTTTTATTTTCTAAGAAATCGGCAAATTTCAGCTTTGCACGTCAAACTTAGAAAAATCAGGTCTTGCACTCAGTAGGTCCAAAATTGAAAAACTTGGTACCATTGGAAACTACTTCCAAAATATTAAAAGTTCCTCGAAGACACTTTTCCATGATTCCAAATGGAAAATATTCAAAAATGAGCTCAAGGACGCTGCTTTGGTTCATAAGACAGATTTAAGTTAATTTTTGGTCAACTTTGAAAATTCGGAAAAATTCACTCGTTGGGAACTAGCTTTTGAAATTTGGTACTCTTTTAGAGTCATAATCCAAGTGTACAGTAAAACAAACGGGATGAGAAATGGAGTTTTGAATATTAAGATATGGCAACTCAAAGTTACCAAAATTCCCTTGTGAAACATGGGTTTTTCAAACTCGAGTTATGAACTTTGGTAATTTATTTGACCCATGAAACGGTCTCGGAATAACACCAAAATTAGCAGTATAATACTACCATATAAGGGTTGTCCCTCTACCAAATTTCATAGGAAAATATGCACGGAAAGTCACTTAACAAAATCACTCAAGTTTCCAAAATTTTTAAGGCAAAGTTGCCTTGTATATGAACATTTCCTTTTCTAAACTTTTGACCAAGGAAAATCCTCTAAACATGGTTCATTTGCATAAAAAAGGTTTAAGGTCATCCCAGAACAACATTTGTGGTGATTAACACCAAGAGTTTTAATTTGCAAGTCTATACCGAGCCTTGCATCAAATCTGTCTAAAAATCAGGGTTTTCAAGGACAGAGCAGGTTTCCTATTTTGATCATAGATCACTCAAATTAACTAGGAATTTGGCATGGTTTATGGCGTTGGAAAACACATTCATAGAGCTATAATTTCACAGAAGAAATCACTTTGAAATTCGGCACACAACTAGCTCGAATTCGAGCCACAAGTTGCAGCCTCATCATTTTGTTCTTGTAAAACAGAGAAACAGGACAGCCGACTTAAAATGGCTGGTTCTGCTCACACACATGGAACCAGAAAGTACATTTTATACCGTCGGAAAGGCTGGGATGTCTAGTTTCAAATGCCACTAACGGCACTCGATTTCGACATCGGAGCACAGAGTTATGGCCGAAATACGAAAGCTGGTCAGAGCATTACGAAAATAGTTTTCCAGATTTTCTAGCTTCACGAAATTCATCCAATTGACCAACCAAACATCAATATTTTTAAATGAAACTTTGTAAACCATATCTTCAACATATAAGCATGATATACAAGTCATGAAACCCTCAAAAGTTTGCAAAAAGAGGTGCGATTAAAACAGGGCAAAACTGAACATTTTTGAACTATGCATCCCTTGAAGTCTAGACTAGCTAGATATCATTAATCTATTTATTTAAATACTAAACTAGCATTATATCCATCATCAATCATTTTATCAGCCATCAATCCAAGGGTGGGAGTTCATAGAGCCCACCATCAAAATTTTCCAACCATCATTTACCAAAGAAAAATTCCAGAACAATTGCAAAATTTCAGTTTCACTCCCTCGGCTTTCACAAAAATATTTCCAGCAGCTAATTGGTCATAAACCCAACTTTTCCTTCGGTTAATTCATGATATTAGGTGCTCAGAATTATCATGCAAATACTTAACTAGCTAATCAACATTTCTTGTACCAAATAAGGTTCGAATAGCAACCATTGATATCAAAATTTCCCAGAAGTTATTCCTGCTTGGCTCGGACGAACATGCATGAAGCAAATTTCTGTTTTCATTTTATTTTCTTGGTTAGCCGAGCTAGTTAACCTCATGCAGAACCTAATTATCCTGTTATTAGCTAGTTAATCGCAACTATCAACTCAGATTATCACATTTAATTAGATTGAACTGCATTTCCACTCTCCAGCTCTCGGCAAATCCAATTTCCCCAAAACAGATTTTCTCAAGCTTCTAAGTTCATCATCCGAACACACAACCGAGACAAGCATGACTTAATCATCTCATTTCCACTTAGTTAAACATAGCTATAAGTTTAGAGCAACAAAATTAAACCAAATAAAACTGCATTTTTCAAGACAAGTTCTCGGCAGAAATTATTCTTTCGCATATCAGTTTTTTTCTTTTCCTAAAATCATCATCCAATCGCCTAAGCTTCACATGCACAGCCGTAGATAGCTCAATCTACCTCTGGTCAATGTAGTTTAGCTTAAGAATTACCTCAGATCGAAGCTTATACTCACGACAGAAAGCTAATGTTTCTTCCCTCTCGGCTCGCACGCGACTGGATGGTTGGCTGCTGTCTTGGTTGCCGGTGGTTGCAGATGTGGTGTTTGTAGTTGGAGATGGTTGCAACTGGTTGAAGTTGCAGCAAGGATTGAAACTCACGCAGTGCTGCTCTCCTTTCTTCCCTCTTAGCTCACGGTCAGAACAGAAGAAAGAAAAGAAAAAAAAAATATTGCAGCTTGCGGTTTCTCTTTTTTCTTTTCTCTCGGTTGCAGCAGGAGATGGAAATGAGGAAGTTGTGTTGTGAAGGATTGGAATTGATATGGTGAAGTAAATTGATTATAGTTGAGGTGAGATGGTGGAGTGATTGTGGTGCTAGGTAGCAGTGGTGATTTACGGTAGTTGAGGGATTGAGTGTTGGATTGGAGAAAGTTTCATTGGCCGGATGGTGCGGTGCTTATGATGCTGTCAGAGGGATTGTTTGGTTTTGCATGGAAATGTTGTGGTTGTATGGGACATTTTAGTCTTTTCACCTTTCTTCCTAACCTCTACTTAAATTCTCAATTCTAACTTAATTCCAAAAATTATCCCCAAGTGTGATTTGAACGCCTAATTATACACTAGTCATGCAAGACTTTAATTATTGTAACTTCATGCCTTAAGTATGTTTAGCATACTTGTATTATATTTATCTAAAATTCATTGATTTCGTCTTACCGTGAAAAATTTCCTTTTAACCTGTAACGCTAGCAACTAATAGGAATTAATCATTGAGTTTCAAGTAATTTACTTTAAGGTAATAAGATTAATTGGCTCAAGTATCATTAATTTTGCATAAAGGAATTTAAGTATTCTAACATTTTATGTTAAGGCGAAAAAAAAATTTTTTTAATCTAACTCTAAAGATATTAATTTAGTTTAGCAAAACCAAGAAATTTCATAACTTAGGAAAATTATATTATTTTTCACATGAAAATTGTTTTTACGCACTTATTTACAAACAAGTGAAAGTAATGCTAAAATTTATTAGAGAATTAGAAATGCAAATGAAATATGCAATGTTATTTGTATATATATTTTCAGGGTTCTCACATCCTCTTCCCCTTAAGAGAGTTTCGTCCTCGAAATTCACACTTAGGATAATAGTCATACCCCTTCGTAATCACGCTTATCAAGTCAATCAATAACTTACACTCTGCAACCCATTTTTCACAATTTCTACTCACCTAACTAGTAGTCAAACTATGATTATATCTCATGAATCTAGGGTTTTGTAAAAGTGTGTGTCATACTATGGTCACTTAGAACCTTAATTAAACAATAGGAAGCAAGAATCATACCTCCAGTGACCTTAGCGGGATTGGGAACCTGTTGATAATCTAATGCATAAACCCTAGCTGGTACTTTAGACCGACTTCCTCCAGCACTAGACTGCTTTGCGTTTGACTTCTCAAGCCTTTTGAGCACTACCTCCTTCATTCGGTATACTCGGACAGTTCACGATCTGATGCTCAGTGCTGCCACAATACAAACATTTTCCTGATTTCTTCCAGCACTCATTCTCTGTATGGTTAGGCTTGTGACAATAACCACAAATAGCTTGAGGAGCCACGAGCTGACCACTTGGAGGTGTCTTCCTCGGTTGGTCTCGTCCATTGTGGCCTCCTCTTGATTGAGTCTTTTTTTGTGTACTAGATGTCTCTACTCCTCCCGTTACTTTTTCCTTTTTAGAAGGTGGGGCACCCTTGTCTGCTTGTCCAAGACGATGACTAGAAGTACCCCTTTTCTTGGCATGAAAATCCTTAACTAGCAGCCTTGCACTTTCGACTCTCTGCGCCTTCTCTAGGGCTTCCGTGAAAGTAGAGATTTGGGCCGCTGCTAACCCCTCTTGAATCTCCACGTTAAGTCCTTGTACAAATTGCCTTATCCTTCTCTTCTCGGTGGCTACCAATTCTGGGGCGTATCTAGAAAGTTTAGTAAATTTTCCTTCATATTCGGCCACACTAGACGCCCCCTGCTTCACTTTTATGAATTCGTCCTCCCGTTTCTCTTGAATCAAGGGCGGGAAAAACTTCTCATTAAATTCTCCTAGAAAATTTTCCCAAGTCCAAGGGGTTTGTGCTCTTTCCCATTTTCCCCTTATCATATCCGACCAAGCACGTGCTGCACCCTCAAACTGAAAGACAGCAAAAGTTACTCGTCTCTCCTCCGCATAATCTAGGGTGGCGAAAATGTTAGTCATTCTTTCTACCCAATTCTCCGCTAACTCAAGATCAGGCTCACCAATGAATTTAGGTGGATTGAACTTTAAAAACCTCTCTAAGGCTCTATCTTCCCCTCTATCCTGGCCCCCAGGTTGGTTAACTGGCACTGGTCCCTGTCTCTCAGCTAATCGTTCTAGGATGTCAGTCATCCTATTAATGGCAGTAGCCATTTGGTTAACCTCTATATTCTCTTGTCCTTGGGTCGGTCTAGTTGCCGATCCTTGTTCATCCCCTTGAGGTTGGGTTCTTCCAGTCCCTCGTCCACGGCCTCGACCACGGCCTCGAGTATGACCTCGACCACTCCTTTGTCCGTCCATTATCCTAGGTATGCCTAGTGCAAGAAATAAATTACTTACGCGAGAAAATATTTGAAACAAGAACCAATTTCGAAAACATTAAAAATAACAATAATTTACATTTATTAACATGTCAAGATCCATATAGTTAGCAAGTCAGGGAAAATCACAGAAGTATACCACACAGGTGCCACAAAGGTAGACCACACAGTCATGCAAAATACAATGACCTCAGCACTTAACGTCACCCCAGCTAATTCTAGCTATACCAGTCAAAAAGGGTCTAATTTTTCTCGTTCATTTCCCATAATGGAGATCTCAAGTCCAATACAAGAATCCTCCGTGCTCTGACCTTTGCCATCATAACTTATCTCAAAACCACTTATGATTTCTATTCACATTATAATACACGAAACTGTATCCCTTTCGAAGTCACAAGTATTCCCACGGAAAAAAGTATTTAGTACTCAAGTACAAGAATCCAAAACTAAGAGAATTTGCAACTCTGGCCGTACGCTCCCAAGTGCAAATCAATAAAGTTTAAGATCCCTACCTGACGTACATATCTACCTACCTCAAGTAGCAAGATAAAAGTTTTACACTTACCACTTTCGAAATTCATAACTTACGCACAAGAAGAGCACTTGACTTTCAAACCAGTCCCACAATCCGGCATCCTAAACTTGTAAGTCTAGGATATACCACCAAGATCTAAAGCCTAAGCTCTGATACCACCTGTGACGGCCCCACTTCTCCCCAAGGCGAACCAAGGGTATCTGTGGGACGCCTGCCCAGCTCTCGCCAGGACTCACGCAAGAAATCTAGCCAAAACCCTTCCGAAGAATAACCTAATCTATTACAATATCGCTTTCCTCCAAAATGGTCAATAACCAAACCACATTAACTTCAGAGATAACAACATTTCAATATAGCCAATCGTCGACTCTTAAGAACCTTACGCGTTACAACCCAAGTCTAAAGTCATACCATCCCAAACATACAAGTTTATACAACACAAGTACGAACATACAAGCCGAATATCTGAATCAGGGATTGCACTTTTCCAGCTTCAAGTGGCAATCCAAAGCATTAAGTACACCTAGCTTAACGTATCTCCAATCCGATACATGACATAAGTAACATTAGACATTACAAACCGCAAAGCGAAGTCATAGAATTCATTTACATCCATAAGAAAGTCTAAGTAAATTGTAAAGCTCTCAATTTCCAGAACCTGTCAAGGAAAACAAATATACACGGTGAGCCAATCGCTCGTGAGGCCAAGAAAACACACATGCACGAACGTTGTTCAAGTAGAACAATAAGGTTCAAGTAATTTACAATTCAAGCGAGGCAAGTAAACAGAAACAATTCAAGGATATAGGAGCTCTCAGGAGCTATTTTCCACTTGCTTCGCCACGGCTCGATCCGATACCCCCTCAGAATGACCCTCCGTCATCCGGGTGGGTATTATATCCGTAGAAACTTCCCTTATTACTTCCTCCGGCCAACAATCCACCCTCTCGGATCCGTAACCAAACACACACGAAAAGGGCGATACTCGTTGAGTATGCCGAACGAGACCTCAAGAGATCAAGTTTTGATTTTTGAACACGCACGAAAAGGGCGATACTCCACGAGTATGCCGAACAAGATCTCAAAAGATCAAGTTATGTTTTGTTGTTCCCTTGGCTTATCAAGCTTCTCGACCAAGCCCATGCCGGCTCGAGTTGCAAGATTGGCTAAGAGAATTTGGGCGTCCCCATAAGTCGAGGAGTTTCACTCCACCCGACAACACGTCACGCACGACACGCACAGCAAGCACAACACGCACGACAACACGACATGTACACGAAAACGGGTATATTTTAGCCGATGAGGTTCACTCAAATCGACTTTGAAAACCAAGTTAATACAAGTAAAGGTCAAGTAAAGGAGAGCGAGTGCGATAAAGTACACACTCGTCCCATCAAGTGATATTCACGTATATAAGCAGGTAAATCAAGTAAACACGACAAGTCATGCACTTGACACTCACAATTCAAGAGTAATTGAGCGAGAGATTCATTAGTTGTCCTCTCCGGGATTCTCTTCAAGACTAGCTTGAGCACCTGAAGCAATTGACAAGTATTTTTCACTCATAATCACGCATTAATCAAGGAAGGAGTTACACTCATCTAGACTTGTCACTACCTCAAATCAAGAACCTTAGCCACTAAAAATAAAGGTTCAAAAGTGAGGTTTTATTAACACAAGGAAAAAAAATAATTTCCTTCATGGAATCAAGTTTAAAGTGACCAATTATCATCAAGAAGGAATAATGGGTTTTCAAATTTTCATTTTCTAAGAAATCGGCAAATTTCAGCTTTGCACGTCAAACTTAGAAAAATCAGGTCCTGCACTCAGTAGGTCCAAAATTGAAAAACTTGGTACCATTGGAAACTACTTCCAAAATATTAAAAGTTCCTCGAAGACACTTTTCCATGATTCCAAATGGAAAATATTCAAAAATGAGCTCAAGGACGCTGCTTTGGTTCATAAGACAGATTTAAGTTAATTTTTGGTCAACTTTGAAAATTCGGAAAAATTCACTCGTTGGGAACTAGCTTTTGAAATTTGGTACTCTTTTAGAGTCATAATCCAAGTGTACAGTAAAACAAACGGGATGAGAAATGGAGTTTTGAATATTAAGATATGGCAACTCAAAGTTACCAAAATTCCCTTGTGAAACATGGGTTTTTCAAACTCGAGTTATGAACTTTGGTAATTTATTTGACCCATGAAACGGTCTCGGAATAACACCAAAATTAGCAGTATAATACTACCATATAAGGTTTGTCCCTCTACCAAATTTCATAGGAAAATATGCACGGAAAGTCACTTAACAAAATCACTCAAGTTTCCAAAATTTTTAAGGCAAAGTTGCCTTGTATATGAACATTTCCTTTTCTAAACTTTTGACCAAGGAAAATCCTCTAAACATGGTTCATTTGCATAAAAAAGGTTTAAGGTCATCCCAGAACAACATTTGTGGTGATTAACACCAAGAGTTTTAATTTGCAAGTCTATACCGAGCCTTGCATCAAATCTGTCTAAAAATCAGGGTTTTCAAGGACAGAGCAGGTTTCCTATTTTGATCATAGATCACTCAAATTAACTAGGAATTTGGCATGGTTTATGGCGTTGGAAAAAACATTCATAGAGCTATAATTTCACAGAAGAAATCACTTTGAAATTCGGCACACAACTAGCTCGAATTCGAGCCACAAGTTGCAGCCTCATCATTTTGTTCTTGTAAAACAGAGAAACAGGACAGCCGACTTAAAATGGCTGGTTCTGCTCACACACATGGAACCAGAAAGTGCATTTTATACCGTCGGAAAGGCTGGGATGTCTAGTTTCAAATGCCACTAACGGCACTCGATTTCAAATGCCACTTGCGGTTTCTCTTTTTTCTTTTCTCTCGGTTGCAGCAGGAGATGGAAATGAGGAAGTTGTGTTGTGAAGGATTGGAATTGATATGGTGAAGTGAATTGATTATAGTTGAGGTGAGATGGTGGAGTGATTGTGGTGCTAGGTAGCAGTGGTGATTTACGGTAGTTGAGGGATTGAGTGTTGGATTGGAGAAAGTTTCATTGGCCGGATGGTGCGGTGCTTATGATGCTGTCAGAGGGATTGTTTGGTTTTGCATGGAAATGTTGTGGTTGTATGGGACATTTTAGTCTTTTCACCTTTCTTCCTAACCTCTACTTAAATTCTCAATTCTAACTTAATTCCAAAAATTATCCCCAAGTGTGATTTGAACGCCTAATTATACACTAGTCATGCAAGACTTTAATTATTGTAACTTCATGCCTTAAGTATGTTTAGCATACTTGTATTATATTTATCTAAAATTCATTGATTTCGTCTTACCGTGAAAAATTTCCTTTTAACCTGTAACGCTAGCAACTAATAGGAATTAATCATTG
Source organism: Coffea arabica (assembly GCF_036785885.1). Classification (NCBI taxonomy): domain Eukaryota; kingdom Viridiplantae; phylum Streptophyta; class Magnoliopsida; order Gentianales; family Rubiaceae; genus Coffea; species Coffea arabica. Next base: position 17,315,828 of record NC_092325.1, read on the forward strand.
AGTTTCAAGTAATTTACTTTAAGGTAATAAGATTAATCGGCTCAAGTATCATTAATTTTGCATAAAGGAATTTAAGTATTCTAACATTTTATGTTAAGGCGAAAAAAAAATTTTTAATCTAACTCTAAAGATATTAATTTAGTCTAGCAAAACCAAGAAATTTCATAACTTAGGAAAATTTTATTATTTTTCACATGAAAATTGTTTTTACGCACTTATTTACAAACAAGTGAAAGTAATGCTAAAATTTATTAGAGAATTAGAAATGCAAATGAAATATGCAATGTTATTTGTATATATATTTTTAGGGTTCTCACATCCTTCTTGTATTCTTATTTGTTGATATCCACATTTTAGGTCTATTTTAGTGAAGATTATAGCTCCATGTAACTCATCTAGCTTGTCATCTAGTTCAGGAATAGGATGGCGATACTTTACCGTTATAGCATTGATAGCGCGGCAATCGGTGCACATCCTCCACGTTCCATCTTTTTTGGGCATGAGTAGTACAGGAATGGCGCATGGGCTCAGACTTTCACGAACCGACCCTTTGCCTAGGAGCTCACCTACTTGGCGTTCCATTTCCTTAGTCACCTCAGGGTTGCTCCTATAAGGCGGTCTATTGGGCAAGGTTGCCCCAGAAATGAGATCAATTTAATGCTCAATTCCCCTTAATAGAGGTAACCCACTAGGTACATCCTCCCAAAAGACATCTTGATGAATCCTACAAAAGGTTAGCAATAGAACTAGGCAAGGAAACACCAAGAGTGTTAGTCACGATTACTTCTTTACAAACCAAGAGTAGCAAAATATGATCAGAAAATAAGGCCTTTCGTACATCCTTGGTTTTGGCTAGTAAGAGTTGTTTTGTGACGCCCCCAATTCTCCCTAAGGCGAACCAAAGGGTATCTGCGGGACGCCTGCCCAGCTCTCGCTAGGACTCAAGCAATTTCTATTCAAGCTTATAGCGATACTAGAAGTCAACAACCAGAAATTATACATACAATTAGTGCGGAAGCGTACAAGCTTAACGATTTATAACAATCACCCAATCCTTACATCGGTTTTCCATAATACAACCCAAAATATACAATATCCAAAAGTCTAGATAAAAGAGTTGGAACCCTATTACATGAGTACACAAAAGATAAATTCCTCCGAATCTTATTCCAAGCCCAAACCTGTTAAGGAAAACAAATCTACAGGGTGAGCAAAAAGCTCATGAGGCCAAGAACACATATGCAAGCACATTGTTCAAGTAACAATCCCAATTTAACAAGTAAAACAACAATATTGCAATAAATAACAATTCGAGCGGAAAAAGTAAACAGAAACAATTCAAGGATATCGGAGCTCTCAGGAGCTAATTTCCACTTGCTTTGCCAATGTCATTCGTATACCTTCCCGCGATGACACTCTATGAACCGAGTCGGTATTTCCATTCCGTAGATCACCACTTACTTCCCTCCATCCACTGTGCACTTCCCGGGCCCGCAAGACATATATAAGGCGATACTCCACGAGTATGCCAAGCAAGACCTCTCATTAGGTCGAACTTAATTATCTCATGGCTCACCAAGGTTCCCGACCAAGCCCATGCCGGCTCGAGTCCAAGGTCGCCCTATGAGTTTGGGCGTCCCCCATTTACATTTGAGAGTCGAGGAGATTCACTCCAATGACGTATGCAGCCATAGCATACCATTTCATTCCATTCAAACATTCAATCATTTCATTTCATTCAATTAAGTCATTCATAAAACATTCGTTTCATTTGAATCATGAGTCATTCATGTCAAATAAGAACGAATGCGGTAAAGTACACACCCGCCATCATTTTCAAAATCTCCAAACAATTATAACAATTAAGCATGTATCAAGTATTCATACACTTGACACTCACCAATATAAGAAATGAGGAAGAAATGTCCCTCGGAGCTTTAGGCGTTCACTGTGGGATCCTCTTGAAGGTCCTCTTGTGTGCCTGAGCAATTAACAATAGACTATCATTTACAAACCCCTATTATTAAAGAAGATCGTACCATGGTACAATCTTAGAAAATCTCGTGAAACGAGCCTTATTTATCCTAAATCAAGGCTCTCAAGTGGGGGTTTCAAAGTACAAGAGAAATTTAGTTTTTATCTTGGAAATCAAGTATAAAACATCCAAGTAATATCGAAGGAATAAGGAGTACTTGAAAAACTCCATTTCCTTGGAATTCAGAAAATTTCAATTTTGATACAATACATTAGAAAAATCGTATCTCACGCTTTACAAGTCAAAAATTGGAAAACTTGGTACCGTTGGAAACCTCTTCCAAGGTACTAAAAGTTCATAGAATACACTTTCCCATGATTCTAGATGGAGAGTATTCAAAAATTGGCTCAAAGTTGCTGTTTTGAACATGATGACAACTTTCGGGGTTAGTTTTTGGCCAACTTTGGAAATTCGGCAAAATTCACTCAATTTAAACTAGCCCTTGAAATTTGTAACTCTATTAGAGTTATAATCCAGGTTTAAAACAAAATAAGTGGAATGAGAATTGAAGTTTCGAGCACCAAGATATGGTAGCTCAAAATTACCCAAATTTCCTTGTTAAACAAGGGTTTTCCAAAATCAAGTCACGAACTTTGGAAGTTTAGTTGAGCAATGAAACGGCCTCGGAATAACACCAAAATTAGCAGTATAATACTACCATATAAGGGTTGTTCCTCTACCAAATTTTATGGATAAATAAGCACAAAAAGTGGGTTAGCAAAACCGTTGAAATCACAAGAAATTCTAAGGCTAAGCTGCCTTTGAACCTCCATTTTGCCGTTTCCAAACATTTGGTCAAGGAACATCTCAAGCATGGTTCATTCCAGTAGGAAATGTCCAAAATATGTTCAAGGTACATTCGATAGATGATTTACAATAAGAAGCTTTGGATAACAAGTCCCAAACCCTAGTTAGTTTCAAATCTGTCTAAAACACTGTTTTCGTTCACAAAGTCAGTTTTGAATTTCGATCATAAATCACTCAATTCAACTCAAAATTGAGTGTGGTTGATGGCGTTAGAAAATAAACTCACAAGGCTATATTTTCTCAGAAGAAACCATTTTCAAAATCTGTTCATAAACAGCTCATTCGTGGGCATCAAGTTGCAATTCATGTGCTGCCTTCCAGGAAGCAACGAAACAGGACAGTAGATTTCAAACGAATGGTTTGGCTCACTCAAATGGAACCAGAATATACATTTTATACCGTTGGAAAGGCTCTATTTCATTATATTCCATCCATACCCCAATTCCATTCATTTAATATCCCTTGGGAATGTCTAGTTTCCACTGTCGCAAACGGCACTCGATTTCGACATCGGAGTAAAAAGATATAGTCGAAACAAAAACACTGCCTGGGTGAATACGGGATTAGTTTCCAGATTTCTAAGCTTTCGTAAATTCAACATTTGGGTGACCAAATCAAGTTATTTTTCAATGAAACTTTTCACACAACCAATATAATATGTAAAAAACATAAATAAGCTATTAGAACCTCAAAATTCTGCACAAAGGTGGTCAGACAAGGCAGGGGTAAAACTGTTACTTTTGCTCTAAGCACCTCCTTTGATTTTCTACCAACAATACAACATTAATCCACTAATTTAAGCACTAAACCACCATTAATTTCATCATCAATCATCAAATCAGTCTTTCCATCAAAAGTGGGAGTTCATAGAGCCCACATAACAAGAATCCACCATAAACAAGACTACCCACATGCATACAAGAGTTTATATGTGAAATTCTACTTCCAAAAACCAAGATTTGAAGGTTGGATCATCACCTACTTGTGTGATGAACAAAGGCAGAATTTCGGCTCCCTCCTTTGAAGCTTAATGTGATCTCCAAGTATTCAACTAGGTGTAGTTCGATTTTGGTTTGATTTGGTTGATGATTTGTGCAAGATTTGGAGATGGAAAATTGAAGAGCAAATGGGTTATTTTTGCTGCTTGATGGCCGGCTGCTTTGTGAGGAGGAGAGAGTGTGTTTTGTTCTAAATTTGGCTTCCTAAGGAAGCTTTATTTGTGTGGCTAGAATTGGTGCAAAAGTCAACTCTCTTTCGCGCATATACGCGCGCGTTTTGTGCTCGATTCCTCTCGAGTTTATTTCACTAGTGCACTAAACCTTTAATGCACTCATAAATATATTAATATTATTTACTCTTAATTGTCCTAAAATAAGGGTCTAAAGTCTCTCAATTAAATCACGTGCGTAAAAACGCGTATCTCCAAATTAAGCGCGATAAAGCGAAACCTCCAAGAATTTCTTATAACGATAGTACTAATAATTATCACTTGAGTATTTAAACATAAAATTACCTATTTTAGGATCATTATACAAGTCTCCAAATTTCCCAACTTATGGTATTTCCAAATCAGCTAAAATCCCAAATCACGTATTCACTATTTTCATTTAACAAGTTTCGAAAAATTAAATTTTGAAACAAGTCACTTTAAAAATATAACGAAGCTATAAATCCATGTAGTTAGGTCTAAAGAGGTTAAAAAATAATATTCGGAATAAATGGGCAATTAAATATTTAAATAAGCTCGGAATGGATTTTAAAATAATAAATTTTTTTTATGAGTCTCACATCCTCTCCCCCTAATGAAAATTTCGTCCTCGAAATTTACCTTGATTGATGAATAGGTCTGGATACTTCTCTCGAATTGCTTCTTCGATTTCCCAAGTCGCTTCCTCTAGCCCATGGTTCCTCCAAAGAACTTTCACTATTGGTATCTGTTTATTTCTCAGCTCCTTCATTTTCCTATCCAGAAGCTTCACTAGTTTCTCCTCACAGGTAAGGGTTTCATCAACTTCAATACTCTCCAGTTGCAAAATATGAGAAGGGTCTGGATGGTACTTCTTAAGCATAGATACATGGAACATATTATGAATTCGGGATAAACTCGGCGGCAACTCCAACTTGTATGCCACATTTCCCACGCGCTGGATAATCTTATAAAACCCTACAAACCTCGATTGTAGTTTCTTTCCTTCCCCAGTCATCAAATTTGCTTTCAGAGGTGTAATCTTGAGAAAGACTAGATCTCCAACCACAAATTCCAAATCCTTCCTCCGATTATCTGCATAGCTCTTTTGATGGCTCTGTGCAGTTTCAATTCTTTGGCGTACCAATTTTACTTTTTCATTAGCTTCCTCAATCCAAGACACTGTAGTCGGGTCTAAAATCTTCCATTCACCTACTTCATCCTAACAAATCGGAGACCTATATTTCCGACCATAAAGCACTTCATACGGAGCCATTTGTATAGGGAGTGAAAACTATCATTATAGGCAAATTTCACCAAAGTCAAAACTTACTCCAACTTTTTCCAAAATCCAGAACACAAGTCCTCAACATATCCTCAAGAGTTTGGATTGTCCTCTCAGACTGTCCATCGGTCAGAGGATGATAAGTGGTACTGAAATTCAATTTAGTCCCTAACACCTCTTGCATCTTTTGCCAGAACCTTGATACGAATCTCGGGTCTCTATTGGACACAATACTCATGGGGATTCCGTGTAACCTGATAATCTCATCTAGATATCTTAGCTAACTTCTCCAATGGGTATTTCATGTTAATCGGCAGAAAGTGAGCTAATTTGGTCAGTCTATCCACTATTACCCAAATAGCATCATGGCTTCTTTATGTCTTCGGTAAACCTGATACAAAATCCATGGTGATATTTTCTCATTTCCATTCAGGTATCTCCAAAGGTTGTAAAAGTCCCGATGGTCTCTGATGCTCAGCCTTAACCTGTTGACAAACCAAGCAAGTTTGAACAAATTGGGCAATTTCTCTCTTCATATTCTCCCACCAATACAGACTCTTCAAATCTTGGTACATTTTATTCCCTTCAAGATGTATTGTAAACTTCAATCGGTGTGCCTCTTCTAAAATCTCCTTCTTAAGTTCCTCATCGTTTGGCACCACTATTCGATTCCGAAACTTCAAAATACCATTCGATCCCAAGTTAAAATCCGACTTTTCTCCTTTTTCAACTTTTTCCGACCATTTTTGCACTTCAGTGTCCTTTTCTTGAGATCCTTTGATACGTTCCAACAAGGTGGAATTCACTACAATTGATGCGAGACGCGGAAGCTACTTCGGATCTAGAGGAACATGATGAAGATTTGATGGAGTTGAACCCGAACTTGGACCACTCAAGAACAGATTTAACGATAGAGGACGCCACAATTAAGTATGCGTGCTTGATTGATAAGTCAAGAATAGCCTAGGATGTTCAACTTAGCTTTCACAAGCTAAGAGAATTTGCCACAAGGAATGGACGAAATTCTGGAAATTTTATTCAATACTCTCAAAAACTGATTTATTCATTGAATACCTAAAACTATTGGAAATGTGGGCTATTCATAGCCTTACATAGAGATGAAAAACGAAATAATGTGGAACTAGTCTTAGAATTGTGGGCTTGACTAAAACTAAGAATTGTAGGCTTGACTATTTCTATAAGACTAAGAATTGTGGGCTTGACCAAACCTTATGAGGTCATCCCTTAGGTAAATAACCTTATGAGGTCATCCCTTAGGTAAATAAAGCAAGGCTATGGACCATTAAGCACTTATTACTATGACATAACTAAAACAGCAAATGTGACTTGACAGCGGCTCAGCGAGGGTACTTAACTGCGGCTCAAGCCGCCGTTTGGAGCTTGAACACTTGCACCTTCAATTGTAAGCAGCATTTTAGTAGTCGTGCAAGGATCTTCTAACTCAATTCCTTCAATGCCCCGTTTCTCTTGGGTTTGGACGGCACGGACCAAGGCTTGGAGGGACTCTTGAATCTCTTAGCTCGTGCTCGTGTCACTGGGCCTTGGGGCACCTTCACAGGACCTACTTGAACACCATGTGCCTCGTGCTCAACCGCATTATTCCCCTCCTCTTGAAAGGATTTTCCCTCAAATCGTACTCATCCCCTGCAATAAATGGACTTAGATCAGCAACATTGAATGTAGCACTAACATTATACTCACCAGGCAGATCTAAGCGGTATGCATTGTCGTTGATGCGCTCAATGACTTGAAAAGGCCCATCTCCTCTTGGTGACAGCTTGCTTTGCTGTTGTTTTGGAAATCTCTCCTTGTGCAAATGTAACCAAACCCAATCAACCAGTTCAAAGACAAGCTTGCGCCTGTGCTTATTAGCTTGTTGGACATATTGGGCCGTCCTCCTCTCGATGTTTGTACGAACCTTATCATGTAATGATCTCACGAACTCAGCTTTCTTCTTGCCATCCAAGTTCATATGCTCAGAAGAAGGTAATGGCAACAAATCTAAGGGAGTTAATGGGTTAAAACCATACACAACTTCAAAAGGCGAGAATTGTGTAGCACTATACACAGCCCTATTGTATGCAAACTCAACATGAGGTAGACACTCCTCCCATGACTTGATATTTTTCTTTATGATTGCACGTAGGAGTGTGGATAAAGTCCTATTGACTACCTCAGTTTGTCCGTCCGTTTGAGGATGACTAGAGGTAGAGAACAACAGTTTGGTTCCCAACCGACCCCATAAAGATTTCCAAAAATAGCTCAAAAACTTGACATCTCTATCAGATACTATAGTCCTAGGTATGCCATGCAAACGAACAACCTCTTTAAAGAATAAGTCAGCAATGTGTAAAGCATCATCCGTCTTATGACATGCAATAAAGTGAGCCATTTTGGAGAACCTATCTACCATAACAAATATAGAGTCATGGCCACGCTTAGAACGAGGTAAACCAAGCATGAAATCCATGGAAATATCAACCCAAGATTGGTGAGGTATGGGTAAAGGAGTATACAAACCGTTTGGGTTGATCCGAGACTTAGTTTTGTGGCACATGCCACATCTTTCAACAATCCTCTCCACGTCCTTGCGTATGCGAGGCCAATGGAAGTGTTCCTGCAATACAGCTAATGTCTTGGTGACACCAAAGTGTCCCATTAGTCCACCACTATGTGACTCCTGAATAAGTAAGTCACGTATCGACCCTCGGGGAATGCACAACTTGGTAAGATAAAATAAGAACCCATCATGCACAAAGAAATTTTCAAAGTCAGATTTTCCCCAATTCGTATAAGCGTTCGCAAAATCCAAGTCATCCTTATACAACTCCTTCATGAGCTCAAAGCCTAGGAGTTTAGCATCTAAAGCAGTGAGCAAAATGTGTCTACGAGATAAAGCATCAGTTACTACATTAGACTTACCTGTTTTGTATTTGATGACGTATGGAAAAGACTCGATGAAGGCTACCCATCGGGCATGCCGTTTGCTCAGCTTTTGTTGTCCTTTTAGGTGCTTGAGAGACTCATGGTCAGTTTTGATGACGAATTTCCGGGCACGTAGGTAGTGTTGCCATGTCTCCAAAGCACGTACGAGGGCAAACATCTCCTTGTCATAAGTTGAATAGTTGAGGACCGCGCCATTTAATTTCTCACTAAAGTAGGCGATCGGTCTCCCTCCTTGCATGAGTACGGCTCCTACTCCTACACCTTGATGTGTGCACGAGCCTCGGCCCACGCAATGACCCAATCCGAGTCCCATTGGGCCCAGTCACGCGTGTACGGGCCAAGCTCTTCAAAGAATCACTCCAAGTTCTGGTTAGAGTTGTCCAAGACCAACATGGAGTTCACAAAGATATTGAGAGCTTAGAGAGAGACAATCGAGTCATTTACACCATGATCCAAGCCCACGAAGAGTCAAGCGGGCCACCAAGAGAAAAAGGCCTTAGGCCCCATCAATTAGTTAGCAATTAGTTAATGATTAAGTAAGAGCATGGGCCGGCCCATCTTGTTCCAAGAGCTTGGGCCGACTTTTTCCTTTTCCTAGCCTTTAGGGTTTTAGTCGCTTTAGCCTATAAATAGGCTTGCCTTGTAAGGTTTAAGGGTCAGAACTTTTATCAATAAAATTGTCTTGTTTTCGTTCCTTCTTCTAAGAAGAGTGTTCGAGCCTTTTACTTGCTTTGGCAAGGGTTTTGAGCAATCTTGCGTCTCGTCCTAGATTGTTCTACCGACCTATCTCGTGGAGTAGTCACCTTCATTGGAGTCGTCGTACTACCGTCTTGAATCCAATCGTGTCGTCCGTTTGGTTCTAGATCCCATAATTCCAAGCGTTGGACATCCTCGCTAGATCCTTGGGCAAACGTGCTACGTGTCTCGAAACAAGTTGATCGAGGAACGTATCACACCTGATGCATCACATTCCACTTCAAAAGTGAGATCAAAGTTAGGTATTGCAAGTAGTGGTGCATGTGTGAGTTTGTGTTTCAACAATTGGAAAGCCTTATCTTGGGCTTCCCCCCAAAAGAATTTCTCGTTCTTCTTTATGACTGAGGTAAGAGGTACAGCAATGGTACTAAAATCCTTCACAAAACGACAGTAGAAGCTTGCTAATCCATGAAAGCTGAGCACATCACTTACAGAGGTAGGTGTTGGCCACTCTTGGAAGGCCTTAATCTTCTCGTCATCTACATGAATGCCCTGAGCACTTATAACCTATCCTAGAAACACAACACGATCAGTGCAAAATGTGCACTTCTTAAGGTTGGCATATAGCCTTTCCTTTCGAAGTACTTCAAAGATGGTTTTGAGGTGCTCAAGATGTTCCTCTAAGCTTCTACTATAAATCAAAATATCATCAAAGTAAACCACTACAAATTTCCCAAGAAAAGGTCTCAAAACATGGTTCATTAAACGCATGAAGGTACTAGGTGCATTAATTAAGCCAAATGGCATTACTAACCACTCGCATAGACCATGTTTAGTTTTGAAAGCGATTTTCCACTCATCTCCCTCTTTCATTCTTATTTGGTGGTAACCACTTTTCAAATCAATTTTAGTAAAGATAATGGCTCCATGCAATTCATCTAACATATCATCCAACCTAGGGATAGGGTGACGATATTTTACCGTGATTGCATTGACTACTCGACAGTCAGTGCACATTCTCCATGCTCCATCTTTCTTTGGTACGAGAATCACTGGTACAGCGCATGGACTTAGACTTTCTCTAGCCCAACCTTTCCTTAGCAATTCCTCCCCTTGCCTTTGCAATTCCTTTGTTTCCTCAGGACCCATTCTATAGGCCGGTTTGTTAGGCAATGGTGCTCCAGGAATGAGATCAATTTGGTGCTCGATTCCCCTTAGCGGTGGTAGTCCATCAGGTACATCCTTAGGAAATATGTCCTCGAATTCCTGCAAGAGAGGTAAAATAGTAGAAAGCAAGGAGTCAGTGGGTATGGATGAAGTGACCAACTCTTCTTTGCACACAAGCATAAGTAAGAGTTGGTTGGAAGACAAAGCTCGCCTTACATCTTTGGCTTTTGCTAGCAAGCTTAGCTTCCCCTTATTTTCTTCTCTCATAGCCGACCCACTTGTTGCCTTTTTCTTCCCTACGGGTTCGGCCCTACTCTCTCCTTTTTCTTCCTCACTTTTCTCTCGCTTTTTCCTCTCAAGTTCTAGCTCATACTCCTTTTGGAGCCTCATTTGATCTTCATACACTTGTTTTGGGGTGAGAGGTACAAGTGTCACCTTTCTTTTGTAATGAGTAAAGACATATTTGTTAGCTCTTCTGATACGAACCAACAGACACCATTGCGAACTATTCAAGTTTCCCTAGGACCCGTAACTCGAGCACGAGCTAAGAAGATGAGGGAGGAACTCCAAGGACTTGTTCATGAGATACAAGGCCAAGAAATTGTCCCCAAGGTCATTGAGGGGCTTGAGCATGAAGGAATGAAAGTCATCCATGTAGTGCACGTCAAAGAGAACCATGTGTGACCCTTCTCTAGTCACATTTGCTGTTTTAGTTAAGTCATTGTAATAAGGGTTTAATGGTCCATAGCCTTGCTTTATTTACCTAAGCGATGACCTCATAAGGTCATTTACCTAAGCGATGACCTCATAAGGTTGTTTACCTAAGGGATGACCTCATAAGGTTTGGTCAAGCCTATAATTGTTAGTCTTAGTCAAGACCACAACTCTACACTAGTTCCACATTTAGTTGTTCATCTCTATGTAAGGCTATAAATAGCCCACACTTCCAATGGTTTATGCATTCAATCAATAAATCAGATTTTGAGAGTTTTCTTGGTTTCTCCAAGGCTTCTTGAATACCTTAGAATTTCTCTAGGTGTTCGTGACTTATCAATCTAGAATCGCACTAGGTTGTGGCGTCTTCTACCATTATACCAAGGTTCGTTAACCACGTGATTAACGGGTTGAGGTCATCCGCTTCAAACTTGGTGTCCTCTTGTCGATCCTGAATCTAATCTTTTACGGGTTTCGTCACAAGGTTGGCGACGTTCGTATCAGTTGGTATCAGAGCTAATTAAGAGGTATCACGTTATATCCTTTTATTTATTTCCTTTTCGAGTCAAGTTGTCGAAAATTCTGTTTTCGTGTTCTAAGTTGCTATCCGCAATTTCCAGATTTGTTACTTCGTGTTCTTGCGTTATTTTTCCAGATTTGTTACGTCATAAACTTGTGTCTAGTTGTTGTTAATTGCTGTGGTTAGCCTTGTTTGGTCCAGCCTTTCTTTTTGTGTCTTATTCTTGATTCTTTGTTTGAGTCTTGTTTCTATCCTGTTATATCCATTCAATTCCAATCTTTTGTTCTATTTGATCATTCGAGGTTACTGTTCATCCGAAAAAAAAAATCAGTTTGTAGCAAGGGTTTTAGAGTCCTATCTAGTTATTACCTTGTGTTCTTGTTTACATACAAAAAAATATATATATATATAGCTGGCTAACCTTACAAAAATTCCTGGAAATCTGTCTTGATCAAAACTTGTGTTTTTTTGAAGTTCCTGATTGTTTAAAACCACAATCTTGAAGTTCTTGGAACTTTAGTTGGGATTCTTGAAGACAACCAAAATCTGTCTTGATCAAATCGTGAAATCTTGGATTGTTTGGGGAGGAAATCATCTTCAATTTCGTGTTTTTTGAATTCTGGAAATTAACATCTTGAATTCTTGAAAGAATCTTGAAGTTTCTGGGTTTTGGGAACCAAATCTTGGTAAACAACAAGGCTGCAAAATTCCAGCTGCCAAAATCCTTGTCTTCACCATAACAATCTTCTTTCTTGACTAAGAACATTCAGCCTATTCAAGTCAAAATTTCCAACCTGTTCAAGTCAAATTTTTCACCATTGTCCCCAAAAACAACCAAATCAATTCCAATCTTGAACTTGACCTTAGAATTCATGGGAACCAGTAAATAGGAAGACTAATCCTCATTTCCAAAGGATTAAGGAAGAAAAGCCAGCCTTGGGTTTCCAAAACAATCCTACCGCAACACAAATTCATCTTCCATTCAGATTCCATCTTTGCAACCATTGGGGATTTCTGTCCAATCATTAATTCTGAAAATTTTCGTGCATCATTAGGTCAGTTTTAAGTGTCATTCTGAATCCTCTAAGTGTCCATTTACCTACCAAAACACTGACCAGAAATGCAGCAACCAGCAGCTCAAAATTCCAGTTTTGGGTAGAGTTTTGTCTAGGATCCTTAAAATTCAACTTTGAGTCATTCATTGAGTCGTGGTTAGTCCCTTCATCTTTTGTTCTTTTTTTTTTTCGTTCAAAGTGCTACAATCTTGTGACCCTGGTTGGTAAGTCGATCCACACTAGAAGGAGTTCTAACTTCTTCGAGGAGTTGACTGAGGAGCCTTGAAAATACCTTGGTGAATTCATTAGAGTGTTCAAACACGAGAGCGAGAGTAAACACGTGAGGAAGTGTGCGAGATAAACTTTGTTTCTTTCCATTATTATTTTTTTACCCTACCATGGCTAACGAGAGGGGAGCAAGCTCCCAAGCTTTTGATCTTAAACTTTTCACAGAAGCAATCAAAGGCGAATTGGGACGCATGATGGACCAAAAACTTGAACTGATGCACCAACGCATTGATAGCTTAGAGTTGTCTCATGGAAGCTCCAAAGGCAGCCGTGGAAAGGCTTATGCAGATGAGTCTAGCGACTCTAACTCAGACAACAATTATGAGCATAAGCAAAGTAGGTCCAAGCGTGATGCTAGGCCTTCAAATGACCACATTCCGGGCATAAAGATGAAAATTCCGCCTTTCCAAGGACGATCAGACCCCGATGCCTACTTAGAGTGGGAGAAGCGGATTGAACTTGTCTTCGATTGCAATACTTACTCGGAGGAGCAAAAGGTCAAGTTGGCCGTGGTCGAATTCACCGACTACGCCGTTGTGTGGTGGGATCAACTCTCCACTAGTCGAAAGAGGAGTCGTGAACCTACCATACACACTTGGACGGAGCTAAGACGACTAATGAGGAAGCGTTTCGTACCAAGTCACTACTACCGTGACTTGTACCAAAAGCTTCAAACCCTCAACCAAGGAGCACGAAGTGTCGAGGACTATCACAAGGAAATGGAAATACTCATGCTACGGGCAGACATCATAGAGGATCGAGAAGCAACAATGGCATGCTTCTTGAACGGACTAAGGCCCGAAATCGCTGACCAAGTAGAGTTACACCACTATGTGGAACTTGGGGATTTGGTGGAAAAGGCCATCAAGATTGAAAGGAGGATTAAGAGGAGGGGTTCGACTCGGAGTTACTCCAACTTTTCACCCTCTTATCTCCGAACTACACCACCAAAGAAAGAGGATAAAGGGCCGAGTAATTCCATCCCTTCAAGACCAAGGCCGGATATGACTAAGTGGGAGTCTAAGGCAACACCAAAGACTGCCATTGAGTCGAGCATGGGGCGAAATCGAGATACTAGATGCTTCAAATGCTAAGGCCGAGGGCATATTGCTAGCCAATGCCCGAACCAACGCACTATGATAATCTTACCCAATGGTGAGTTTCTCACCGATGATGAAGATGAGAAGGAGGAGTTGCCATCCCTTGAGGAAGAAGAGGAAGAAGAGGAAGCATTGCCTGTCGATGAACGAGTTGGACTCGTTGTTAGACGAGCCTTAGCAACCCAAGTGAAAGCTGCCGACCATGCACAAAGGGAGAACATTTTCTACACCCGTTGCTATATCAAAGGCAAGGTATGTAGTTTGATCATAGATGGAGGTAGTTGTGCTAACGTCGCTAGTGCCTTGATGGTGGAGAAACTAGCACTACCCACTCTACGACATCCAACACCTTATCGTTTGCAATGGTTGAACGATAGTGGGGATGTTCGTGTGACCAAGCAAGTCCAAGTACCTTTCCGAATTGGAAAGTATGAGGACGTGGTGTTATGCGACGTGGTCCCTATGCAAGCATGTCACATACTATTGGGGAGACCATGGCAATTCGACAAGGGAGTTACATTCGATGGCATTACCAATAAATACTCCTTCAAGCAAGGCGAGAAGAGGATTGTGCTTGTGCCACTCACTCCTATCCAAGTTCGTGAAGATCAAGAAAGCCTGATCAAGGAGAGCGAGCTTGAGAATGAGAAGAAAAAAATAGAAAAAATCGAGAGCTCAACAGAAAATGATAAGGCCGAGAAAATTGAGAGGAAAAAAACATATAGTGAGCCGGCCAAAATTGAAAAGAGAGAGAAAAGGCAAAATCTATTGATAAAAGCCAATGTAGTAAGAAAAGCTTTGAGTGTTAATACACCCATCTTTGTACTTTTGTGCAAAGAGGTGTTGGTTGTTACAAGTGATCTTACTAACACTCTACCAACTAGTATTGTCTCTCTTTTGCAGGATTATGAGGATGTCTTTCCCGATGAGATTCCAAATGGACTACCACCAATAAGGGGAATTGAGCATCAAATTGACTTGGTTCCAGGTGCCCCACTTCCTAACAGACCAGCCTACAAAATGGGTCCAGATGAGACAAAGGAGCTCCAACGCCAAATCGAAGAGCTTCTAACAAAGGGATGGGCACGAGAAAGCTTGAGCCCATGTGCGGTTCCCGTCATCTTGGTGCCTAAAAAGGATGGAAGTTGGCGAATGTGCACTGACTGTAGGGCTGTTAATGCAATAACGGTAAAATATCGTCACCCTATTCCTAGACTTGATGATATGTTAGATGAGCTATATGGTGCTGTGATTTTCACTAAAATTGATCTAAAAAGCGGTTATCATCAAATTAGGATGAAAGAGGGGGATGAATGGAAAACGGCCTTTAAAACCAAACATGGCTTGTACGAGTGGTTAGTTATGCCATTTGGACTAACTAATGCACCTAGTACGTTCATGAGGTTGATGAACCATGTACTTCGTCCATTCCTTGGAAAATTTGTATTTGTATATTTTGACGATATCCTGATTTATAGTAGGAGCTTCGATGAGCATGTTGAACATGTGAAGCTTGTTCTTGATGTACTTCGAAGGGAAAAGCTCTATGCTAACCTTAAGAAGTGCTCCTTTTGTACTGATCAACTTGTCTTCCTAGGCTTTGTTGTGAGTAAACAGGGAATCAAAGTGGATGAGGAGAAGGTTAAAGCAATTCGAGAATGGCCTACTCCAAGCACGGTGGGTGAGGTACGTAGCTTCCATGGTCTTGCTAGTTTTTATAGACGATTTGTTAAAGATTTTAGTACCATTGCTGCACCTCTAACTGCTGTAATTAAGAAAAATGAGCCATTTGTGTGGAGAGATGCTCAAGTACGTGCTTTCCAAATGCTTAAACATCAACTCACACATGCACCACTACTTGCATTACCATGCTTTGACAAGATGTTTGAAATAGAGTGTGATGCATCTGGGGTGGGTATTGGAGCTGTCCTAATGCAAGAAGGCAAACCAATTGCATACTTTAGTGAAAAACTCAATGGAGCAACTTTGAACTATTCCACTTATGATAAGGAGTTGTACTCCTTAATCCGTGCTTTAGAAACTTGGCAACATTACTTGAGACCAAGGGAATTTGTCATACACACTGATCATGAGTCGCTTAAGCACATTAAGTCACAACACAAGTTGAATAAGCGTCATGTTAGGTGGATTGCATTTATTGAAACCTTCCCTTATGTGATTAAGTACAAAGTGGGGAAAACTAATGTTGTTGCTGATGCATTATCACGTCGGTACTCTTTGCTCACTCAACTTGATGCAAGGTTGTTAGGATTTGAATTAGTTAAAGAGTTATACACCAATGACCCAGATTTCTCAGGTATTTATGATTCTTGTGGTTCAGCAACTCAAGGTAAATTCTACATCCTTGATGGATTTCTTTTCTACCTCAATCGACTATGCATACCTAATTGCTCTATTCGCTCTTTACTAGTTAGGGAAGCACACGGAGGTGGCTTGATGGGACACTTTGGCGTGGCTAAAACCTTAGCTATCCTTCAAGAGCACTTCCATTGGCCAAGGATGAAACGAGATGTGGAGCGAATGGTGGCTAAATGCATTACTTGCCACAAAGCTAAGTCTAAACTTCAACCCTATGGCCTTTATAGTCCTTTACCTGTACCTAAGGAACCTTGGACCGACATTTTCATGGATTTTGTTTTAGGGTTGCCTAGGTCAAAGAGGGGAAATGATAGCATCTTTGTTATTATTGACAGATTTTCAAAAATGGCACATTTTATACCATGTCACAAAACAGATGATGCATCGCACATTGCTGATTTGTTTTTCAAAGAAATCATTAGATTGCATGGCATGCCTAGGACAATTGTCTCTGATAGGGATGTCAAATTTTTGAGTTACTTTTGGAAAACTTTGTGGGGAAAATTGGGTACCAAATTGCTATTTTCTACTACTAGTCACCCACAAACTGATGGCCAAACTGAGGTTGTCAATCGTACACTATCTACACTCTTGCGTGCCATCATTAGAAAAAACATTAGAACCTGGGAAGAGTGTTTACCCCATGTTGAGTTTGCATACAATCGCACGGTGCATAGTTCTACTCATTTTTCACCATTTGAAATAGTCTATGGTTTTAACCCTTTAACACCACTAGACTTATCACCTTTACCTTCTTCTGAGCACATTAACATGGATGGTGCTAAACGAGCAGATTTTGTCAAGAAATTACACGAGCAGGTACGCCTAAACATTGAACGAAGGATGGACCAAGTTGCTCAACGGGTTAACAAGGGACGCCAACGCGTTGTGTTTGAACCTGGTGACTGGGTATGGTTACATCTACGCAAGGAAAGGTTCCCAGTCCAAAGGCGCAATAAATTACTTCCCTGAGGAGATGGGCCGTTCCAAGTCATCAAGCGCATCAATGACAATGCTTACAAACTGGACCTACCCGGTAAGTACAATGTGAGCGCTACATTCAATGTCTCTGATCTATCTCCTTTTCTTGCAGACGATGAAGCTGATTTGAGGACAAATCCTTTTGAAGAGGAGGGGGATGATACGAACCAACAGACACCATTGCGAACTATTCAAGTTTCCCTAGGACCCGTAACTCGAGCACGAGCTAAGAAGATGAGGGAGGAACTCCAAGGACTTGTTCATGAGATACAAGGCCAAGAAATTGTCCCCAAGGTCATTGAGGGGCTTGAGCATGAAGGAATGAAAGTCATCCATGTAGTGCACGTCAAAGAGAACCATGTGTGACCCTTCTCTAGTCACATTTGCTGTTTTAGTTAAGTCATTGTAATAAGGGTTTAATGGTCCATAGCCTTGCTTTATTTACCTAAGCGATGACCTCATAAGGTCATTTACCTAAGCGATGACCTCATAAGGTTGTTTACCTAAGGGATGACCTCATAAGGTTTGCTCAAGCCTATAATTGTTAGTCTTAGTCAAGACCACAACTCTACACTAGTTCCACATTTAGTTGTTCATCTCTATGTAAGGCTATAAATAGCCCACACTTCCAATGGTTTATGCATTCAATCAATAAATCAGATTTTGAGAGTTTTCTTGGTTTCTCCAAGGCTTCTTGAATACCTTAGAATTTCTCTAGGTGTTCGTGACTTATCAATCTAGAATCGCACTAGGTTGTGGCGTCTTCTACCATTATACCAAGGTTCGTTAACCACGTGATTAACGGGTTGAGGTCATCCGCTTCAAACTTGGTGTCCTCTTGTCGATCCTGAAGCTAATCTTTTACGGGTTTCGTCACAAGGTTGGCGACGTTCGTATCATCTTCCCTTGAATTCGACATCGCGATCATATTGCCAAGGCCGTCCAAGAATGAGGTGACTTGCTTGCATTGGCACGACATCACAAGTAACCTCATCTTCGTACTTGCCAATTTGGAATGGCACTTTTACTTGTCTAAACACACGGACTTCCCCTTCATTGTCCAACCATTGAAGGCGATAAGGTCTTGGATGTTTGATAACTAGGAGCTCTAGCATTTCTACCATGAGTAGACTAGCTACATTGCCACAATTCCTACTATCAATAACAACACTACATACCTTATCCTTGATATGACACCTTGTGTAGAAAAGATTGTCTCATTGTACCTCCATTTCTTCCTCCTTGGCGGGTAGTGAGGACCTTTCGAACCACTAGGCATCCAATCTCCTCATGCATAGGTATCTCTTCACACGATTCATTCTCTTCTTCCTCTAGAGACGGCATCCCCTCGTACTCCTCTTCCTCGTCCGATACAATTTCCCCATTTGGCAACATGAGCATGGCCCTTTAGTTGGGGCATTGAGAAGCGATGTGGCCAAATCCTTGACACTTAAAGCACTTGGTGTCTCGGCCACGCGGTTTGGAAGCTCCATTATTAACCTTAAAGTCAGGCTTGGCCGTTGCCTTGGAAGGGAGGCCATTCGGCCTTGGAGGGTGAGAAGGAGCTGCAGCCTTCTCCTCCCTTTTTGGTTGAGAAGTGCGCCAATTTCCAGCTTGATAAGTAGTGCTTTGTCGCGTACTACCCCTCCTCTTGAGGCATCGTTCAACTGTGACCGCCTTCTCGAGCATTTCATTCATGTCGAGATAGTGTTGGAGTTCCACTACTTCATCAATCTCAGACCTCAATCCATGTAGAAAACGAGCCATAGTGGCCTCTCCATCTTCACGGAAATCTGCCTTCATGATGGCCATTTCCATCTCCTTGTAATAATCCTTAACTGACATGGACCCTTGGTTGAGAGCTTGTAGCCGATGGTGCAGATCTCGACTATAGTAGCTTGAAACGAACCTTTTTCTCATCAGGCTCCTCATTTCATCCCAAGTTTCCACAGGTCTCTCATGATTTCTCCTTCGCCTTAGTCTAAGTTGGTCCCACCAAATGGAGGTGTAGTCAGTGAATTCTACGGCTGCTAGTTTCACCTTTTGCTCCTCCATATAGGCGTTGCATTCATAGACTAACTCAATTTTCGGTTCCCATTCCAAGTACGCCTCGGGGTCCGACTTGCCTTGAAATGAGGGAATATTGAGTTTGACACCTTTAATGGTGTCGTCTCCTCGACGTTGGAACCTTTGATCATGTTGGTACCTTCCCTCAAACGCTTCCTCTTCATCATTTGAACATGTCGATTCTTTGCCCTTACCCGAGGTAGGTGGAGGTCTCGAATTCTCCAACTGATCAATCCGGTCATGCAATGGTTCAATTTCATTCCTGAGCAATCGCTTGAACTCCGCCATCATGGCTTCCAAATGTAGTTTGACACCTATGGTTTGGTTACCCACTCCACTAGACATATTTAGTTCACCTGCAAAACAAATAAACAAACGAGTTCCTCTCTCTCTCTCTCTCTCTCTTTTCTTATACAATGTATAGGCACTCACACTCGTGTTTCACTCAAGTGTATCACTCTCTAATAATCTTACCAAGCAATTCCTTGGCTTGCTAGTTCCTCGGGTTGAACAAACTAGGCGTCACCGCAATGCACGTTCTTGACTAGTCAACAAGTGACACACAAGCTAGTAGCAATAAATGGAGGTGAATGAATGAAGACCTAGACACGACTCATGACTCAGAATATAGCTAGACAATAACTAACGACTCAAAAGAAAACAAGACAATTAACTTGAATGCTGAAATTTTGAAAATCCTAGAAAACTCTACCTGAAACCCAATTTTTTGGAATTTGTTGAGCTGCTGGTCCGTGGTCTTTTTGGCAAGGGTTTTGCATCAAATTTGGTAAAACTTGTAGGCTGTCAAGAATAGGAAACTTAGGATTTCTTTGACCTTTGTTGTAGCCAATTTTTTTTTGGCTGGTCAAGAATTGGAGGTTATTCAGATTTGGAAGTCCAAGTTTGAATCAGATTTGGTGGTTTAAGGCTGACCAAGACTAGGGTTGTTCAGATTTGGAAGTCCAAGTTTGAATCAGATTTGGTAAAACTTGTAGGCTGGTCAAGAATTAGAAACTAGAGCTGTCTTTCTTGAATTTTGTTTTTTTTTTTTACTTTTGTTGGGGGGTTTTCACACAATAGTCAGCCAGTTTAGACCACAATCTCACAGCAATTAACGTGAACAACTTGGACAGATTTGGTTTCAAGATCAAAGTTCCATGAGAACAAGAACACGGTTGAATGGATTTGGTTTCAAGATCAAAGTTCCATGAAAACAAGAACACGGTTGAAGGTTTATTTCAGGTTTCAAGACTGCCAAGATTAACCTCTTGGTGATCCAAGAAGCTCAAGACTTCCCCAATAAGGTTTTGATGTTCGAGTTTTACAAAGCAACAACACAAAGGTTCAAGAAACAAGTGCAAACAGATTCGGCAACCCAGCAAATTAATTCCAGCAACGACTCAAGGGAATGACAATAAGGTATGCAACACAACAATTTTTTTTTCTTTTGGTTAAGTCGCGACTAACCAACACAACAGAATTTTGGATTTAAACAGAACATAAACACAAGACAAAACAGAAAGAAATTTTCGGACAATAACTAAACAACAAAGGCAGATTTGTGACAAGGAAACAACCAAGATAGATTTCGGACTTGACAAACCCGAGCACTTGAGCTATGAATTTAAAAGACTAAAACAGATCTAAAAACAATAAAAAAGGGATATTCATGATACCTCTAACTAGCTCTGATGCCAGTTGATGCGAGACGCAGAAGCTACTTCGGATCTAGAGGAACACGATGAAGATTTGATGGAGTTGAACCCGAACTTGGACCACTCAAGAACAGATTTAACGGTAGAGGATGCCACAATCAAGTATGTGTACTTGATTGATAAGTCAAGAATAGCCTAGGATCAGCTCTAGAATGTTCAACTTAGCTTTCACAAGCTAAGAGAATTTGCCACAAGGAATGGATGAAATTCTGGAAATTTTATTCAACACTCTCAAAAACTGATTTATTCATTGAATACCTAAAACCATTGGAAATGTGGGCTATTTATAGCCTTACATAGAGATAAAAAACTAAATAATGTGGAACTAGTCTTAGAATTGTGGGCTTGACTAAGATTAAGAATTGTAGGCTTGACTATTTCTATAAGACTAAGAATTGTGGGCTTGACCAAACCTTATGAGGTCATCCCTTAGGTAAATAAAGCAAGGCTATGGAGTATTAAGCCCTTATTATAATGACATAACTAAAACAGCAAATGTGACTTAACGGCGGCTCAGCGAGACCCCCGTACGGCTCAGCGAGGGTACTTAACTGCGGCTCAAGCTGCCGTTTGGAGCTTGAACACTTGCACCTTCAATTGTAAGCAGCATTTTAGTAGTCGTGCAAGGATCTTCCAACTCAATTCCTTCAATGCCCCGTTTCTCTTGGGTTTGGACAGCACGGACCAAGGCTTGGAGGGACTCTTTGAATCTCTTAGCTTGTGCTCGTGTCACTGGGCCTTGGGGCACCTTCACAGGGCCTACTTGAACACCATGTGCCTCGTGCTCAACCGCATCAACAATATTTTCCAATATTACCTTCCTCGGTTCCAGTCGAGGATTCCAATAACTAACCTTTTCCAACAAATTAAGCTCCTTAATCACCAACCCCGCCATTTGCACTTGACGACTCAAAGTATCGGCCACTACATTAGCCTTTCCTGGATGGTACTTTATAGTGCAATCATAATCCTCCAAAAATTCTATCCATCTACGTTGCCTCAAATTCAGTTCCTTTTGTGAAAATAAGTACTTAAGGCTTTTGTGGTCAGTAAAAACTTCAAATGTCACTTCATACAGATAATGTCTCCATTTCTTTAAAGAGGATACCACCGCTGCCAATTCCAAGTCATGGGTCAGGTAATTCTCCTCATGCGGTTTCAATTTCCTAGAGACATATGCTATCACCTTGTCATTTTGTATCAAAACACATCTCAATCCTTCCTTAGCGGCATCTGTGTAAACCACAAAACTATCCTTCCCATTGGGTAGAGCCAACACTGGGGCTTTGGTTAAACGTCTTTTCAATTCCTGAAAACTCTCTTCGCACATAGGACTCCAAATAAACTTCCCACTCTTCTTGGTCAGCTCGGTCATTGGTCCAGCAATTCTAGAAAAATCTTGGATAAATCTCCGGTAATACCCTGCTAATCCAATAAAGCTTCGAACCTCAGTAGGGTTTTCCGGTCGTTTCCATTTCAAAACAGCTTTAACTTTAGCTGGATCCACTTTAATCCCATCTTCAGAAATGTGTGTCCCAAAAAAGTCACTTCTTTTAACCAAAACTCACACTTACTAAACTTAGCATATAACTGGTGTTCCCTCAGGGTTTGTAAAACAATCTTCAAGTGTTTCTCATGATCTTCACATTCTTAGAATACACTAAAATATCATCAATGAAGACCACCACAAATTGGTGTAGATAAGACTTAGAAACCCTATGCATGAGATCCATGAAAGCTGCAGGAGCATTAGTTAACCCAAATGGCATCACTGCAAATTCAAAGTGCCCGTACCTCGAGTTAAAAGTAGTTTTGGGTATGTCCTTCTCCAAAATCCTCAATTGATAATAACCCTGTCTCAAATCCAACTTCGAAAATACTACCACCCCTTGCAATTGATCAAACAATTCATCAATGTGGGGCAATAGGTACTTATTCTTAATTGTGACATCATTCAAGCCTCTATAGTCTATACATAGTCTTAAACTCCCATCCTTTTTCTTTACGAACAAAACCGGGGCTTCTCACGGAAAATCACTCTCCTTTATAAAATCCCTATCCAACAAATCCCGTGTGAGACCCCGATTAGTCCTTAAGTTTGATAATAGGTGAGGCGAGTTATTTGTGCGGTAACATTAGGTTTTGGGACTAATTCGAAAACCCTAATTTAATTATAAGTTTGAGTTGTAGTTAAAGGTAGTTATTTTAGTGTGTGTTGGAGCAGGTACGTATAGGATTTGAATTGTTTTACAAAGGTTAAGTAGGTTTAAGAATGTTAGAAACCTTAAACTAGCAAAAACCTCTAGTGTTGCAATGTATTAGAAACCCTAAGTTGGGTTTAAAAACCCTAATTTTGCTTATGACAAAAGGTTATTGTTTTATTGCTTTGATGTAAGCTAAAGTATGTTTAAGTATAGGTGATTAAGATAGGAAAGTGATTAGTGAAGCAATTAAGTATGATTACATGTTTTGAACTAGATTAAGTTTAAGTCCTATGGAGTAAATTGAAAGAGTTCCAAATGTTTGTGGGCAAGAGTGTAAGAAAGAGAAAGTGTTGTTGCAAGGGCTAGGAAGTAAAATCCCACCTCTTATGTGATTGGTTGTTTGGGAAATATCTCCTAGGGTTGATGACTAGGCTTAAATCTAGAATATTCAAGAGAAACCAAGTTATTAAACAACAAAAATAAGAAAGAAATAGAGAGAGAGGTGGCCGAACCTTGGAGCAAGAGAAGAGAGAAAATTTTCTTCAAGTTCTTCATCTTCTAGCCTTCCATTTTGCTTGTGGAGCTTAAGGAAACAACTTGAGCACTTGATTGTTGTAGATTAACCACCAACAAGCCTTGTTTGAAGGTAAACCATCTTGATTGAAAGTTAAACTCTTGATGATTAAGTTTTGAAACCATGAAAAGTGATGCTTTTGTTGTAATTGTGCTCTCTTATGGTTCATATGGTGATTATAGAGTAATTTCATGGTTTAATTTAGTGATAATGTTGTTGAAATTTTGATTTAGGCTAGGAGAATTAGGGCTTCTTGCTTTATACTTTCCTTAGTTGGTTTGGTTGAGTAATTGGCTTGTAAATGGAATTCTTGATGTGTTAATTTCACTTGTATGGATGGATCCTAACCAAATCTAGTTTAGTTATGAAACCCTAGGTTAAGGGGAAGTTAGTTTGGTTTAGTTAAAACTTGGATGGTTAGGGTTTGATGGGTTAAGTTTTGAAGTAGCTAGAGTTGGTGAGATTAGAATCTTTATTATGGTTAGTGTTTGGTAAGTTTTGGGATTAAATTGGGAAAGGAATTTTGGGTCTTTTGTGGAGCAATTAGAAGCTGGTATATGTGTTTTTATTTTGGTATGAGTTTGGCTAGAAAGATTGTATGAGAACCATAGAAACGGACTGTGCGGTTGCGGCGCGCGAAACCGGTCAATCTGGAAAACAGGGCAGTCCAGAATCTGAACTTTGGCTCTATTTTTCTTTGTACTGCATATTGATTCAGAGTTTTCTCAAAACATGAAAGTTGTATCTTCTTAAGTCCTTGTTGTGCTTGCAAAATTTCAGCCCAATCTGATCAGTAGATCTTGAGTTATGACCAAAACACTAATAGTTATGCAAAACTGTGGATTTGGCGACGTTTCTTAATTTTGCTTCTGACCGTACTCAGTTCACATTGATAAAGAAGGAACTGGGTGTTGAGGTCTTCATAAGACTTGTAGATATTTGTTTCACCGTCGAAACAGTATAAAGTGCATCCAAATCCGAGATCTGTAGCTCCAGTTATGACCAAAACAAAATCGGTTGTCAGAACTGCCTTTGAAGTTGGACAGTTCTGACAGGAACTTTGGACCCATTTTTCCCTATGCTCTGTACTGATTCCGCTTTTGGTCAAAACACAAAAGTTATAGTCTTATAAATGAGCTTTCCAATGCCTCTATAATTTCTTGATTCTGATGTCTGAGTCGTGAGTTATGGTCTTTCAAACAGGGCCTATTTGGTAACCCGAAATGAAATGGCTGGAACTATCTTGTGCATTTTTGTCTTAGTCCCACTAAGATTTGGCTTGAGGTGTCTTCATGAAAGTTGTAACCCTTCTTCTTAGCTTCGCAACGGTACCTCATGTACTTTGATCTGACACCCGTGGCCTAAAATGTGATCAAAACAGTTTTAGGTGCCAAATCTATCATTTCCGTTTGCCGGCCGTTTCCGCACTTGCATATGCCAATGTTGCCGTTTTGCTTGATTTATGCATTCTAGTAGCCGTTTGTGGAACAATGTGGTACAATCTTTTATTTCAGATGGTGACGGGCTAGACGGTGCCAGTGGGGCCTACTAGCTGGGATACGTGACGTGATCTTCACATTTTTGCTATACTTGCTTTTTGTGTAAGTACTCAGGCTGCTTGTTTGTATAAGTTGCTTATGTGTTTTGATATGAATGTAAGGGTACTTAGGCGAGGGTATACTTTATCGTACTCGACCTAAACCCTAATATGTGCATATAATTGTACATGATATATGTATATGACTTGTTTTGGGACTGAACCCCTTGAGCTTGTAGCTCAGGGTGACTTTTGTGAAATATGATGAAGTTGTGGGCCTGATCTCAAGACCTAGACGGACTATTCGAGCTGGCCGGGGTTTGGTCGAAGCTAGTCCAACCTAGTCTTGAGGTCACCAAGTTTGTAGGTTCAAGTTGTGAACCAAGTTTGTGAACCGAGCTTGCGTAGCAAGTTCAATTTTGTTTCATTCGCTCAAGCAAGTTTGTGAGGTGACTGGCCAGTGAGGGTGATAAAGTGTACAGTGGGAGTACAAGTGGAGTTCTACGGACCCTTATATGTAGTTGACGGAGTGTCGGCAGGAGGTCACACATGGCAAACGACTAGCTTTGGAGCCAACCTGTATCCTTCACTGTGTTGTTACTTTTATACTTGTGATTTGACACCTTTGTGATGTACTTGTTCGTTTTAATGTCAAATTTATGTTTTTACCCCTGTTTACTTACTAAGCATATAGTTTATCCCTTTCCCTTTGTTTTCCTTAACAGGGGCCGACGCGGGGAAATTTTGGCATTATCACTAGAATAGTTAGGCTTGGTTTGTATTAACCAGATAACTAAGATGTTTCTTTTGTTTTGGTGGTTTGTATAAGGACCCTCCTTAGGGTTCACTTTCTGCTGGTTGTTATCATAATGTGATATAGTGGTCTGAATAGCTACTTTTGGGGATGGAAATAGAACTCTTTTAGAGTTGGATATATTGTGAATAGTATGCTTTTGGTCTATCTAGTTTTTTTCGTTTTGAAATTTCGAGTCCTGGCGCGAGCTAGGCAGGCGTCCTGCCGATACCCTCAAGTTCGCCCTTGGGAGAAGTGGGGGCGTCACATCCTGCAGTTGCAGTTTCAGCTCCTTCAATTCCGCTGGTGCCATCCAATAAGGTGTCTTAGAGATAGGTGCTACTCTGGGAGTTACATCAATCTTAAAAGTTATTTCCCGTTCCGGGAGTAAAGACTCTAACTCTTCAGGAAAAACATCTGGAAAGTCTTTCACTACAGGCACGTCCTCCAAATTCACCTTATCACTAGGAGTGTTGATTAGAAAGGCCAAGTAGCCTTGAGCTCCTTTACTTAATAGTTTTCTAGCCCGAATCCCTGATATAAGTGCAGATTAAGCCAATTTAACCCTTACCTCCAACTTCAGGGTTGCCTCCCCTGGAATGCACAATTCTACAATCTTTGTTCGGCAGTTCAACTGGGCATTATAACGGGTTAGCCAATCCATTCCTAAAATCACATCATATCCCTTAATTGCTAAACTTATCAGGTAGGCCAATAATTTTTTCTCCCCAACACAGACTTCACAGTCTCTATACACCAAGTTAGCAATTAAACTTTGATCTCCAATATGTGTTTTAACCTCCAAATCATACGGTAACTTAATTGGCTTCAAATCTATCCCACTCATGAAATTAGGGTTTACAAAAGAATGTGTTGCACCCAGATCAATTAAAACTCTAGCTAAACGATGAAAGATTGGAATTGTACTTTCAACCACTTCAGTCGCTTCAGGGATTTGTTGATAATGCAGTGCATAAACCCTAGCCGGTACTTCCGGTCGATTTCCTCCGGCACTGGTCTGCTTAGAGTTTGACTTTTCTGGTCTCTGAGGGGTACCTCCCGTTTTTGGTGATTTCGGACAGTTGGCGACTTGATGTTCAGCACTACCACAAAACAAACATTTCCCTAACTTCCTCCAGTAGTCATTTTCAGAGTGGTTGGATTTACCACAGTATCCACAAGTAACTTGAGGAGTCACAGCCGAACCAGTAGAAGGCGCTCCTCTAGCCTGAGCCAGTCCACTGCTACCTCCTCTGGATAAAGCTCCCCTAGAAGCTCCAGTGGTTCTTATTCCTCCCATTCCTCTTCCCATTTTGGAAGGTTGTGCATTCTTACTAACCTGCCCAGACGCAGAGCTAGAGAAATTTCTCTTTCTATTGTGAAAGTCTCTCACTTGCAGTCTTGCACTCTCAACCCTTTGTGCCTTCTCTAAAGCCTCAGTAAAGGTAGAAATTTGGGCTGCGGCCAAGCCCTCCTGAATTTTCACATTAAGTCCCTGTACAAACCGTCTAATCCTCTTCCGTTCATTGGTTACCAATTCAGGGGTGTACTTGAAAAGTTTAGTAAATTTCCCTTCATACTCTGCCACACTAAGAGTCCCTTGTTTTAATTTGATAAACTTATCCTCCCTCTTTTCTTGGATTAAGGGAGGAAGAAACTTTTCATTAAACTCTCTTGTGAAATTCTCCCAAATCCAAGGGGTTTGAACTCTCTCCTATTTTCCTTTTATCATGTCCCACTAAGCACGAGCCACTCCCTCAAATTGGAAAGCAGCAAAATTTACTCGCTTATCCTCAGTGTAGTCTAAAGCGGTGAATATGTTGGTCATCCTCTCTAACCAATTCTCTGCTATTTCAGGATCAGGTTCTCCAAGAAACTTAGGCGGGTTGAACTTTAAGAACCTCTCTAAGGCTCTATCCTCTCTTCTTCCTGACCCCCAGGTTGGTTAAACGGTCCAGGACCTTGTCTATCAGCTAAGCGCTCTAGGATATCAGTGTTCTTATTAATGGCAGTAGCCACTTGATTACCCTCAATATTTTCCTAGCCTTGGGTCAGTCTAGTTGTCGATCCCTAGTCATCCCTTTGAGGTTGGGCCTGTCTAGTCCCTCGCCCACGACCTCGACCGCTTCTTAGCCCTTCCATAACCTAGGCGTGCCTAGTGCAGGAAATAAATCAATTATACGATGCAAAGTAGAAAGCAGGCACCAATCAAAACATTGAAAATAACAATAATTTACATTCATTAGCATATCAAGTTCATACAATTAGCAAGTCATGGGGTAGTCACAAAAATATAGCACACAGGTGCCACAAGAGTACTTTTAGTCACAGAAGACTAAAGTAAAAGCAAGTGCCTCAAAAGTAAGCCACACAGTCATGCAAAATACAATGGCCTCAGCACTTAGCATCACCCCTGCTAATCCTAACTATACTAGTCAAAAGGGTCAAAAGAGTCAAAAGGTCAATCACTAGGGCCTAGTCCACAGTAGGACTACCAGGTGGAACCTCCTCCTCAGGATACTCTTCCTCCTCAGGGTTTTGGACTATCTCCATCGCCTCATCCACTAGCCTAGTAGCATCAGTCAAGATGTCGGAAGCTCGACTATGGACATCCTCTCTCAACTTAGTAAGTCGAACCCTAGTACTCTGAAGCTCCTCACGAACCACAGCAGATATGGCCACCTCGCCCTCGAGTACCTCCTCGAGCTCAGCAATCCTCTCACCCTGAGCCCCCACCATCTATCTAAGCTCGTCCACCTCAGCCTGTAAATCCCGGTTAAGATCCACTAACTGACGACGCTCGTCGTCCAAAGCAAGCACGAGATGGTTCGGGTAGGCAAAGGTCAACCTACACGAACATCGGGGATGTCTATCAGATGGGGAATAGTGTACTCAAGCTCCTCCACCTAGAGCTCGGTAGAAGATAGGTCTAGGAGGCACTACATGACCATTCGCATGGCCATTCCCGTTAGCTGCCGGAGTCCCATTTCCGTTTTCCATCCCTGCAAAATAATCACACCTTTCGGGTTAGAAATTAAATCACTATCTAATTCGGATGTCGTTTATGCATGCCTAACCCACTCACTAGTATGCCTCAAATACCTCTTAAGGTATAACTTAATTATCCGGTCTCAGGTCTTAAGGGTAGAGTATCTAATATGTCTCCCATATAGATTTCTAACCTAGCGCTCTGATACTAACTGTGACGCCCCCACTTCTCCCTAAGGCGAACCAAAGGGTATCTGCGGGACGCCTGCCCAACTCTCGCCAGGACTCAAGTAATTTCTATTCAAGCTTATAGCGATACTAGAAGTCAACAACCAGAAATTATACATACAATTAGTGCGGAAGCGTACAAGATTAACGATTTATAACAATCACCCAATCCTTACATCAGTTTTCCATAATACAGCCCAAAATATACAATATCCAAAAGTCTAGATAAAAGAGTTGGAACCCTATTTACATGAGTACACAAAAGATAAATTCCTCCGAATCTCATTCCAAGCCCAAACCTGTTCAGGAAAACAAATCTACAGGGTGAGCAAAAAACTCGTGAGGCCAAGAACACACATGCAAGCACATTGTTCAAGTAACAATCCCAATTTAACAAGTAAAACAACAATATTGCAATAAATAACAATTCGAGCGGAAAAAGTAAACAGAAACAATTCAAGGATATCGGAGCTCTCAGGAGCTAATTTCCACTTGCTTTGCCAATGTCATTCGTATACCTTCCCGCGATGACACTCTATCAACCGAGTCGGTATTTCCATTCCGTAGATCACCACTTACTTACCTCCATCCACTGTGCACTTCCCGGGCCCGCAAGACATATATAAGGCGATACTCCACGAGTATGCCAAGCAAGACCTCTCATTAGGTCGAGCTTAATTATCTCATGGCTCGCCAAGGTTCCCGACCAAGCCTATGCCGGCTCGAGTCCAAGGTCAGCCTATGAGTTTGGGCGTCCCCCATTTACATTTGAGAGTCGAGGAGATTCACTCCAACGACGTATGCAGCCATAGCATACCATTTCATTCCATTCAAACATTCAATCATTTCATTTCATTCAATTAAGTCATTTATAAAACATTCGTTTCATTTGAATCATGAGTCATTCATTTCAAATAAGAACAAGTGCGGTAAAGTACACACTCGTCTTCATTTTTAAAATCTCCAAACAATTATAACAATTAAGCATGTATCAAGTATTCATACACTTGACACTCACCAATATAAGAAATGAGGAAGAAATGTCCCTCGGAGATTTAGCCGTTCACTGTGGGATCCTCTTGAAGGTCCTCTTGTGTGCTTGAGCAATTAATAATAGACTATCATTTACAAACCTCTATTATTAAAGAAGATCGTACCATGGTACAATCTTAGAAAATCTCGTGAAACGAGCCTTATTTATCCTAAATCAAGGCTCTCAAGTGGGGGTTTCAAAGTACAAGAGAAATTTAGTTTTCATCTTGGAAATCAAGTATAAAACCTCCAAGTAATATCGAAGGAATAAGGAGTACTTGAAAAACTCCATTTCCTTGGAATTCGGAAAATTTCAGTTTTGATACGATACATTAGAAAAATCGTATCTCACGCTTTACAATTAAAAAATTAGAAAACTTGGTACCGTTGGAAACCTCTTCCAAGGTACTAAAAGTTCATAGAATACACTTTCCCATGATTCTAGTTGGAAAATATTCGAAATTTAGCCCAAAGTTGCTGTTTTAGAAAGTCAAGACAGATTTGGGTTGATTTTTGACAAAGTTTGAAAATTCGGCAAAATTCATACAATTCCAGCTAACCTCTGAAATTTGGAACTCTATTAGAGTTGTAATCCAGATTTAAAACAAAACAAGCGGAATGAGAATTGAAGTTTCGAGCACCAAGATATGGTAGCTCAAAGTTACCCAAATTCCCTTGTTAAACAAGGATTTTCCAAAATCAAGTCACGAACTTTGAAAGTTTAGTTGAACAATGAAACGGCCTCGGAATAACACCAAAATTAGCAGTATAATACTACCATATAAGGGGTGTTCCTCTACCAAATTTCATGGAGAAACAAGCAGAGAAAGTGGGTTAACAAAACCGTTGAAATCACAAGAAATTCTAAGGCTAAGCTGCCTTTGAACCTCCATTTTGCCGTTTCCAAACATTTGGTCAAGGAACATCTCAAACATGGTTTATTCCAGTAGGAAATGTCCAAAATGTGTTCAAGGTACATTCGATAGATGATTTACAATAAGAAACTTTGGATAACAAGTCCCAAACCGTAGTTAGTTTCAAATCTGTCCAAAACACTATTTTCGTTCACAAAGTCAGTTTTGAATTTTAATTATAAATCACTCATTTCAACTCGGAATTAAGTGTGGTTGATGGAGTTAGAAAATAGACTCATAAGGCTATATTTTCTCAGAAGAAACCATTTTTAAAATATGTCCATAACCAACTCATTCGTGAGCATCAAGTTGCCTTCCAGGAAGCAACGGAACAGGACAGTAGATTTCATACAAATGGTTTAGCTTGCTCAAGTGGAACCAGAACGTGTATTTTATACCAATAGAAAGCTGGGAATGTCTAGTTTCCAGTGTCATAAACGGCACTTGATTCCGACAACGGAGTAAAAAGATATAGCCGAAACAAATACACTGCCTGGGTGAATATGGGATAAATTTCCAGATTTCTAAGCTTTCGTAAATCCAACATTTGGGTGACCAAATCAAGTTATTTTTCAATGAAGCTTTTTAAACAACCAATATAACATATAAACAACATAAATAAGCCATTAGAACCTCAAAATTTTGCACAAAAGTGGTAGGACAAGGCAGGGGTAAAACGGTCACTTTTGCTCCAAGCACCTCCTTTGATTTTCTACCAACAATACAACATTAATCCACTAATTTAAGCAGTAAACCACCATTAATTTCATCATCAATCATCAAATCAATCTTTCCATCAAAAGTCGGAGTTCATAGAGCCCACACAACAAGAATCCACCATAAACAAGACTACCCACATGCATACAAGAGTTTATATGTGAAATTCTACTTCCAAAAACCAAGATTTGAAGGTTGGATCATCACCTACTTGTGTGATGAACAAAGGCAGAATTTTGGCTCCCTCCTTGTCCAAGAAAACCGTGGATTGCAGCTCTCCTTTGTAGCTTAATGTGATCTCCAAGTATTCAACTAGGTGTAGTTCGATTTTGGTTTGATTTGGTTGATGATTTGTGCAAGATTTGGAGATCGAAAATTGAAGAGCAAATGGGTTATATTTGCTGCTTGATGGCCGGCTACTTTGTGAGGAGGAGAGAGTGTGTTTTGGTCTAAATTTGGCTTCCTAAGGAAGCTTTATTTGTGTGGCTAGAATTGGTGCAAAAGTCAACTCTCTCTCGTGCGTATACGCGCGCGTTTTGTGCTTGATTCCTCTCGAGTTTATTTCACTAGTGCACTAAACCTTTAATGCACTCATAAACATATTAATATTATTTACTCTTAATTGTCCCAAAATAAGGGTCTAAAGTCTCTCAATTAAATCGCGCACGTAAAAACGCGTATCTCCAAATTAAGCGCAATAAAGCGAAACCTCCAAGAATTTCTTATAAAGATAGTACTAATAACTATCACTTGAATATTTAAAATAAAATTACCTATTTTAGGATCATTACACAAGTCTCCAATTTTTCCAACTTATGGTATTTCCAAATCAGCTAAAATCCCAAATCGCGTATTCACTATTTTCATTTAACAAGTTTCCAAAAATTGAATTATGAAACGAGTCACTTTAAAAATATAATGAAACTATAAATCCATGTAGTTAGGTCTAAAGAGGTTAAAAAAATAATATTCGGAATAAATGGGCAATTAAATATTAAAATAAGCTCGGAATGGATTTTAAAATAATAATTTTTTTTATGAGTCCTCACACGTTCACTCTTTCCTTCCCTAGCCGAATTATTTTCCCCCCTTTTCCCTTCTTGTTTGTCATGGTTGAGCCCCTCTTTCCCCCTAGGCTCTCGGGTTTTACTCTCGCATTCATGCTTTTTCTTTCTCTCAAGCTCCAATTCAAATTCCTTTTGAAGGGTGGCTTGATCCTCTTACACTTGTTAAGGTGTAAGAGGTACAAGCACAATTCTTTTATTACCTTGAGAAAAGGAGTATTTATTAGTGTACCCATCCCAAGTAACCTTTTTATCAAATTGCCAAGGTCGGCCTAATATAACATGGGTAGCTTGCATGGGAACATCATCACATGAAACCTCATCAACATATTTACCAACATAAAAAGATATCAAAACTTGTTTTAGTACGCGTACCTCTCCACTATTGTTTAGCCACTACAGTTTGTAGGGAGTAGGATGATTGGTAGTGGTGAGGCTCAACTTTTCCACCATGTGTGCACTTGCGACATTCATGCAACTCCCGGGGTCAACTACCAAGCTACATACTTTGTCTTGGATGTAACAATGCGTGTAGAATATGTTCTCGTGTTGTAGATCCTTCAAGCTGATTTGCATAGCCAAGGCACGACGAGCTACTAGGCCAACTAGTTCAAGTGTGGGCTATTCAACTTCGACTATCTCTTCTTCTTCCTCGGCCAAGGATAGGAGTTCTTCGCGTTCGTCCTCTTCATCCATTAGTACCTCTCCATTAGGCATCATAAGCATGACTTGTTGATTTGGACATTGAGAAGCAATGTGTTCAAATTCTTGGCAGCGAAAACACTTGGTGTTATGGTTTCTCGGTTTAGATGTGTCTTGGCCTTGAACCCTTCTCGTGGAGTTGTCTTAGCAAATGGCACATTTGGCCGTGAATTTCCCTTGGAATCACCAATCGGCTTTATCATGGAGGTGGTGCTCTCGTCTCTTATCACCATGTTTCTCCAATTTCCAGATTGGAAGTTGGAGTTTTGATGAGTGTTACCCCTCCCCTTTAGCCTCCTTTCTACCTTGACAGTTTTGTCCATTAGCTCTCCCATGTCTAGGTAGTGTTGGAGCTCTACGACATCAGCGATGTCGGTCCTTAATCCCCTAATGAAACGAGCCATAGTTGCCTCCTCATCTTCCCATACTTCAGCTCTCATCATTGTCATTTCTATCTCCTTGAAGTAGTCTTCGATGGACATACTACCTTGAGTAAGGGTTTGCAATTTATGGTGCAAATCCCGATGGTAGTATCCGGGTACAAACCGCTTCCTCATGATCCTTTTTAAATCACCCCAAGTTCAGATGGTTGGCTCCTCGTTTCTCCTTTGTTTGGTGCGTAGTTGATCCCACCAAACGGCTGCGTAGTCAGTGAATTCTATGGCTGCCAACTGACCCTTTTGAGACTCTGTATAATGGTTACAGTCAAAGATCAACTCGATCTTCCTCTCCCGATTTACCTTGGAATGTGGGAATTTTAAGCTTTATTCCTTTGAGTTGCTCTTCACCAAATTTGTGATGCGTCTCGTCCCTTGGTTCATGTTCATCATCCCCAAAGTCCCTCTCAGAGTTGGAATCACTTAGTTCATTTAGGGTAAGCTTTCCTCTACTTTTCTTAGAGGACCTTTTGGAGGATTCCAGTTGTTCAATTTGTTCTTGTATGGATTCAAACTTGTGGTCAAACTTCCTTTGCATTTCGGACCACATAGCATCCATTTTAAATGCTAGTTGTGCAATAGTAAGGTCATTCTCATGAGCCATGATAAACCTGCAAAAACTCAACAAATGGTTAATAGTAAATGCCTCACTTCACTCTCTTACGTGATTTTCCCTCGTGCTCGTGTATTGCTCAATTATATCACTCTAATGTTCTCACCAACACCTTTCAAGTCACGGATTGTTCCCTTTGAAGAATTAGAAGTTTCCCAATGAGTATCAATCAGCTTTACCCCAAGTTACATCAATGATTGCAACATCTAGTTGGTTGAAATTTGAGGGCAAGTATTTGGTTTTGGGTTGGGCAGATTTGACTCGGCTTTGGTGTAGAAAACCATAAGACTTGACCTAAGACCTAGGAAGAGATGAGAACCGAGATTTTTGACCCTTTGTGACACGAGAGTATCGACTCAAGACACTTTGTAAGACTCACGTTGTGGCTGGACAGATTGCAAGAGAAAAGTAAACAAGAGTGCTGCAGAATTTTTGGATCCTAGAAGTAACGCTACCCTTTTGGCACTTGGCTGGGTTTGTTTTGGCAAAATTTCCTTGGAATTTTGGGACAAGATTGGCGGCTGTTTTGAAGAATTTCTAACGTCATGAGGAGGAGGTCGATAGGGCTATCCAAGTGGAGCAAGTGAAGGTGCCATTGGGGCCTATGACACGAGCTCGCGCGAAGAGGTTGAATGAGGCGTTACAAACCTTGGTTCGTGCAGCCCGAGAGTCTAGTGGAGAGCCAAAGGCCATCGACGGTCTCAACGAGTCTAGACATGTTGTCTTAATTGCGGCCCTCTGTGAGGATTATGATGCGAATAAGCACGCTAACTAGTAGCTCATGTTGAGCCTAGTGTCGGCTATATGGGCCTTAGGTCCAATAGCACTTTAGTTAGTTAATTAGTTAGTCCCTCCGCTGGTATATATGTTGTCGACCGTGTTGTTGGGCTAGTGTCAGTCATGTAAGAGAACAAGGGCTGTGTGACGCTCGAAGGAAAAGAAAAGGGAAGTTTTCTTTATTTATTTATTTTTTCGCGTGCATTTTTCTTACTTTATTTTATTATTAAAATTTTCCAGAGACTTTTATAAGTGAATATAGTTTTTCAATCATTTTTCTAGTATAAATTAGTTCCTGAGAAATAAAGAGTGTCTATTGGACGTGGGACCCGCTAGTGGCGTTAAGTGCGATAAATTCGTCCAATTAGGTTATGTTTTGTATACCGGGATTAATATACTAGGTGTTAAGTGTGAGGACTTGTAAATTCGTTATATATTTCTTGAAAATCCCCTTTTATTTAAAAATTATTTGGCAAATTATTATTCTATACTATCCTACTACTCAATCACCTTCGAAAAGTGCCAATGATCATAGGAAATTAGGGTTTTCCTTTTCGATTTCAATTCGAAGTGAAATAGGATTTTTCGAGTATCCGTAGTGTAATTATCCGGTACGGAGTAAGGATCAAATTTGGTGCTTAAGAGTGACTTTTAGGTGAGAAATAAATGTGATTAGAAGCAATGATAAAAAGTTAGTGAATAGGAAGTAAAAACCCTAGTACGTGTGATTTAAGGAAAAACGGTGCGAACCGACGTGTACCATGCACTATCGATTGAACACACCACTTGATCACCACTTTCTTACCATATAAGCTCATTAATATTTGAGCAAAATATCCCCTCATTGTCAGCTAGCTTTGGCCGAAGATGTTGACCAAATTTGCAAGGAAAAAAAATGAGTGGAAATTGGTGATGCCACCGAGACCAAATTGTCTTGCCTTCTTATCACCATTTAGCTTCCTTTCTTCCTCATTTCTGATTGCTTTGGCTGAGAGAGAGGGAGAGAAAAACCAAGGGAGAGATACACCAATCCATCTTGAGTTTGAGTCACTTAAGTGAGGAAACAAGAAACTAATCCAATTAAAACTTTCTTTGAGTGTTTAGCTAGTGGTGTGTTGGTGAAAGTTTGGAAGGAAAAGCTAGGGCTGCTCTTGGTAGTAACTTTAGTAAGGTAATAATGTTGATTTACCATTTCTTATTCTTAATCTTGCTTAACTTGCCATAGCACCTTAAATTTGTGGTGGATGATAGCTATTATAATGATTTGGATGGATATAGTTTATGTTCTTGAGTTACATGAGTTAGGGTTTGAAGGATTTTCTGCCTATACTTGTTGTATGGATAGTATATGTTGTATCTAAGCTTATATAAGAGGTTGTGGTAGTGATTGAAGCAAGAAATGAAGAAAGTTTCCTTTGAAACCGTAAAATTTTAGATTTATGGAAAACTGTAGCTTAGTTCTATCTGGTTCCATTTTGTGATGTTAGAGGCTGAATTAGGCTAAGCATAAAACATGAAAGTTGTATAGAATGATATTTTATAGTTTCTTACAAAATTTCAGCCCAATCGAAGCAACGTATCCTGTGAAAAGACCAAAATACCCTCACTGCCCTAGGATGCATCCAGTGATCAGTTTTAGACAGTTTATCCAATTGACCGTGTCTATTCACTATGATCCGTGCTGATTTAGCCATTTTCTAAAACATGAAAGTTTTATTACTTTGTCTTAGTTTTTCAACGCCTCCAAGAACACCTTAAACGGACTTTGGTAGCTTGAGATATGGCCATTTGAAGGTAGTATGGTTAACTAGCCGGTTAGTTGGAATTTGGTTCTGTGAATTGGGAATTTGACTGGGTTACACTGGAAATTAGACTAGGTGGTCTTCATCAAAGTTTTATCCCTTTGTCTTAGCTTCGAAATGGTATAAGTTGTACCTCAATCCGATAAGCGTAGTCTCGGATGTGTCCATTCCATAAAAACCCGTCAAATCTATCTTTCGTTAAACTTCATTTCTGCACATGTCGTTAGCTTGATTTTTGTACTTGTATTACTTTGGGCCTATTGAACGGCTATTAAAATGAATTTGTGTTGTGTGTAACTTTGGGTTTGATTGAGGAAAAGAATGAAGCCATAAATGGCTGGAAATAGAAAAATACACAGGGCGTGCTGCCCAAATTTACGCTCGAGGACTAGAGAAATATACTTGCGACTTGAGTAAGGGTTAAAAGTGATTACTACTTGAACCATCTAAGATATTTGCGCCTTCTTTTTCTGAGGTATACAAGTAAGGACTTGACCGAACTTGTACCCTTGAAAAATAAAAAATAATGACTGCTCGAAGTATGTTTTCTTTGTACTTTCGACTCAAATGGGATTTCCAAGTATAAATGTTACAAAGTTTTATAGTTTAAAAAGCGAGCAAGTGTTTCACGACTACTCTTCAAGTGAATTTCAATTTCTTGATTCTTATTGAATGAAACATCTGAGTTTCAAACCTTAGTCGATTTTCAAAGTTTTAAGTCAAGTTTTATCGCAGATTTGGACTCCAAACCCGGAGTACAACCCAGACGCGATCACTAGAGGCACTACTTTTGGTGAGTGCTTCCAAATATCTGATTGAACTTGATATTTGTGATTTATCTTTGACTAATATGATTATATGATATATAAGTGATTTGATAAGGCAAGGGTGTACTTTATTGCACTTACCCTAATAAGACTTGTTTTTGTTCATCGATTTCAATTGTTTGGCTCCACATGCGTGTGAATTATATCTTGCCTGGAATTCCAGAAACGCTGTGGCTAGTTAATCGAGTCGAGCCGGCAAGGGTCTGGTCGATTAGATAACGAACCCTGGATAATTAGTGATGTTGAACGGAGTGTTATCTCCTCGGCTAATCAGTATACTCGAGTATTACCACCTGTGTTTCGTGTGGCATGCGGGCCCGGTAAGGGGGTTGATCGGTGGACGGAGGCTGGCGTGAAGTGGGTTTTTCTGGACTAGATCATTACTTGAAAGTTGATGGAGTGTCAACTACCAATCGATCGAGCTGTGATGGAGCTGAGAGATGAGCCACTGTATCCTTACATGTGAATGTGAACAGATATTTCTTGATTATCTGAAGTGTTATTTCTCTGATTCGACTTGTTTGCTCGCTATTTCACTATCACACTGTTATTACTTTGCTTGATGGCCAATTTGATATTTGAAACTTCACTGGGCTTTGGCTCACTCCGTTAGTTTTGTTTTCCTTACAGGGGTATGAGCGAGGCGTGAGACGTGTAAAGACTAGCGTAGTCTAGTGTGTTTTGACTTTTGACTTGTACTCGCGCTATCCCTCGAATAGAATGTTTTGTATTTGGATTGTATACATTTTGAACCAATTTGGGTATATTGAGGCTTTGTGTCTTGATTGTGCATCAATGTAAATTATAAGCTTGAATTGCGATGTTATTTATGGTCCATGGATGTATGCACGTGATACGAGTGAGTGAGTCCTGGCGAGAGTTGGACAGGCGAACCCTTTGGTACACCTTAGGGAGAGGTGGGGTCGTGACACATTAAGAGATAATTAGAGGTTACTTAGATGGTTTAATCTTGGAGAGACAAAAGGATAAGATTAAAACCCTAGAGGACCAATTGTCACATAACCATTGGACCTTAACTTTTGACCAAGACTTTTTGATCTTTATCTTGGAAAAAAATTGGACAAATTTCTTCATTTCTTTCTTTCTCTTGGCCGATTTCCTTAGCTAGAAAAGAGAGAGAGAAAACCCCAACTTCATCTTCCATTTCTTGCTTAGATCTTGAAACCAACCGATTAAATCTTGAATTTGTCCACAAATGTGACTTGCTAAGGGTGTTTCAAGGTCTTGGTGGAGTTATTTTGGAGAAGGAAACACTAAGCAACTACCTTTCTTGAGGGGTTAAGGTATTTTGCTTGGAAACTTACTTTTGTTCCTAATAATGGTCAATTAGTAGTTTGTAGTGGCTAAACATGTTATTTTATGGAAGATTTTGTGGTTTGAGGTGGAATTAGTTAAATTTCAGATTTTATTGGGAATTTTTCTGATTTTATATGATCATTAGTGGTTGGCCATGTATAATGGTTTGATATGGTGTAAAATGAGGCTTTTATATGTTAGTTGTAGTTGGATGCGGAAAATTTCAGCTTTGTGCGGAAATTCCAGGTTTAGGGTTTCAAATTTACCCTGTTCTGCCTGGTTCTGTTTGACCATGTTAAAAGCCGAATCAGGCTTAGCATAAAACATAAAAATTGTAGAAAATGGTGTTAACTAGCTTTCTACAAAATTTCCGCTCAATCGGAGCACTGTATCATGTGAAATGACCAAAATACCCTTGACTGCCCATAAGCCCTATTTCGCGGCCAGATTTCTATTTTTGTGTAAATTTCCATTTTTGACCCTAAAAGTGCATGATTTGCCTCTGGAGGTCTTCATAAGAAATGTAGGTATATGTCTTGGTTTCGAAACGCCATAAGATTCGTTTCAATCCGATAAGTGTAGCTTCAGTTATGGTTATTGTGCCGAAAGGTGTATTTGATAGTTTATGATGTGTATGTGGTTAATTTGAGATGAATTGGTGTTGCTTGTAGGATGAAAAAGTAAGGAAATTAAGGGGATATGCTGTCTGATATTTGAAAGCATTTGATTGTTTTGAGTTTGAGTTGAAGGGCTTGGACTTGAGCAAGGCAATGATATATGATGGATGGTTCCTGAGCCGTGGTTGGTGAGTGACCCTAAACTATTTCCAAAGCTACTCATGAACTGTTTCCTGCATCCTTTATTCAATTGCATATCATGCATACTTGCATGGGAGTTCATGGCATGTTTTGGCTTCAATGAATTCTTGGGGAGTCTTGTGCTGAACACCAACGTCTCCACCATTTGTTTATGTTCATTTGGAGCTCAAAAAGGGGCTCCCTCTCACTATTCAAAGTTAAAGGATCTATTTGAACGTTGGATGTTTAAGTACAATGATTTCACTAGCTCACCAGAGCAAAAATATGTACATTTGATCTCGAAATCATGACATCATCGAAATGCATTATTCTGAAATATATTTGATTACTGATTTTACTGGTTACTCGCTGAGCATTAGCTCACCCCAAAACTATTTTATTCCCCTGCATAGGGCTCGAGGTGAAAGAAGCATATTGTATTCAAGTTCTCCGTGTGAATGGTTGGAGGATCTACTGTACCGTTGGAGCTCTAGTTTTAATTTGCGTAGTATTTGAGATTGTACTTGTACTTGTACTTATGTGAGAATTGAGGACCTTTGTTTTATTCGGGAAATTAGTATTTCTTGTATCTCTTGAGGTTTTAGTTTGTAGTGCAATTGAATTTGTGGAACATTTGATGTATATTTTGAGATTTATATTGCAATTTATTTGAGGACTGTAGTGAGCAACTGAGTCCCGATGAGAGCTGGGCAGGCGGTCCGCCGAACCCTTTGATTTGCCTTAGGGGAAGGTAGGGCTGTCACAGGCTAGTCGAATTTACTTCATGTTTCCCAAGCGTTATTAGATCTTAGTCACGGCTACAAATAGCCTTAAGTCATTGTTTACATTCAGTTTTAGATGATTAATAAAATTACTTTGAGAGTGACTGATACGGTCCTCAATCAACTCGTTTCGAGACACGTAGCACGTTTGCCCAAGGATCTAGCGAGGTTGCCCAACGCTTGGATTGCAGGACCTAAAACTAATGTGGACGACACGAATTGGTAAAAGGTGGTAGAACAACGACTCCAATTGAAGGTGATTACTCCAGTGGATAGATCGGGTAGAACAACTAAGGACAAGACGCAAGATTGCTCAAACACTCTTGCCAAGAGCAAGTAAAGGCTCGAAATTCTCACAAGAAAGAAAGTAAAAAATCTAAGCAAATTTTATTCATAAAACGTCTTTTCTAAAACCTTACAAAGCAAGCTTTTTTATAGGCTAAGGTTTACCCAAACCCTAAGGGAAATAGGAAAGGGAAATTCGGCCATCTTGGTGTCAAGATGGGCTAGCCCATGCTCTACTAATTAAACTAATCCAACTCTATTAAACACTAAGGCCTAAAGCCCTACTCGGCCAACTCTTTTGGAAGTCCACTTGTCTCTTCATGCACTTGGATCATGGTGTAGATAACTTGATTGTCTCCTTCTAAGCCTTCAATATCTCTATGGACTCTATGTTGGTCTTAGACAATTCAGACAAGGCCTTGGAGGGATTCTTTGAACTGCTTGGCTCGTGCACGTGTGACTGGGCCCAATGGAACTCGGACTGGGTCATTGCGTGGGCTGAGATTCGTGCACACATCAGTCCCCTCCTCTTGAGAAGGATTTGCCGTCAAAATCCTCCTCGTCAAGAAATGGGCTCAAATCGGCGACATTGAAGGTCGCGCTAACATTGTACTCGCCAGGTAGCTCCAATTTATATGCATTGTCATTGACTCGTTGGAGCACTCGAAAGGGTCCATCACCTCTTGGGGATAACTTGTTTTGACGCTGCTTGGGGAATCTCTCTTTCCTCAAGTGTAGCCAAACCCAATCTCTGGGCTCAAAAATCATCTTACGACGGTGCTTGTTGGCTTGCTGGATGTATTGCTAAGTACGCCTCTCAATGTTTGCTCGAACAGTTTCATGTAACCTGCGCACAAAATCAGCTTTCTTTTTCCCATCTAAGCTTGTGTGCTCAGAGGAAGGTAAGGGTACCAAATCCTGGAGGGTCAAGGGGTTAAAGCCATAGACGATCTCAAACGGTGAGTAGTGTGTTGCACTATGAACAGTTCAATTGTAAGCGAATTCAACGTGAGGCAAACACTCTTCCCAAGATTTAAGATTCTTTTTAATCAAAGCCCGAAATAGAGTACCAAGCGTGCGATTGACAACTTCCATTTGTCCATCACTTTGTGGATGACCGATAGTGGAGAATAACAATCTTGTGCCAAGTTTAGACCACAAGGTCTTCCAAAAGTAACTCAAGAACTTTACATCTCTATCACTAACAATGGTCTTAGGCATACCATGCAGACGGACAATTTTTTTGAAGAACAAATTAGCAATATGAGATGCATCATCAGTTTTGTGCAGGGGATAAAATGTGCTATTTTAGAGAATCTATCAACCACGACAAAGATGGAATCATTACCCCTTGGTGACCTAGGTAGTCCTAAGACAAAGTCCATAGACAAGTTGATGTGTGCACGGACCTTGGCCCACGCAATGACCCAGTTCGAGTACCATTGGGCCCAGTCACACGTGCACAGGCTAAGCAATTCAAGGAGTCACTCCAAGCCCTTATGCGGAATGTTCAAGACCAACAAGGAGTTCATCGAGACATTGAAGGCTTGGAAGGTGACGACCCAGTTGTCTACACGATGATCCAAACCCGTGAAGAGCCAAGTGGGCCATGGCCGATTAGGCCTTAGTGATTAGGAGTCTTAAGTTAGAATAGTCCTTTTGTTAGCAATGGATTCGGCCCACCTTTGTCTAAGGATGGCCAAACCACTAGGCCCTCTTTATTGAGTCCATGGATCGGCCCACCTTGTCCAAGGAGTGGCCGATCATCTAGCTTTTCGATATTAGGATTTCGGATATTAGGGTTTCATTAGTTTGGCCTATATAAAGGCTTGCTTTCTAAGCATGAAGATAGGCGTTTTATCAATAAAATTTGTTTATTTTCGATTCTTCTTGTTAAGCGAGATTCGAGCCTTCTACTTACTTTGGCAAGAGTTATTGAGCAATCTTGCGTCTTGTCCTTGATTGTTCTACCGACCTATCCACTTGAGTAACCACCTCGATTGGAGTCGTCGTTCTACTGCCTTAAACCAACTCGTGTCGTCCGTGTTGATTTTAGGACCCGCAATCCAAGCATTGGACAACCTCGCTAGATCCTTGGGCAAACGTGCTACGTGTCTCGAAACAAGTTGATCGAGGACCGTATTAGTTGGCTTCAGAGCTTTGGTGGAGGTATCTTCCATTATATCCGTAGTTTTTGTCTTAGTTTTCCTTGTTCCGCTGCCTTGTTTTACAAAAAAAAAAAAAAAATTCTGTTTGTGTTTACAACTTGTCGCAAGCCTTTAAATTTCTGTCCGTTGTATTACTTCGTTGTCTTGATTCCGCTCGTGACATTTGAGTCCAAATCTGTCCGCTTTTGTGTCGTTGAACCTTGTTGCTAATCTACCTGCCTTGTTGCACATTGTTATAAGAAAAAAAAAAATTTTGTCCGTGCCTTGTGTCTGTTATTGCGTCCAATTTCTGGTCATAAGTTGTGCCCAATCTGTCCGTGGTTGTTGTGTCTCGTTGTCTAGTACATTCGGTCCGTTAGTCATCTTTTGTTATGTCAAAATTTCTAGCCATTTTGCGTCACATCGTTGCTTCTAAATCTGTCCGCTATTGTGTTGCTTGTGTTGGGTCAAATCTATCCATAATCTTGTGCGTTGTTTTGTGTCAAGTTGGCTGGGGGTTGTGTGCACACTTGGAACGTACAAAATTCTGGTTGGAGCCCCAAACCTGTTTTGGTTAGTTGGTCGTCGCTTGGGCAGCAAGAAAACCCACTCTTGTGCGGCTAGGGTTTCTTGCGCGGCTAGGGTTTGTGTTTTGCGCTAGGGTTCTTGTCTTCAATTCTGTCCAAGTTTATTTCAGTCATCCAAGTTGTTTTATTTAATTTTTCTAATCTGGTTTTTGGTTAAAAACTTGTTGGGGTTGAGAGTCTTGAAGAGAATCTACAAGATTTTAAGGTTCTTGAAGTTCTTGGTTACTACCTTGAAGTTCTTGAAACCTTGACATGTATCTTGCTAGTTCTTGGAGGATTGAAGGAGTGCATTGGAGAGCCGACCAGATTGCTGGAATTTTACTCATTCGGCCAAGTCTGTGAGTTGTTCTTTAAGTAAAAAAAAAAAATAGAAACGAAAGGAAAAGAAAGAAGAGCAATTGGGTGGCACAAGAAGAAGCAAAAGGAAGTCGAATTTTATTGCCAAATCAGTCTCTTACATCATGCTTGTACCCCAAATAGAAAATTCGCACAAAAAGGAAAGAAACTCAAAAGTTTTGGCTTACCTCTTCTTGAATTTCTTGACCACCTTGTTTCTTGAAAACTTCAACCTCCCTTCGAATAAACAATTTCCTATACTCCCTAGCAGTGGTGAAAGGCTTTCTTGGTTTGGGAATAAACTTCTTGGAGGATTCTTGAGCAGCCCATTGGGGGGAGGCTTGAGTGACATTGCTCCCATCGTCTTGAGACGCCATTTTCTTGCACCAAAGGGGCGAAATTGTTTGTGTGTCGCACAAGGGAGGAAGAGACCAATTGCCTTGCTTCTTGAAGCCGAATCTGAATTGTGTTGGTGGAAGAGAGTGCGGCTGCCTTGGGGGTTTTTTATAGAAAACCAACCGACTTGGGTGTAGCTTGCGTGAGGTCACTTGCATCCTCTTGCCGCGACACCATAG
Organism: Coffea arabica; assembly: GCF_036785885.1. Classification (NCBI taxonomy): domain Eukaryota; kingdom Viridiplantae; phylum Streptophyta; class Magnoliopsida; order Gentianales; family Rubiaceae; genus Coffea; species Coffea arabica. The sequence goes on from NC_092325.1 coordinate 17,360,825, forward strand.
TCCAAAACTGTCTTGGTTATTGCGCAAGGAGAAAGGGTAGCCGAATCTGGTTGTGTATGTATGGGCTCGGGTTGTGTGGAGGGAATCTTATAGGTGTTTTAGCCGACTTGAAAGTGGATTGAAAGGGGAAAACCAAGTCTGAAATTTCGGTTGGAAGGAGTTAGAACCCAAGTCTGATTTGCAAGTCCACTTGTAAAGGAATTTAGGGGTTTCTAAAGTTATTCAAGAAAGGGTCTTCTAAAGAGTTTCCAAACTTAAACTTGTTTTTTTTCCAAAATCACATTAGGAAACTAAGTGAGACACTTGGGTAACTCTCCTACATTCTCTCCTACATTTTAGGAACACTCTCCTACATTCTCTCCTACATTCTCTCCTATATTTTAGGAATACTCTCCTACATTCTAGGAACCCACTCCTACATTTGAGGAAGCTAGGGTTTCTTTCTTTTGTGTTCCCATTGGTGCACTTCCATTTCTGTCCGCCACTATTGGCCTTCCAAATTCGTCCATTCCCACTTCATTTTGCACCCACATTTGTGCCTTACCTGTGAGGACTCGCAAATTTCTTGTATTTTTCTCAAAAATTCCCTTTTATTTGAAAATTATTTGGTAACTATTATTTCATGTTATCCATGGTTCAATCACCCTAGAAAAGTGCCAATAACCATAGGAAATTAGGGTTTTCCTATTCGTTTTCAATTCAAGGTGAAATTGGATTTTTCGTGTAACCGCAGTATAATTATCCGGTACCGAGTAGGGATCAAATTTGGTGCTTAAGAGTGACTTTTAAGTGAGAAATAATATGTGATTAGAAGCAATGATAAAAAGTTAGGGAATAGGGAGTAAAAACCCTAGTACGTGCGATTTAAGAGAAAACGCGTCACACCGACGTGTACCGTGTATTACCAATTGAACCATCACTTGACCACCACTTTCTTGCCATACAAGTTTAACACTAGTGAAGCAAAATATCTTCCCCCTCTTGGCTCTCCTATTGGCCGAAATTTGTGGCCCAAGTGCAAGGGATGAAAGAGAAAATTTTGTGGTTGTAAGTAAGCCAAGTGTTAGCCAAACTTGTGGCTAGAATTAATTCTTATCTTTCCAACCTTCTTATAAGACAAACTAAGCTTAATCTTCCTCATTTCTTCTTCTTCATGGCCGACCAAAGAGAGAGAGAAAGGGAGAGCAAGTGAAAATAATTTTCTTCTTGAGTTACACCAACCAAGTGCTAGAATCGAATTCTAAACCGATTAAAGTGTGGGTTGTGAGTTAGGAAGCTTGTGGAACTAAAAATTTTTCAAAGGAGGTGGAGTATCACTCATTCAAGCCTTGCTTTTGAGGTATAAAGTCTGATCTTGGTCCTTGTTCATTTAATTTTTGGTTAAAGATGTGATTTTATGGAGGATTAACACTTGAATGCATGAATTTCCAGATTTGGGTTCTCATTTCTTCTCTTTCTGCCCGGTTTTAGTACTCTATGTTAGAGGCCGAATCAGTTCTTACCCAAAACATGAAAGTTATAGAGAATGATGTTTTCTAGTTACCTGTAAAATTTCAGCTCAATCCGAGCATGGTAGCATGTGAAAAGTCCAAAATACCCTTACTATTTTAAGTATTTCCTAAGCGGTCCGTGTGATCAGTTAAGTCCAGTTTATCCCGTTTTTTGACTAGGATTCATTCTGATTTAGTGTTTTACCAAAACATGAAAGTTGTAGCATTCTGAATTAGCTTTCAAATGCCTCTAAGAACACCTGATTCGGACTTGTGTACTCCGAGATATGTCCATTACAGTGTTCTGCGTTTAAACAGCCGACGAATTGGTTTCTGGTTTAGTAATTCGAGCATTTGACCAAGTTACATTAGAAACTGGACTAAGTGACCTTCATGAACATTGTAACCCTGAGTCTTAGCTTCGAAATGGCATAGGTTGTGTCTTAATCCGATAAGCGTAGCCTCGGATAAGTTATTTCCGCTTTCATACGTCAAATCTGTCTTTTGCTAAATTGAATTTCTGCACTTGTTATTACTGTATTTCTTATTCTTATGATATTGTGAGCCTATGGAACGGCTCTTGACTTGAATTGCTTATGTGTAATGTTGGGTTGTGGTTGAGGAAAAATAATGAAGCCGAAATGGCTGGAAAATTAGGTAAACACAAAGGGCGTGCTGCCCAAATTTTCGCTCGAGGGCTAGGTTTCTATTTGAACTTGTATACTTTTGTTTAGCCAATACCATGACCGGTTTTCCATTTTAAAACATGATTTTTCATCCTTGGGTTCAAACAACCCTCTTCTTACTTGAAAGTCATCTTTACACGTTTTACTCCTAATTAGTCGGGTTTCTTTGTTTCCCTTAAATGTTTTGCTCGATAAACTGTAATATGCTCTCTTGTTCAACCTTAGGTTTCATTGGTGACTAAGGGTAATATCCGGAAGGATATTTTGCACGTTATTTTGCATATCTAGGTGAGTGTTCTATATACGTTTTGTTTCTATGACTATGTGGATTGTTGGATCTATGTGATTATTTGTGACTATTTGATTAAATGTTACTTGTTTTCTATGATTTTTAAAATGAACTTTTGCTAGGTGAGTGTGTACTTTATCGCACTCGAACTAAATAAATATGAAATTTTCGGTGATTAAATGTTGAAATACTAGTTGCGCATGAATGTAAGCCTCTTTGGCTGAACTGGGCCCTTGCCCTTGTTACCGATCGACTCGAGCCAGAAGCGGACTCGGTCGGGCGATATGGTGACCTGGGTGAATTTGGTATACTCGAGTATTACCTTGTAGTCCGGCAACGTCCGGATGGGTGGAGTCCGGCCAATGTCCGGATGGGTGGAGTCCGGTCAACGTCCGGAAAAGGGGATGAACGAACAAAAGGATGAACGAGGGATTCTACTTACAAAAAATGTATTTTCAAACGATTGGAGGAATAAGGGGAAATGTCAGGGGAACGAACGAACAAACAAATAGCTCCTCGTGAGCCTGTATCCTTTTAATGAATGTATTATCATTGCTTTATATTGGACATGTTTTCTGGATTAAATGTTATTACATGACTAATGTTCCTTGTTTAATTACTTGTTTATATATATAGAACCTCACTGGGCTTTTTAGCTCATACCACGTCAATTGTTTTCCTTAGCAGGGGAAGGCGAGCAAGGACGAGCGTTCTGTATAGTCTAGTTGATCTAGTTCTTTGGCCTTGTACTGGTTCTCGCCCTAGTGCTTGGCACGGGCTGGTTGTATGAGGAATGAGAACCCTTGTATATTCGATGTTTGTACTTGAATAGTAAAAACTTTGAAGACTTCTGGTGTGTAGAATTTTCTTATCTTGTACTTGAGCATCTATTGTCTATGGATGTATATACATGATTCGAGTTCCATAGTGAGTGAGTCCTGGCGAGAGCTGGGCAGGCGACCCGCTGAACCCTGGGGTACGCCCTAGGGGGAAGTGGGGCCGTCACAGGTGGTATCAGAGCTTAGGCTTCAGATCTCTGTAGTGTATCCTAGATTAAAGATTAGAATACCGGACTGTGGGATTTGATTGGACTTGAAAGTTAAGCGATTGAGGGATAAAATTTATAGTTGCTTCGCGTGGTTTCTACGTGGAGTGACCCTGGACTAAGTGGTGAATAAGTATGAGGGACTAAGTAAAGCTATGAATTGCGAATGTTATAGGTCTTTAATCTTTTCCATGGTATTTGAGGATCATAGATAGGTACGTCGGGTAGGAATTTCGATTGTAGATAGTTTGCTCTTGAGACTGCAGCTCGAGATGTGAATTATCTTATTTCGGATTCTTGTGCCTGAGTACTCTAGAGTTGAGGCGCTACTAAGTACTTGAGACTTGCATTTTGAGAACATGAACAGGCTTTGTCTGACTAGAATGAGCACAAGAGATCAGGGACATCTAGTTTGGATAGTAAGTGACGTGAGAGACCGGACGGGCTGATACGGGGACGACTTCACCTTTTCCTTTTGATTTACCTGTATATTGTTACTACATGACGTTAGTATACATGTATGTACATGGTTATCTGTCCAACTTGATATGTATTTGTGTATTTGCTTATCCGTCATCTTGGTATGGCGTGTTATGTGGGTATATGTTTATTTGAATATTTGGTGCCCTCAATAGTTACTTTAGTAACCTTATCGTGTTTATTTACTAAAAGTTTCGGACTCGTCTGAGGCAACTGAAGGTAAAATTTCGAGGACGAAATTTTTTTTAAGGGGGAGAGAATGTGAGGACTCGCAAATTTCTTGTATTTTTCTCAAAAATTCCCTTTTATTTGAAAATTATTTGGTAACTATTATTTCATGTTATCCATGGTTCAATCACCCTAGAAAAGTGCCAATAACCATAGGAAATTAGGGTTTTCCTATTCGTTTTCAATTCAAGGTGAAATTGGATTTTTCGTGTAACCGCAGTATAATTATCCGGTACCGAGTAGGGATCAAATTTGGTGCTTAAGAGTGACTTTTAAGTGAGAAATAATATGTGATTAGAAGCAATGATAAAAATTTAGGGAATAGGGAGTAAAAACCCTAGTACGTGCGATTTAAGAGAAAACGCGTCACACCGACGTGTACCGTGTATTACCAATTGAACCATCACTTGACCACCACTTTCTTGCCATACAAGTTTAACACTAGTGAAGCAAAATATCTTCCCCCTCTTGGCTCTCCTATTGGCCGAAATTTGTGGCCCAAGTGCAAGGGATGAAAGAGAAAATTTTGTGGTTGTAAGTAAGCCAAGTGTTAGCCAAACTTGTGGCTAGAATTAATTCTTATCTTTCCAACCTTCTTATAAGACAAACTAAGCTTAATCTTCCTCATTTCTTCTTCTTCATGGCCGACCAAAGAGAGAGAGAAAGGGAGAGCAAGTGAAAATAATTTTCTTCTTGAGTTACACCAACCAAGTGCTAGAATCGAATTCTAAACCGATTAAAGTGTGGGTTGTGAGTTAGGAAGCTTGTGGAACTAAAAATTTTTCAAAGGAGGTGGAGTATCACTCATTCAAGCCTTGCTTTTGAGGTATAAAGTCTGATCTTGGTCCTTGTTCATTTAATTTTTGGTTAAAGATGTGATTTTATGGAGGATTAACACTTGAATGCATGAATTTCCAGATTTGGGTTCTCATTTCTTCTCTTTCTGCCCGGTTTTAGTACTCTATGTTAGAGGCCGAATCAGTTCTTACCCAAAACATGAAAGTTATAGAGAATGATGTTTTCTAGTTACCTGTAAAATTTCAGCTCAATCCGAGCATGGTAGCATGTGAAAAGTCCAAAATACCCTTACTATTTTAAGTATTTCCTAAGCGGTCCGTGTGATCAGTTAAGTCCAGTTTATCCCGTTTTTTGACTAGGATTCATTCTGATTTAGTGTTTTACCAAAACATGAAAGTTGTAGCATTCTGAATTAGCTTTCAAATGCCTCTAAGAACACCTGATTCGGACTTGTGTACTCCGAGATATGTCCATTACAGTGTTCTGCGTTTAAACAGCCGACGAATTGGTTTCTGGTTTAGTAATTCGAGCATTTGACCAAGTTACATTAGAAACTGGACTAAGTGACCTTCATGAACATTGTAACCCTGAGTCTTAGCTTCGAAATGGCATAGGTTGTGTCTTAATCCGATAAGCGTAGCCTCGGATAAGTTATTTCCGCTTTCATACGTCAAATCTGTCTTTTGCTAAATTGAATTTCTGCACTTGTTATTACTGTATTTCTTATTCTTATGATATTGTGAGCCTATGGAACGGCTCTTGACTTGAATTGCTTATGTGTAATGTTGGGTTGTGGTTGAGGAAAAATAATGAAGCCGAAATGGCTGGAAAATTAGGTAAACACAAAGGGCGTGCTGCCCAAATTTTCGCTCGAGGGCTAGGTTTCTATTTGAACTTGTATACTTTTGTTTAGCCAATACCATGACCGGTTTTCCATTTTAAAACATGATTTTTCATCCTTGGGTTCAAACAACCCTCTTCTTACTTGAAAGTCATCTTTACACGTTTTACTCCTAATTAGTCGGGTTTCTTTGTTTCCCTTAAATGTTTTGCTCGATAAATTGTAATATGCTCTCTTGTTCAACCTTAGGTTTCATTGGTGACTAAGGGTAATATCCGGAAGGATATTTTGCACGTTATTTTGCATATCTAGGTGAGTGTTCTATATACGTTTTGTTTCTATGACTATGTGGATTGTTGGATCTATGTGATTATTTGTGACTATTTGATTAAATGTTACTTGTTTTCTATGATTTTTAAAATGAACTTTTGCTAGGTGAGTGTGTACTTTATCGCACTCGAACTAAATAAATATGAAATTTTCGGTGATTAAATGTTGAAATACTAGTTGCGCATGAATGTAAGCCTCTTTGGCTGAACTGGGCCCTTGCCCTTGTTACCGATCGACTCGAGCCAGAAGCGGACTCGGTCGGGCGATATGGTGACCTGGGTGAATTTGGTATACTCGAGTATTACCTTGTAGTCCGGCAACGTCCGGATGGGTGGAGTCCGGCCAATGTCCGGATGGGTGGAGTCCGGTCAACGTCCGGAAAAGGGGATGAACGAACAAAAGGATGAATGAGGGATTCTACTTACAAAAAATGTATTTTCAAACGATTGGAGGAATAAGGGGAAATGTCAGGGGAACGAACGAACAAACAAATAGCTCCTCGTGAGCCTGTATCCTTTTAATGAATGTATTATCATTGCTTTATATTGGACATGTTTTCTGGATTAAATGTTATTACATGACTAATGTTCCTTGTTTAATTACTTGTTTATATATATAGAACCTCACTGGGCTTTTTAGCTCATACCACGTCAATTGTTTTCCTTAGCAGGGGAAGGCGAGCAAGGACGAGCGTTCTGTATAGTCTAGTTGATCTAGTTCTTTGGCCTTGTACTGGTTCTCGCCCTAGTGCTTGGCACGGGCTGGTTGTATGAGGAATGAGAACCCTTGTATATTCGATGTTTGTACTTGAATAGTAAAAACTTTGAAGACTTCTGGTGTGTAGAAGTTTCTTATCTTGTACTTGAGCATCTATTGTCTATGGATGTATATACATGATTCGAGTTCCATAGTGAGTGAGTCCTGGCGAGAGCTGGGCAGGCGACCCGCTGAACCCTGGGGTACGCCCTAGGGGGAAGTGGGGCCGTCACAGGTGGTATCAGAGCTTAGGCTTCAGATCTCTGTAGTGTATCCTAGATTAAAGATTAGAATACCGGACTGTGGGATTTGATTGGACTTGAAAGTTAAGCGATTGAGGGATAAAATTTATAGTTGCTTCGCGTGGTTTCTACGTGGAGTGACCCTGGACTAAGTGGTGAATAAGTATGAGGGACTAAGTAAAGCTATGAATTGCGAATGTTATAGGTCTTTAATCTTTTCCATGGTATTTGAGGATCATAGATAGGTACGTCGGGTAGGAATTTCGATTGTAGATAGTTTGCTCTTGAGACTGCAGCTCGAGATGTGAATTATCTTATTTCGGATTCTTGTGCCTGAGTACTCTAGAGTTGAGGCGCTACTAAGTACTTGAGACTTGCATTTTGAGAACATGAACAGGCTTTGTCTGACTAGAATGAGCACAAGAGATCAGGGACATCTAGTTTGGATAGTAAGTGACGTGAGAGACCGGACGGGCTGATACGGGGACGACTTCACCTTTTCCTTTTGATTTACCTGTATATTGTTACTACATGACGTTAGTATACCTGTATGTACATGGTTATCTGTCCAACTTGATATGTATTTGTGTATTTGCTTATCCGTCATCTTGGTATGGCGTGTTATGTGGGTATATGTTTATTTGAATATTTGGTGCCCTCAATAGTTACTTTAGTAACCTTATCGTGTTTATTTACTAAAAGTTTCGGACTCGTCTGAGGCAACTGAAGGTAAAATTTCGAGGACGAAATTTTTTTTAAGGGGGAGAGAATGTGAGGACTCGCAAATTTCTTGTATTTTTCTAAAAAATTCCCTTTTATTTGAAAATTATTTGGTAACTATTATTTCATGTTATCCATGGTTCAATCACCCTAGAAAAGTGCCAATAACCATAGGAAATTAGGGTTTTCCTATTCGTTTTCAATTCAAGGTGAAATTGGATTTTTCGTGTAACCGCAGTATAATTATCCGGTACCGAGTAGGGATCAAATTTGGTGCTTAAGAGTGACTTTTAAGTGAGAAATAATATGTGATTAGAAGCAATGATAAAAAGTTAGGGAATAGGGAGTAAAAACCCTAGTACGTGCGATTTAAGAGAAAACGCGTCACACCGACGTGTACCGTGTATTACCAATTGAACCATCACTTGACCACCACTTTCTTGCCATACAAGTTTAACACTAGTGAAGCAAAATATCTTCCCCCTCTTGGCTCTCCTATTGGCCGAAATTTGTGGCCCAAGTGCAAGGGATGAAAGAGAAAATTTTGTGGTTGTAAGTAAGCCAAGTGTTAGCCAAACTTGTGGCTAGAATTAATTCTTATCTTTCCAACCTTCTTATAAGACAAACTAAGCTTAATCTTCCTCATTTCTTCTTCTTCATGGCCGACCAAAGAGAGAGAGAAAGGGAGAGCAAGTGAAAATAATTTTCTTCTTGAGTTACACCAACCAAGTGCTAGAATCGAATTCTAAACCGATTAAAGTGTGGGTTGTGAGTTAGGAAGCTTGTGGAACTAAAAATTTTTCAAAGGAGGTGGAGTATCACTCATTCAAGCCTTGCTTTTGAGGTATAAAGTCTGATCTTGGTCCGTGTTCATTTAATTTTTGGTTAAAGATGTGATTTTATGGAGGATTAACACTTGAATGCATGAATTTCCAGATTTGGGTTCTCATTTCTTCTCTTTCTGCCCGGTTTTAGTACTCTATGTTAGAGGCCGAATCAGTTCTTACCCAAAACATGAAAGTTATAGAGAATGATGTTTTATAGTTACCTGTAAAATTTCAGCTCAATCCGAGCTTGGAAGCATGTGAAAAGTCCAAAATACCCTTACTGTTTTAAGTATTTCCTAAGCAGTCCGTGTGATCAGTTAAGTCCAGTTTATCCCGTTTTTTGACTAGGATTCATTCTGATTTAGTGTTTTACCAAAACATGAAAGTTGTAGCATTCTGAATTAGCTTTCAAATGCCTCTAAGAACACCTGATTCAGACTTGTGTACTCCGAGATATGTCCATTACAGTGTTCTGCGTTTAAACAGCCGACGAATTGGTTTCTGGTTTAGTAATTCGAGCATTTGACCAAGTTACATTAGAAACTGGACTAAGTGACCTTCATGAACATTGTAACCCTGAGTCTTATCTTCGAAATGGCATAGGTTGTGTCTTAATCCGATAAGCGTAGCCTCGGATAAGTTATTTCCGCTTTCATACGTCAAATCTGTCTTTTGCTAAATTGAATTTCTGCACTTGTTATTACTGTATTTCTTATTCTTATGATATTGTGAGCCTATGGAACGGCTCTTGACTTGAATTGCTTATGTGTAATGTTGGGTTGTGGTTGAGGAAAAATAATGAAGCCGAAATGGCTGGAAAATTAGGTAAACACAAAGGGCGTGCTGCCCAAATTTTCGCTCGAGGGCTAGGTTTCTATTTGAACTTGTATACTTTTGTTTAGCCAATACCATGACCGGTTTTCCATTTTAAAACATGATTTTTCATCCTTGGGTTCAAACAACCCTCTTCTTACTTGAAAGTCAACTTTACACGTTTTACTCCTAATTAGTCGGGTTTCTTTGTTTCCCTTAAATGTTTTGCTCGATAAATTGTAATATGCTCTCTTGTTCAACCTTAGGTTTCATTGGTGACTAAGGGTAATATCCGGAAGGATATTTTGCACGTTATTTTGCATATCTAGGTGAGTGTTCTATATACGTTTTGTTTCTATGACTATGTGGATTGTTGGATCTATGTGATTATTTGTGACTATTTGATTAAATGTTACTTGTTTTCTATGATTTTTAAAATGAACTTTTGCTAGGTGAGTGTGTACTTTATCGCACTCGAACTAAATAAATATGAAATTTTCGGTGATTAAATGTTGAAATACTAGTTGCGCATGAATGTAAGCCTCTTTGGCTGAACTGGGCCCTTGCCCTTGTTACCGATCGACTCGAGCCAGAAGCGGACTCGGTCGGGCGATATGGTGACCTGGGTGAATTTGGTATACTCGAGTATTACCTTGTAGTCCGGCAACGTCCGGATGGGTGGAGTCCGGCCAATGTCCGGATGGGTGGAGTCCGGTCAACGTCCGGAAAAGGGGATGAACGAACAAAAGGATGAACGAGGGATTCTACTTACAAAAAATGTATTTTCAAACGATTGGAGGAATAAGGGGAAATGTCAGGGGAACGAACGAACAAACAAATAGCTCCTCGTGAGCCTGTATCCTTTTAATGAATGTATTATCATTGCTTTATATTGGACATGTTTTCTGGATTAAATGTTATTACATGACTAATGTTCCTTGTTTAATTACTTGTTTATATATATAGAACCTCACTGGGCTTTTTAGCTCATACCACGTCAATTGTTTTCCTTAGCAGGGGAAGGCGAGCAAGGACGAGCGTTCTGTATAGTCTAGTTGATCTAGTTCTTTGGCCTTGTACTGATTCTCGCCCTAGTGCTTGGCACGGGCTGGTTGTATGAGGAATGAGAACCCTTGTATATTCGATGTTTGTACTTGAATAGTAAAAACTTTGAAGACTTCTGGTGTGTAGAAGTTTCTTATCTTGTACTTGAGCATCTATTGTCTATGGATGTATATACATGATTCGAGTTCCATAGTGAGTGAGTCCTGGCGAGAGCTGGGCAGGCGACCCGCTGAACCCTGGGGTACGCCCTAGGGGGAAGTGGGGCCGTCACAGGTGGTATCAGAGCTTAGGCTTCAGATCTCTGTAGTGTATCCTAGATTAAAGATTAGAATACCGGACTGTGGGATTTGATTGGACTTGAAAGTTAAGCGATTGAGGGATAAAATTTATAGTTGCTTCGCGTGGTTTCTACGTGGAGTGACCCTGGACTAAGTGGTGAATAAGTATGAGGGACTAAGTAAAGCTATGAATTGCGAATGTTATAGGTCTTTAATCTTTTCCATGGTATTTGAGGATCATAGATAGGTACGTCGGGTAGGAATTTCGATTGTAGATAGTTTGCTCTTGAGACTGCAGCTCGAGATGTGAATTATCTTATTTCGGATTCTTGTGCCTGAGTACTCTAGAGTTGAGGCGCTACTAAGTACTTGAGACTTGCATTTTGAGAACATGAACAGGCTTTGTCTGACTAGAATGAGCACAAGAGATCAGGGACATCTAGTTTGGATAGTAAGTGACGTGAGAGACCGGACGGGCTGATACGGGGACGACTTCACCTTTTCCTTTTGATTTACCTGTATATTGTTACTACATGACGTTAGTATACCTGTATGTACATGGTTATCTGTCCAACTTGATATGTATTTGTGTATTTGCTTATCCGTCATCTTGGTATGGCGTGTTATGTGGGTATATGTTTATTTGAATATTTGGTGCCCTCAATAGTTACTTTAGTAACCTTATCTTGTTTATTTACTAAAAGTTTCGGACTCGTCTGAGGCAACTGAAGGTAAAATTTCGAGGACGAAATTTTTTTTAAGGGGGAGAGAATGTGAGGACTCGCAAATTTCTTGTATTTTTCTCAAAAATTCCCTTTTATTTGAAAATTATTTGGTAACTATTATTTCATGTTATCCATGGTTCAATCACCCTAGAAAAGTGCCAATAACCATAGGAAATTAGGGTTTTCCTATTCGTTTTCAATTCAAGGTGAAATTGGATTTTTCGTGTAACCGCAGTATAATTATCCGGTACCGAGTAGGGATCAAATTTGGTGCTTAAGAGTGACTTTTAAGTGAGAAATAATATGTGATTAGAAGCAATGATAAAAAGTTAGGGAATAGGGAGTAAAAACCCTAGTACGTGCGATTTAAGAGAAAACGCGTCACACCGACGTGTACCGTGTATTACCAATTGAACCATCACTTGACCACCACTTTCTTGCCATACAAGTTTAACACTAGTGAAGCAAAATATCTTCCCCCTCTTGGCTCTCCTATTGGCCGAAATTTGTGGCCCAAGTGCAAGGGATGAAAGAGAAAATTTTGTGGTTGTAAGTAAGCCAAGTGTTAGCCAAACTTGTGGCTAGAATTAATTCTTATCTTTCCAACCTTCTTATAAGACAAACTAAGCTTAATCTTCCTCATTTCTTCTTCTTCATGGCCGACCAAAGAGAGAGAGAAAGGGAGAGCAAGTGAAAATAATTTTCTTCTTGAGTTACACCAACCAAGTGCTAGAATCGAATTCTAAACCGATTAAAGTGTGGGTTGTGAGTTAGGAAGCTTGTGGAACTAAAAATTTTTCAAAGGAGGTGGAGTATCACTCATTCAAGCCTTGCTTTTGAGGTATAAAGTCTGATCTTGGTCCTTGTTCATTTAATTTTTGGTTAAAGATGTGATTTTATGGAGGATTAACACTTGAATGCATGAATTTCCAGATTTGGGTTCTCATTTCTTCTCTTTCTGCCCGGTTTTAGTACTCTATGTTAGAGGCCGAATCAGTTCTTACCCAAAACATGAAAGTTATAGAGAATGATGTTTTCTAGTTACCTGTAAAATTTCAGCTCAATCCGAGCATGGTAGCATGTGAAAAGTCCAAAATACCCTTACTATTTTAAGTATTTCCTAAGCGGTCCGTGTGATCAGTTAAGTCCAGTTTATCCCGTTTTTTGACTAGGATTCATTCTGATTTTGTAACATCCCGAATATTAGGAGGTTGTTTGTGAAGAAAATATTAAAGTGTATTTCTTTGGGTTTGATTTAAAACCTTATTTTGTTTTAAAAGACTAGAAACCCTAATGTTTTAATCAAAAACCGTAGTTTACTTGTGACTACACGGTTTCTTAAATCTCTCATATTTTACTAGAGATCCTACTGTTAATTATTGAAATTTTAAATTCCTCACGTTTTCTTAAAAATTTCCTTTTATTTGAAAATTATTATTTATTAAGGCCCTACTACCCAATCGTTCAACAATAAGTGCAGATGAACCTGGAAATAGGGTTTTATACTTCGGTCTCAAGATTTGAGCAAAATTAGGGTTTTGCGATTTTTCCGCCGGATAAATTTCCGGTACTGGCCGAGGATCAATTTGATGATTAAAAGTGACTTTTAAGTGAGAAATAATATGTGACTAGTAGCAATGAGATAAGGTTAGTGAATGGGAAGTAAAAACCCTAGTACGTGAGTTTTTAAGAAAAACGGCGCGAACCGGCGGGTCCCGCGCACTACCTTTTGAACGCACCACTGGACCACCACTTTCTTGCACCACAAGCTTATTGATATTTGAGCCAAAATATCTTCTTATATTACAGCTAAGGGGACCGAAATTTGTGGCTTATAAGCAAGGGGAAGAAAGAGAAAAATTAGTGGCTAAGAATTGTCCAAGTGTTAGCCAAATTGTGGTCTTAATTAACTCTAACCTTCTTACTCCTTATAAGACAAAAATCAGCTTCATTTCTCTTCATTTTCTGCTGCTAAGAGCTGAGAGAGAGAGAGAGTAAGAACAAGAGAGGAAAAACAAAACTCTTCTCCATTTCTTCTTCAATCCACCAACAAAGTGAGAAATCAAACAAAAGAAACCGATTAATCTTGTCTTTGAGTGGTTAGTTAGTGTTTGGTGGTGAAAGTTTGGAAAAGGAAAGCTTGGGGCTGCTTTTAGAGACTTCTAACCAAGGTAAGAGAACTCATCTCTCTAAGTTTTGCTTTTGATTTTGTTAAATTAAGTTAGTAGTTTGATTATAGTGGTGGAATCATGGATGATTAGCATGATTTAGAGGTTTTCCCCAATTTATTTGATGAACTAGGGGTTCTGATTTTCTGCTCAATGTGATGTATGATGTGTAAATGTTGCAATTAAGGTTATATAAGGTTGTTTAGTGGTGATTAGAACCAGAAATTTGAGGAAATTACACTTAGAGCTAAAAATTCCAGATTTCTGGAAAATTTCCCAAGCATTCTGTCCGAAATTTTATCTGTATGTTAGAGGCCGAATTGGCCTTTGGTCAAAGAAGAAAAGTTGTAGAGAATGGTGTTTTATAGGTGCCTACAAAATTTCAGCTCAATCGGAGCAACGCAGAACGTGAAAAGTCCAAAATACCCCTACTGCTTTAAGAATTTCCCAGTAGTCCGTTTCTTCAGTTCAGTCCAGTTTATCACGATTTTTGACCAGGATCCATTCTGATTTAGCTCTGGACCAAAACATGAAAGTTGTAGTGCTCTGAAGTAGCTTTAAAATGCCTCTAAGAACACCTGATTCAGACTTATGTACACTGAGTTATGTCCATTACAGTGTTCTGCATTTAAACAGCCGGTGAATTGATTTCAGGTTTGGTAATTGGAGAATTTGACCAATTTACATTAGAAACTGGATTAAGTGACCTTCATGAACATTGTAGCTCTGTGTCTTAGCTTCGAAACGGCATAGGTCACGCCTCAATCCGGTAAGCGTAGCCTCGGATATGTTATTTCCGCATTCGTACGTCAAATCTGTCTTGTGCTAAGTTGAATTTCTGCACTTGTAATTGTTGTGAATCTTGTTTTTATGATATTGTGAGCCTATGGAACGGCTTTTGGCTTGAATTGTTGAGATATGTGATGTTGGGTTGTGGTTGAGAAAAATAATGAAGCCTAAATGGCTGGAAAATTAGGTAAACACAAAGGGCATGCTGCCCAAATTTACGCTCGAGGTCTAGAGAACTACTTGCAACTTGAGTAAGGGTTAAAAGTGATTACTGCTTGAACCATCTAGGGTACTTGAGTATTCTTGTTCCGAGGTATATAAGGAAGGACTTGGCCGAACTTGTACCCTTGAGAAATGAAATAATGACTATTTGAAATATGTTTCTCTTGTACTTTCGACTCGCATGGCATTTTCAAGTATAAATGTTACAAAGTTTTACCATTTAAAAAGCGAGCAAGTGTTTCACGACTACCATCCGAGTGAATTTCAATTTCTTGATTTTATTGAACGAAACGTCTAAGTTTCGAATCTTAGTCATGTTTCAAAGTTCTCAAACTGAGTTTTATCGCAGATTTGGACTCCGAACCCGGAGTATAACCTGAAAGTGACCAGTAAAGGCACTATATCTTTTGGTGAGTGCTTTCAAATACCGAATTGCACTAGATACTTGAACTTGATACGTGACCAATATGAGTACATGTTATATACGTGAATTGATAGGGCAAGAGTGTACTTTATCGCACTTGCCCTTACGTGATATACTTGTTTATTGTTGCAATTGACTTGATATACTTGATTATGATGCGCGCACTTCCTGGAATTCCAGAAACCCTGTGGCGAGTTACTCTAGTCGAGCCGGCAAGGGCTTGGTCGATTGGGTAACGAACCCTGGGTCTCTTGTATTGTCGAGTGGAGTGATATCTCCTCGACTAATCGGTATACTCGAGTATTACCACCCATGTTCTTGAGGATTTTGGGCCCAGCTGGGGGTTGAACGGTGGACGGAGAGTCGTTTAAGTGGTGTTCTACTGGATTGGTTACTTACTTGAAAGTTGACGGAGTGTCAACTACTACGTGATCAAGCTTCTGGTAATGCAAAGGGGAATTTGGCTCCTGAGAGCCATCCGTATCCTTACGCTTTGGAATACTTATTGTTTGTTGGATTATTGTTTCTTTTGAAAAACTTTTACACTCGCTCATTTTAAGATTGCTACTTGACGTGTTACTGTTCACATTTATGAACACTTCATGAACACTTTATGCTCGTTACTTGGCTATAACGAAAACTCGTACTTATAAATAATGGTCAATTTGCTATTTGGAACCTCACTGGGCTTTTAGCTCATTCCACTCCATTTGTTTTCCTTTCAGGGGTACGAGCGAGGTGCGAGATATGTAAAGTCTAGCATAGACTAGTTGTTTGATTTTTGACTTGTACTCGTGCTATTCCTCGAATAGAATGTTTTGTATTTGGATTGTATACGCCTTGAACCAGTTTGAGTATATTGAGACTTTGTACCTCGATTTCTATCAATGTAAATTATAAGCTTGAATTGGGAATGTTATTTATGGTTCATGGATGTGTGTACATGACTCGTTTGAGATAGGGAGTGAGTCCTGGCGAGAGCTGGGCAGGCGGTCTGCCGAACCCTTTGGTACGCCTTAGGGGGAGGTGGGGTCGTCACAGATGGTATCAGAGCTCCTTTTGAGCTCGTGCCGGGAGAAGGTTCTCGGACTGTGGGAATTGACTTGTTAAGTATGGAACAATTGTCTATTGTTGGAGACCTTAGTTAGTTATGCCAGGTAGGAATCTCTAATATGGATGATTTACTCTTGGGACCGGCCGGCTCGAGTTGTGAATTGTCTTATTGTGGATTCTTGTACTTGGGTATCATATAATGAGGAGCGTTAGAATAAGGGTCTGTATCTTGATTGCACTTGAGGTGAGTTTTGATGGAAAGGTTAAAGCGTGGATGATTCGAACATTTAACCTTGTTATTGGACTGATCAAAGGGGTTTGCAATACTTGAACTGCCTGAGACAGACTAAGATGAGCTCATTTGGGACTTGAACTTATTTTGGCGAGTGTGCTCTTACGTACATGTAATGGACCTGATTTGATTTTTACACATGAGTAATATGACCTATATGAGGATTTGAATTCGGCGACTGTTTGAGAATGTGAATTGCTGGGTATAGGCTAGTCGAGTGAGTTCTTATTTGTACCCGTGCTTCTTGAACTTGAAGTAATTGAATCTACTTTTGAACTTATATGTTTGAACCCTGCTTTGACCTTGCTTTTGAACTTATTCGTATTTGTGTGGCTTTGCCTGTTGTGTTTCCAAGCACCGCCTGGGGTAAAATTTTCGACTTGAGGCTAAGCCATGTTTTAAATTTTTCGAATATCTGAGACTTTTCTTTCAACTTAGGGCTAGTTATGCGAATTGAGCCCTTTTTGCATGTTCTATTTGGTTATCTCTTAGCTCTTTACTAAATGATAAGGTCATATATAAGGGATTGGAGTGATTTCTAGTACCTGACTGACTTTAAAGGACTCTTAGTACCCGTTGGAATTTTGAGGGCGAAATTCTTTTAAGGAGGGGAGATTGTAACATCCCGAATATTAGGAGGTTGTTTGTGAAGAAAATATTAAAGTGTATTTCTTTGGGTTTGATTTAAAACCTTATTTTGTTTTAAAAGACTAGAAACCCTAATGTTTTAATCAAAAACCGTAGTTTACTTGTGACTACACGGTTTCTTAAATCTCTCATATTTTACTAGAGATCCTACTGTTAATTATTGAAATTTTAAATTCCTCACGTTTTCTTAAAAATTTCCTTTTATTTGAAAATTATTATTTATTAAGGCCCTACTACCCAATCGTTCAACAATAAGTGCAGATGAACCTGGAAATAGGGTTTTATACTTCGGTCTCAAGATTTGAGCAAAATTAGGGTTTTGCGATTTTTCCGCCGGATAAATTTCCGGTACTGGCCGAGGATCAATTTGATGATTAAAAGTGACTTTTAAGTGAGAAATAATATGTGACTAGTAGCAATGAGATAAGGTTAGTGAATGGGAAGTAAAAACCCTAGTACGTGAGTTTTTAAGAAAAACGGCGCGAACCGGCGGGTCCCGCGCACTACCTTTTGAACGCACCACTGGACCACCACTTTCTTGCACCACAAGCTTATTGATATTTGAGCCAAAATATCTTCTTATATTACAGCTAAGGGGACCGAAATTTGTGGCTTATAAGCAAGGGGAAGAAAGAGAAAAATTAGTGGCTAAGAATTGTCCAAGTGTTAGCCAAATTGTGGTCTTAATTAACTCTAACCTTCTTACTCCTTATAAGACAAAAATCAGCTTCATTTCTCTTCATTTTCTGCTGCTAAGAGCTGAGAGAGAGAGAGAGTAAGAACAAGAGAGGAAAAACAAAACTCTTCTCCATTTCTTCTTCAATCCACCAACAAAGTGAGAAATCAAACAAAAGAAACCGATTAATCTTGTCTTTGAGTGGTTAGTTAGTGTTTGGTGGTGAAAGTTTGGAAAAGGAAAGCTTGGGGCTGCTTTTAGAGACTTCTAACCAAGGTAAGAGAACTCATCTCTCTAAGTTTTGCTTTTGATTTTGTTAAATTAAGTTAGTAGTTTGATTATAGTGGTGGAATCATGGATGATTAGCATGATTTAGAGGTTTTCCCCAATTTATTTGATGAACTAGGGGTTCTGATTTTCTGCTCAATGTGATGTATGATGTGTAAATGTTGCAATTAAGGTTATATAAGGTTGTTTAGTGGTGATTAGAACCAGAAATTTGAGGAAATTACACTTAGAGCTAAAAATTCCAGATTTCTGGAAAATTTCCCAAGCATTCTGTCCGAAATTTTATCTGTATGTTAGAGGCCGAATTGGCCTTTGGTCAAAGAAGGAAAGTTGTAGAGAATGGTGTTTTATAGGTGCCTACAAAATTTCAGCTCAATCGGAGCAACGCAGAACGTGAAAAGTCCAAAATACCCCTACTGCTTTAAGAATTTCCCAGTAGTCCGTTTCTTCAGTTCAGTCCAGTTTATCACGATTTTTGACCAGGATCCATTCTGATTTAGCTCTGGACCAAAACATGAAAGTTGTAGTGCTCTGAAGTAGATTTAAAATGCCTCTAAGAACACCTGATTCGGACTTATGTACACTGAGTTATGTCCATTACAGTGTTCTGCATTTAAACAGCCGGTGAATTGATTTCAGGTTTGGTAATTGGAGAATTTGACCAATTTACATTAGAAACTGGATTAAGTGACCTTCATGAACATTGTAGCTCTGTGTCTTAGCTTCGAAACGGCATAGGTCACGCCTCAATCCGGTAAGCGTAGCCTCGGATATGTTATTTCCGCATTCGTACGTCAAATCTGTCTTGTGCTAAGTTGAATTTCTGCACTTGTAATTGTTGTGAATCTTGTTTTTATGATATTGTGAGCCTATGGAACGGCTTTTGGCTTGAATTGTTGAGATATGTGATGTTGGGTTGTGGTTGAGAAAAATAATGAAGCCTAAATGGCTGGAAAATTAGGTAAACACAAAGGGCATGCTGCCCAAATTTACGCTCGAGGTCTAGAGAACTACTTGCAACTTGAGTAAGGGTTAAAAGTGATTACTGCTTGAACCATCTAGGGTACTTGAGTATTCTTGTTCCGAGGTATATAAGGAAGGACTTGGCCGAACTTGTACCCTTGAGAAATGAAATAATGACTATTTGAAATATGTTTCTCTTGTACTTTCGACTCGCATGGCATTTTCAAGTATAAATGTTACAAAGTTTTACCATTTAAAAAGCGAGCAAGTGTTTCACGACTACCATCCGAGTGAATTTCAATTTCTTGATTTTATTGAACGAAACGTCTAAGTTTCGAATCTTAGTCATGTTTCAAAGTTCTCAAACTGAGTTTTATCGCAGATTTGGACTCCGAACCCGGAGTATAACCTGAAAGTGACCAGTAAAGGCACTATATCTTTTGGTGAGTGCTTTCAAATACCGAATTGCACTAGATACTTGAACTTGATACGTGACCAATATGAGTACATGTTATATACGTGAATTGATAGGGCAAGAGTGTACTTTATCGCACTTGCCCTTACGTGATATACTTGTTTATTGTTGCAATTGACTTGATATACTTGATTATGATGCGCGCACTTCCTGGAATTCCAGAAACCCTGTGGCGAGTTACTCTAGTCGAGCCGGCAAGGGCTTGGTCGATTGGGTAACGAACCCTGGGTCTCTTGTATTGTCGAGTGGAGTGATATCTCCTCGACTAATCGGTATACTCGAGTATTACCACCCATGTTCTTGAGGATTTTGGGCCCAGCTGGGGGTTGAACGGTGGACGGAGAGTCGTTTAAGTGGTGTTCTACTGGATTGGTTACTTACTTGAAAGTTGACGGAGTGTCAACTACTACGTGATCAAGCTTCTGGTAATGCAAAGGGGAATTTGGCTCCTGAGAGCCATCCGTATCCTTACGCTTTGGAATACTTATTGTTTGTTGGATTATTGTTTCTTTTGAAAAACTTTTACACTCGCTCATTTTAAGATTGCTACTTGACGTGTTACTGTTCACATTTATGAACACTTCATGAACACTTTATGCTCGTTACTTGGCTATAACGAAAACTCGTACTTATAAATAATGGTCAATTTGCTATTTGGAACCTCACTGGGCTTTTAGCTCATTCCACTCCATTTGTTTTCCTTTCAGGGGTACGAGCGAGGTGCGAGATATGTAAAGTCTAGCATAGACTAGTTGTTTGATTTTTGACTTGTACTCGTGCTATTCCTCGAATAGAATGTTTTGTATTTGGATTGTATACGCCTTGAACCAGTTTGAGTATATTGAGACTTTGTACCTCGATTTCTATCAATGTAAATTATAAGCTTGAATTGGGAATGTTATTTATGGTTCATGGATGTGTGTACATGACTCGTTTGAGATAGGGAGTGAGTCCTGGCGAGAGCTGGGCAGGCGGTCTGCCGAACCCTTTGGTACGCCTTAGGGGGAGGTGGGGTCGTCACAGATTTAGTGTTTTACCAAAACATGAAAGTTGTAGCATTCTGAATTAGCTTTCAAATGCCTCTAAGAACACCTGATTCGGACTTGTGTACTCCGAGATATGTCCATTACAGTGTTCTGCGTTTAAACAGCCGACGAATTGGTTTCTGGTTTAGTAATTCGAGCATTTGACCAAGTTACATTAGAAACTGGACTAAGTGACCTTCATGAACATTGTAACCCTGAGTCTTAGCTTCGAAATGGCATAGGTTGTGTCTTAATCCGATAAGCGTAGCCTCGGATAAGTTATTTCCGCTTTCATACGTCAAATCTGTCTTTTGCTAAATTGAATTTCTGCACTTGTTATTACTGTATTTCTTATTCTTATGATATTGTGAGCCTATGGAACGTCTCTTGACTTGAATTGCTTATGTGTAATGTTGGGTTGTGGTTGAGGAAAAATAATGAAGCCGAAATGGCTGGAAAATTAGGTAAACACAAAGGGCGTGCTGCCCAAATTTTCGCTCGAGGGCTAGGTTTCTATTTGAACTTGTATACTTTTGTTTAGCCAATACCATGACCGGTTTTCCATTTTAAAACATGATTTTTCATCCTTGGGTTCAAACAACCCTCTTCTTACTTGAAAGTCATCTTTACACGTTTTACTCCTAATTAGTCGGGTTTCTTTGTTTCCCTTAAATGTTTTGCTCGATAAACTGTAATATGCTCTCTTGTTCAACCTTAGGTTTCATTGGTGACTAAGGGTAATATCCGGAAGGATATTTTGCACGTTATTTTGCATATCTAGGTGAGTGTTCTATATACGTTTTGTTTCTATGACTATGTGGATTGTTGGATCTATGTGATTATTTGTGACTATTTGATTAAATGTTACTTGTTTTCTATGATTTTTAAAATGAACTTTTGCTAGGTGAGTGTGTACTTTATCGCACTCGAACTAAATAAATATGAAATTTTCGGTGATTAAATGTTGAAATACTAGTTGCGCATGAATGTAAGCCTCTTTGGCTGAACTGGGCCCTTGCCCTTGTTACCGATCGACTCGAGCCAAAAGCGGACTCGGTCGGGCGATATGGTGACCTGGGTGAATTTGGTATACTCGAGTATTACCTTGTAGTCCGGCAACGTCCGGATGGGTGGAGTCCGGCCAATGTCCGGATGGGTGGAGTCCGGTCAACGTCCGGAAAAGGGGATGAACGAACAAAAGGATGAACGAGGGATTCTACTTACAAAAAATGTATTTTCAAACGATTGGAGGAATAAGGGGAAATGTCAGGGGAACGAACGAACAAACAAATAGCTCCTCGTGAGCCTGTATCCTTTTAATGAATGTATTATCATTGCTTTATATTGGACATGTTTTCTGGATTAAATGTTATTACATGACTAATGTTCCTTGTTTAATTACTTGTTTATATATATAGAACCTCACTGGGCTTTTTAGCTCATACCACGTCAATTGTTTTCCTTAGCAGGGGAAGGCGAGCAAGGACGAGCGTTCTGTATAGTCTAGTTGATCTAGTTCTTTGGCCTTGTACTGGTTCTCGCCCTAGTGCTTGGCACGGGCTGGTTGTATGAGGAATGAGAACCCTTGTATATTCGATGTTTGTACTTGAATAGTAAAAACTTTGAAGACTTCTGGTGTGTAGAAGTTTCTTATCTTGTACTTGAGCATCTATTGTCTATGGATGTATATACATGATTCGAGTTCCATAGTGAGTGAGTCCTGGCGAGAGCTGGGCAGGCGACCCGCTGAACCCTGGGGTACGCCCTAGGGGGAAGTGGGGCCGTCACAGGTGGTATCAGAGCTTAGGCTTCAGATCTCTGTAGTGTATCCTAGATTAAAGATTAGAATACCGGACTGTGGGATTTGATTGGACTTGAAAGTTAAGCGATTGAGGGATAAAATTTATAGTTGCTTCGCGTGGTTTCTACGTGGAGTGACCCTGGACTAAGTGGTGAATAAGTATGAGGGACTAAGTAAAGCTATGAATTGCGAATGTTATAGGTCTTTAATCTTTTCCATGGTATTTGAGGATCATAGATAGGTACGTCGGGTAGGAATTTCGATTGTAGATAGTTTGCTCTTGAGACTGCAGCTCGAGATGTGAATTATCTTATTTCGGATTCTTGTGCCTGAGTACTCTAGAGTTGAGGCGCTACTAAGTACTTGAGACTTGCATTTTGAGAACATGAACAGGCTTTGTCTGACTAGAATGAGCACAAGAGATCAGGGACATCTAGTTTGGATAGTAAGTGACGTGAGAGACCGGACGGGCTGATACGGGGACGACTTCACCTTTTCCTTTTGATTTACCTGTATATTGTTACTACATGACGTTAGTATACCTGTATGTACATGGTTATCTGTCCAACTTGATATGTATTTGTGTATTTGCCTATCCGTCATCTTGGTATGGCGTGTTATGTGGGTATATGTTTATTTGAATATTTGGTGCCCTCAATAGTTACTTTAGTAACCTTATCGTGTTTATTTACTAAAAGTTTCGGACTCGTCTGAGGCAACTGAAGGTAAAATTTCGAGGACGAAATTTTTTTTAAGGGGGAGAGAATGTGAGGACTCGCAAATTTCTTGTATTTTTCTCAAAAATTCCCTTTTATTTGAAAATTATTTGGTAACTATTATTTCATGTTATCCATGGTTCAATCACCCTAGAAAAGTGCCAATAACCATAGGAAATTAGGGTTTTCCTATTCGTTTTCAATTCAAGGTGAAATTGGATTTTTCGTGTAACCGCAGTATAATTATCCGGTACCGAGTAGGGATCAAATTTGGTGCTTAAGAGTGACTTTTAAGTGAGAAATAATATGTGATTAGAAGCAATGATAAAAAGTTAGGGAATAGGGAGTAAAAACCCTAGTACGTGCGATTTAAGAGAAAACGCGTCACACCGACGTGTACCGTGTATTACCAATTGAACCATCACTTGACCACCACTTTCTTGCCATACAAGTTTAACACTAGTGAAGCAAAATATATTCCCCCTCTTGGCTCTCCTATTGGCCGAAATTTGTGGCCCAAGTGCAAGGGATGAACCCTAAAAAAAAAAAAAAAAAAAAAAAAATTTTGTGGTTGTATGTAAGCCAAGTGTTAGCCAAACTTGTGGCTAGAATTAATTCTTATCTTTCCAACCTTCTTATAAGACAAACTAAGCTTAATCTTCCTCATTTCTTCTTCTTCATGGCCGACCAAAGAGAGAGAGAAAGGGAGAGCAAGTGAAAATAATTTTCTTCTTGAGTTACACCAACCAAGTGCTAGAATCGAATTCTAAACCGATTAAAGTGTGGGTTGTGAGTTAGGAAGCTTGTGGAACTAAAAATTTTTCAAAGGAGGTGGAGTATCACTCATTCAAGCCTTGCTTTTGAGGTATAAAGTCTGATCTTGGTCCTTGTTCATTTAATTTTTGGTTAAAGATGTGATTTTATGGAGGATTAACACTTGAATGCATGAATTTCCAGATTTGGGTTCTCATTTCTTCTCTTTCTGCCCGGTTTTAGTACTCTATGTTAGAGGCCGAATCAGTTCTTACCCGAAACATGAAAGTTATAGAGAATGATGTTTTCTAGTTACCTGTAAAATTTCAGCTCAATCCGAGCTTGGTAGCATGTGAAAAGTTCAAAATACCCTTACTGTTTTAAGTATTTCCTAAGCAGTCCGTGTGATCAGTTAAGTCCAGTTTATCCCGTTTTTTGACGAGGATTCATTCTGATTTAGTGTTTTACCAAAACATGAAAGTTGTAGCATTCTGAATTAGCTTTCAAATGCCTCTAAGAACACCTGATTCGGACTTGTGTACTCCGAGATATGTCCATTACAGTGTTCTGCATTTAAACAGCCGACGAATTGGTTTCTGGTTTAGTAATTCGAGCATTTGACCAAGTTACATTAGAAACTGGACTAAGTGACCTTCATGAACATTGTAACCCTGAGTCTTAGCTTCGAAATGGCATAGGTTGTGTCTTAATCCGATAAGCGTAGCCTCGGATAAGTTATTTCCGCTTTCATACGTCAAATCTGTCTTTTGCTAAATTGAATTTCTGCACTTGTTATTACTGTATTTCTTATTCTTATGATATTGTGAGCCTATGGAACGGCTCTTGACTTGAATTGCTTATGTGTAATGTTGGGTTGTGGTTGAGGAAAAATAATGAAGCCGAAATGGCTGGAAAATTAGGTAAACACAAAGGGCGTGCTGCCCAAATTTTCGCTCGAGGGCTAGGTTTCTATTTGAACTTGTATACTTTTGTTTAGCCAATACCATGACCGGTTTTCCATTTTAAAACATGATTTTTCATCCTTGGGTTCAAACAACCCTCTTCTTACTTGAAAGTCATCTTTACACGTTTTACTCCTAATTAGTCGGGTTTCTTTGTTTCCCTTAAATGTTTTGCTCGATAAACTGTAATATGCTCTCTTGTTCAACCTTAGGTTTCATTGGTGACTAAGGGTAATATCCGGAAGGATATTTTGCACGTTATTTTGCATATCTAGGTGAGTGTTCTATATACGTTTTGTTTCTATGACTATGTGGATTGTTGGATCTATGTGATTATTTGTGACTATTTGATTAAATGTTACTTGTTTTCTATGATTTTTAAAATGAACTTTTGCTAGGTGAGTGTGTACTTTATCGCACTCGACCTAAATAAATATGAAATTTTCGGTGATTAAATGTTGAAATACTAGTTGCGCATGAATGTAAGCCTCTTTGGCTGAACTGGGCCCTTGCCCTTGTTACCGATCGACTCGAGCCAGAAGCGGACTCGGTCGGGCGATATGGTGACCTGGGTGAATTTGGTATACTCGAGTATTACCTTGTAGTCCGGCAACGTCCGGATGGGTGGAGTCCGGCCAATGTCCGGATGGGTGGAGTCCGGTCAACGTCCGGAAAAGGGGATGAATGAACAAAAGGATGAACGAGGGATTCTACTTACAAAAAATGTATTTTCAAACGATTGGAGGAATAAGGGGAAATGTCAGGGGAACGAACGAACAAACAAATAGCTCCTCGTGAGCTTGTATCCTTTTAATGAATGTATTATCATTGCTTTATATTGGACATGTTTTCTGGATTAAATGTTATTACATGACTAATGTTCCTTGTTTAATTACTTGTTTATATATATAGAACCTCACTGGGCTTTTTAGCTCATACCACGTCAATTGTTTTCTTTAGCAGGGGAAGGCGAGCAAGGACGAGCGTTCTGTATAGTCTAGTTGATCTAGTTCTTTGGCCTTGTACTGGTTCTCGCCCTAGTTCTTGGCACGGGCTGGTTGTATGAGGAATGAGAACCCTTGTATATTCGATGTTTGTACTTGAATGGTAAAAACTTTGAAGACTTCTGGTGTGTAGAAGTTTCTTATCTTGTACTTGAGCATCTATTGTCTATGGATGTATATACATGATTCGAGTTCCATAGTGAGTGAGTCCTGGCGAGAGCTGGGCAGGCGACCCGCTGAACCCTGGGGTACGCCCTAGGGGGAAGTGGGGCCGTCACATTACCTTCTTGGTTACTCTTATGGCAAAAATGGTGACAATTATTGGACTTGAGCGGCCTTTCTCAACTACCTAACCCAACAGGTAAAGGTATTTGGTAAGTCCATTAAAGTGACTTCCATATACATGAGTGCGAGTGGATACACGTAAGGGAGCGTAAAAGGCAATATCTTTGGTTTCGTTGCTAACTTTTTGCAGGTTCCCTCATACATTCATGGCGAGTACAAGACGCATAAAAGCTAGCTCACAACATTGTCTTCCTGATCCTAAGGGAGTCAAAGAAGTGGCATTACGTGGTGTAGATGAGCAATTGGACATTATCAAATCTCAGTTGCTTGGTTGGTTTTCTACTCGTTGTGGTGTCAAAGATAAAATCTGTAGCTTGGCCATTGATTGGAGTTGTGAAGTCAACCTTGCAAGTGCTATCATGGTTGAGAAATTAAATCTTCCAACCATTGATCATCTTCAACCGTACAAGTTGACGAGCACTCATGGTGATGTTTGGGTTACTAAGCACACACTTGTACCTATTCAAATCGGCAAATATATGGATGAGGTGTTGTGTGATGTAGTCCCAATTCAAGTGACACATGTGTGGTTGGGCAAAGCATGGATGTCGAGGCAAGAAGTTAAATATGATGGACATACTAATAAGTATTCCTTCGTATTTAACGGTCGTCGTTTAGTATTTGTAGCACTTACTTATGACCAGCTTTGTATTGATCTAGCATACATGAAAAGGGAGCTTGAGCGTTATAGGATGGAGAAAAAACTAGATGAGGAAATTGAGCTTGAAGAGGTAAAATCCGAGGGAGTTGAAAGCATTGAGATAAAAGCGTCAGCTGTTGAACTAGAAAAAGAGATGGACAAATCTGATGAGATGGGTGATAAAAAGGAAGAGAAGAGAGAAAGTGGGCTGATTTTGATCAAGAATGTGAGGGCCTATTATTTTTCTAACGAACTTACCGTTGCTTTGTTTAGTATCTCTTTTTTTGTGCAGATTACACAAAGTTAAGTAGAGCTGGTCGTGACATGTTCCATTCCGAAGACACTTGAACATTTTGCGAGTTTCCATGGAGTTTGTCTTCTAGGAACTAAATCTCTTTGGTATCAATTCATGGAACAATGCCCATTCAAACCTGTCCGCGCCATTGGAGGATTCGTTTGAGCTCATCTTAAAAGGGAAATTCCGGATTCTATTGCTTGTTCTCTACCTGCAGTTCATTCCTCACCTTTGCCTTATTTTGAGCATGTGACTAGCCCTAACCCTTGTTGTTCTTGTGTAGATTTTGATGAAAAATGTAAAGGACTAGCACTGGAACCTCAAGTTGAATCAATTGGTACAAAGAATATTGAAGTGCCAAAGGGAGTTTTCACATTTAAAACTTGTTCTACACTTTCTTACCATTTAGTTAATAATGTACCATTAGTTCTTTATCCAATTTCTGAATTGTTTCAAGTTGACGGTTATTTTGTTCTTGTAGGCTGTAAAGCTGTCCAAAATTTTCCAACTATGACTAAAGAGTTGCAACCTGATTTCATGCTTGTTCCAGCTGCATGTTGCACGAATGCATGTGATTTGTATGGGTGAACTTCACTTCATTCCTGCCGCTTATGTTGGGTGATGCACGCAAGGGTGTCAATCAAGATCCGAGTGCTTTTCTTACCTCACTGGTTCGTGTTTCTACGGATATGCAACACGGGTGGCTCAGTGTCCCATCTCCAGAGTGGCAAGTTGTGCTGATTCAGTGCCTAGGGCTGAATTACACCACCTTGCACAACCAGAATATTCACAAGCCTTATACACGTTCCTTCCTACCTTGGCGAATGTCCTTGTTTGAGAACCTCTTGAAGCTGACCAAGAGACATGTGCACCGAATTATCTTAATCATAACATATGCAAGTATCATTCAATCTAAGAGGGCCAATATGTGGAGACTTGAGGTGCCACACTACCCACTCTCATTAGTATCATTCATTTCCATCCAGATTTGAGGACAAATCCTTCTCAAGTGGAGGGGATTGATGTGTGCACGGACCTTGGCCCACGCAATGACCTAGTTCGAGTACCATTGGGCCCAGTCACACGTGCACAGTCTAAGCAATTCAAGGAGTCACTCCAAGCCCTTGTGCGGAATGTTCAAGACCAACAAGGAGTTCATCGAGACATTGAAGGCTTGGAAGGTGACGACCCAGTTGTCCACACGATGATCCAAGCCCGTGAAGAGCCAAATGGGCCATGGCCGATTAGGCCTTAGTGATTAGGAGTCTTACGTTAGAATAGTCCTTTTGTTAGCCATGGATTCGGCCCACCTTTGTCTAAGGATGGCCGAACCACTAGGCCCTCTTTATTGAGTTCATGGATCGGCCCACCTTGTCCAAGGAGTGGACCATCTAGCTTTTCGATATTAGGGTTTCGGATATTAGGGTTTCATTGGTTTTGCTTATATAAAGGCTTGCTTTGTAAGCATGAAGGTAGACGTTTTATCAATAAAATTTGTTTATTTTCAATTCTTCTTGATAAGAGAGACTCGAGCCTTCTACTTGCTTTGGCAAGGGTTATTGAGCAATCTTGCGTCTTGTCCTTGATTGTTCTACCGACCTATCCACTTGAGTAACCACCTCGATTGGAGTCGTCGTTCTACTACCTTAAACCAACTCGTGTCGTCCGTGTTGATTTTAGGACCGCAATTCAAGCGTTGGACAACCTCGCTAGATCCTTGGGCAAACGTGCTACGTGTCTCGAAACAAGTTTAAAACAAGGCAGCGGAACAAGGAAAACTAAGACAAAAACTACGGATATAACGGAAGATACCTCCACCAAAGCTCTGATACCAACTGATACGGTCCTCGATCAACTTACTTCGAGACACGTAGCACATTTGCTCAAGGATCTAGTGAGATTGTCCAACGCTTGGATTGCCGGTCCTAAAATCAACACGGACGACACGAGTTGATTTAAGGCGGTAGAACGACGACTCAAATCAAGGTGGTTACTCAAGTGGATAGGTCGGTAAAACAATCAAGGACAAGATGCAAGATTGCTCAATAACCCTTGCCAAAGCAAGTAGAAGGCTCGAATCTCTCTTAACAAGAAGAATCGAAAATAAACAAACTTTATTGATAAAACGTCTACCTTTATGCTTACAAAGCAAGCCTTTATATAGGCAAAACTAATGAAACCCTAATATCCGAAACCCTAATATTGAAAAGCTAGATGGTCGGCCACTCCTTGGACAAGGTGGGCCGATCCATGGACTCAATAAAGAGAGCCTAGTGGTTCGGCCATCCTTAGACAAAGGTGGGCCGAATCCATGGCTAACAAAAGGACTATTCTAACTTAAGACTCCTAATCACTAAGGCCTAATCGGCCATGGCCTACTTGGCTCTTCACGGGCTTGGATCATCGTGTAGACAACTGGGTCGTCACCTTCCAAGCCTTTAATGTCTCGATGAACTCCTTGTTGGTCTTGAACATTCTGCACAAGGGTTTGGAGTGACTCGTTGAATTGCTTAGACTGTGCACGTGTGACAGGGCCCAATGGTACTCGAACTGGGTCATTTCGTGGGCCAAGGTCCGTGCACACATCACAAGTCTTCCCAACGATAGTGAGGAATACGCAATGGGGTATACAGGTTGTATGGATTTGTTTTAGACTTCGCCTTATGACAAGTGACACATCTACCAACCATGCGTTCAACATCTCTACGCATGTGAGGCCAGTAAAAGTACTTTTGTAACATAGCTAGGGTCTTAACAATGCCAAAGTGTCCCATGAGACCACCACTATGTGCCTCTCGAATCAAAAGGTCATGAATGGAAAAGTTAGGGACACACAACTTATCCACATTAAACAAAAATCCATTGTGCAAGAAATACTTTCCATGTGGGCTCTTCAAACAAGATGCATAGACTTCCCCAAAGTCATAGTCATAGGCGTACAATTCTGTAAGCATTTCTAATCCTAGTAACTTAGCATCAAGAACAACAAGCAAAGAATGTCTACGGGACAAAGCATCAACTACCACATAAGAGAAGGTATCGATGAAACTCACCCATTTGGCATGTCTCTTACTCAACTTTGGTTGCCTCTTGAGAAACTTTAATGACTCGTGATCGGTGTGTATCACGAACTCCCTAGGGCGGAGGTAGTGTTGCCAGGTCTCCAAAGCTCTTACAAGTGCGTAGAGCTCTTTGTTGTACGTGGGGTAGTTTAGGGCAGCACCTCCTAGCTTTTCACTGAAGAATGCATAAGGCCTCTTGTCTTGCATGAGGACAGCGCCAATACCTACGCCAGAAGCATCACATTCAATTTCAAAAATCTTGTTAAAGTTAGGTAATGCTAGAACAGGTGCATGTGTGAGTTTGTCCTTGATGGTGAGAAATGCTTGTTCTTAGGCTTTCCCCCAGTGGAATTTATCATTCTTCTTGGTCACGGTGGTCAATGGGGCGGCAATGGTGCTGAAATCTTTGACAAATCGCCGGTAGAAGCCCGCCAATCCATGGAAGCTGCGCACCTCATGGACGGATGTTGGAGTTGGCCATTGCTTGATGGCCTCAATCTTGGATTCGTCTACTTTGATGTCCTGTGAACTCACAACACAGCCTAAAAACACGAGCTCATTAGTACAAAAGGTGCACTTCTTAAGGTTGCCGTATAGATGCGCCTCTCGAAGTGTATTAAGAACTAGTCTCAAATGCTCCATGTGCTCATGTTTACTGCGACTATATATTAAAATATCATCAAAGTAAACAATGACAAATTTCCCAATGAAATGCCTCAAGACATGGTTCATTAGCAGCATGAATGTACTAGGGGCGTTAGTCAACCCAAAAGGCATGACTAGCCACTCATAGAGACCATGTTTGGTTTTGAAAGCTGTTTTCCATTTTTCGCCTTCTTTCATCCTAATTTGATGATAACCACTCTTTAAATCAATTTTAATGAATATGATAGCACCATCGAGTTCATAAGCATATCATCTAGTCTAGGAATGGGATGGCGATATTTAACAGTAATAGCATTAACAGCCCTACAATCAGTGCACATGTGCCAAGTACCATCCTTTTTGGGGACAAGTATCACATGTATAGCACAAGGACTTAGAGTTTCTTTTACCCAACCCTTACCTAATAGGCCATCAACTTGTCGTTAAAGCTCCTTTGTCTCCTTGGGACCCATGCGATAAGCCGGTTTGTTGGATAGTGGTGCTCTAGGAATCAGGTCTATTTGGTACTCAATCCCTCAAGTGGGTGGTAAACTATCAGGGACCTCATCAGGGAACACATCCTCGAATTCCTATAAAAGAGCAACTATACTCGAAGGCAATGCCTTATCGAGTTCAGCAACATCTAAAAACACATGTTTGCAAATCATGAGAAGTACAGGTTGGTCAGCATTTACAAGTTTGTGCTCATCCTTAGCCTTAATTATCATGTTTTGCTTCCTAGTGTTTGGTTTAGCCAATGCATGATCACGTGGTATGCTAGGTGTGCTCACTTGACTCTTGGTTGATTGCTCACTAGTGGACGTGGAGCAAGTGCCAGGGTCGAACGTCTTTTGCTTTCGCTTTTGACTGTCTACGTTACACTCCCTTTGCAATTTTAATTGGTCCTCATAAACTTGTGCAGGTGTGAGTAGTGCGAGGACCTTACATTTGCCATCATGCAAAAGTGTGTACTTATTTGCCCTTCCATCGAATGTGACGTGTTAGTCAAATTGCCAAGGTCTCCCCAAGATGACATGTGTAGCATGCATAGGCACTACATCACACACAACTTCATCAATGTAAGTACCAATTGAAAAAGGAACGCATACCTGTTTGAAGACACGTACCTCTCCATCCTCACTTAGCCATTGGAGGCGGTAGGGGTGTGGATGTCTAGTAGTTGGGAGACCCAAGTTCTCAACCATTAGCAAACTCGCCACATTGGTGCAACTTCCCCCATCAATGATGAGATTACACACCCTATCACCTATTTTACAGCGAGTGTAAAATAAGTTCTCTTGTTGCAACTGCTCATCCTCCTTGACTCAGGCGGTTAGCACTCGTCGTGCCACCAAGCAACCTACTTCGCCTCGTGTAGGAGAGCAATCTTCCCCAGCCGAGTCATCCTCCAGGCAGTCACCTTTGATCAATCCTGGCATCTCCTCACAATCGTCATCATCAGACACGATCTCGCCATTGTGAGTGATTAGCATGACCCTTTGGTTAGGACACTGAGACTAAATATGTCCAAACCTTTGGCACTTGAAGCACTTAATGTCCCTACTCCTAGTCTTAGGAGTCTCAAGTGATGCCTTAGAAGCAGACCTGGATGCATCAATAGCTTTGTTAGGGGTAAAATTGGTATTGCGGTTAGAGGCATTACCTTGAATTCGGCTAGAAGGAGTTGGTGTAGCCGAATTTCTAGCTTCATGGGTTGTTCTCTATGGTAGGTTTCCCTTCCAGGAAGGCGAGTTAGAAGTTTGGAAGGTACGTGTGAGAACCCGTAATTTTCATTTTCTAGATTTCTCGTATTTTTATGGCTTGTTTTCTGCATTTTCGTGATTAAAAAAATTTCTAGATAATTTTAAGGAGCAGATATAATTTTTAGATGCTTTTTCTAGTATCGAATGAATTTTGAGAAATTAAGAGCGTATACCGGACGTGGGACCCACTAGTGCGAAAAATTCAGAAAAATTCGACCAACTAGGTTAAGTTTTGGATACTGGAGTTAATTTATCGGGTGTTAAGAGATAAGTAGAGGTTGCAATTTGGATTGATATGAGAGAGACAAGTTAGGTAGGTATTTAATAAAAGGTGACAAGTGTCACTTGGCTATTGGTTGGGCCATTTGACTACTATTGCATGTCTTACCAATTGACTTAAATATCTTAAAAATTCACCAAAAATCCCTCATTCTTCTCTTCCTCTTGGCCGAATCTCTTAAGCAAGGAAAGGAAAGAAAACTCTTCAAGAATTTGGCTTCTATCTTGCTTCAATCAACTTACTCAACCATCCAACCTTGATTTTGCTCCATAAAACCACTTAAGGAAGTGTTGGTGAGTTGTTGTGTGGAATTATTTGAAAGCTAAGGTGACCAATAGCTCTCTCTCTCTTGTTTTAAGGTAAGTTGTGAAGAACCACCCTCCTCCTTTAATTGATGCTTAAATCATGCTTAGTGGTAGTAGAAGATGCAAGTTTATGGATTAATTCTTGATTTGTGGTTGAAATGATCAAGTTTTATTATTTTTGGGGATTTTTCTGTTTTAAAATAAGCATGATTGTGTGGCTATCTATGATGATTGGAAATGGTCTATAATGACTTAAGGAGGTGGGAAAAGTGATTAATTGCAACCAATTTCTGGTTTGGAAGAAATTTTAGAAAACTAGGGTTCTTGAGGGAGCATTCTGTCCGAAATTTTAGGTCCTAGATAGAGGCCGAATTGCCCTTGGCTTAAAACATGAACGTTGTAGGGAATGACATTTTATAGGTGCCTACAAAATTTCAGGTCAATCGGAGTAGTGTAGAATGAGATAAATCGAAATTACTATTGCTGTTCTGGTTTTACCCGAATTGGAGAATTGCGCCTGTAATTGGTTGTTTTGGCTGGAATTGCTTCCGAATTAGTTGTTGAGACCTTCTGATGAAATTTATCCCTGTTTCTTAGCTTTCAGCTGGTTTTGGAATTTCTGGATTTGGACTTGTAGAGCCTGAGTTATGATGTTTCCGCTAGAATACGTTTTGGTGAATCTGTTTTACGTTTTTGATGTAGTATCTTGCATTTTTGACCTATTTGCACTCAAAACTGGGTTGAGTGACCTCCTGTGATGTTGTAGCCCTGTCTTTTAGCTTCGAGATGGTGGGTCTTGCACCCTCATCCGATAATTGTAGTGAAATTGGTACCATTACCGCAAAATGAGGACAAAAACTGTTTTTTCAGGGCCAAAGTTAATTGCATTTCCGAATTTTCTGGTTTCCTTTAATGTTTGTGTATGCTTAGGGAACCCTATTTTGGTAGTATATAGAATTGGTTTATGACTTGTAATCGAGTCTTATTGTGTTCATTTGAATAGTTTAGGGCTTGACTTTCATATTCGGTTATTTCCTAGCTAAATTTTGTACTTGAATGCCATTAAGCCTACTGAACGGCTTTTGGGAATGAGATTATTTTTGTATGAGATGTTGGGACTGATTTGAGGAAATAATGAAGCCATGATGGCTGGAAAATAGGTAAACACAAGGGATATGCTGCCGAAATTTTACTTGAAGGCTAGTTGGATTTACTTGTGTTTTGAGCGAAGGGCTTTTGGGTTGTTTGAGCCTAGGTCTTCATGTTACCTTTTCGTTCCAAAAATCATGTTTTGCACCTTGCTTTAGTAATTATTTGGCGAGGCATACGACTGGTAGTCGTGATACGAAATATGGGCCGCTTATGGGCCATGTTTTGGGCTGCAAGAGATTGAATCTTTTAGTAATAGTTAGTAGTTTATTTTCTAGATTTCTATTTTATTTGCTAGGAATAAATTCGGTCCAAGACCTCATGTTGAGTTGGATCCGATTTATAGAGTCTAGGCGCACTATAACTTAAGTTGGTTAATTAGCTTTTATTGGGTTATGTTGGGCCAGCTTAAAGCCTTCATTGGATCAATTATAAGCTGACCATTAGATAGTGGATTTGAGTAGTGGAATCGGACCAAAGGCCTAGCCTAGCCGAGTTAGGGTTTTGTCTTGTAAGGCTATATATAGCCTAGGTTTTCATTCATTAAAGGACAGAATTCAGATTTTATAACATAATTGTGAGTTTATTCACTCTCTCTTGCTTCAAGGGAATTTCCTTTGAATACTTGAGAATTAATCTCAAGTTGTTCATCGAACTTATCAATCAAGTAGTCTCCTTGATTGTGGCGTTCTTCTAAATATACTTTGGTTCACTAAACTGGCTAGTCTTGGGTTAAGGATTCTCCTTAGTTCGTGGCTCGTGATTCTAGCAGGGTCAAAGTTCCGCAAATCCACTCAACTTGGTGTTCGTCTAGATCCGTCTCACATCAGTTGGTAATCAGAGCTAGTCGACAACCACCAGGTTATATCCTTCTTTTCTTTTGTGTTTCGAGTCACATACTCTTGTTCCAAATCAGTTTGTGTGTCAATTCAAAAAAAAAAAAAAAAAGGTACTGTAGCGATACTGTTCATCGCTACTGTAGCGATACTGATTTTGTGGTTGAACTTGTTTGGGGTTGGAATCTTGAAGAGGGACTACCATAATCTAGGGTTTCTTGAGTTCCTTGAAACTAATCTTGAAGTCTTGAAACTTTGATACATGTCTTGATAGTTGTTGGAGGATTGAAGGAGAACATTGGTTTGACATTAACATTCTGGAATTTTACCCAAAAACAGCCGAGTAATTGTGTGTTTTAGAGTCAAAAAAAAAAGAAGGAAGAAAAGAGAAAAGGCATTCGGGTAGCAAGCAACAAAGAAAGAAGCCGAAATTTTATTGACCAAGCTGTCTTGTTACTCCTTGTTCCAAACCAAACTAGAAACTACACCAGAAAAAAAAAAGAAAAAAAAAAGAAAAGAAACTCAAAAATTCTGTCCAACCTCTTCTTGAAAGTCTCGAACACCTTGCGTCTTGATCACTTGAACAACCCTTGCTTGAGGTTTTTGATTATCTTGGGCCTTAAAAACTTGCACTTGCCTTCGTATAAAAAGTTTCTTGTACGTTCTTGCATCCATACGGGGCTTCCTTGGTTTAGGAGTAAATCTCTTGGGAATTTCTTGAGCAAGCCGCTTGGGGGACTCTTGAGTGACAATACTCTCGTTGTCTTGACAAGCCATTTCCTTGAAACAAGAAACAAAACTGCCGTGGCCTTGTCTAAGGAAGAGAGAACAGAATTGTGCGTTGCGTCTTGAAGGAGAAAGGCCGAATTGTTGGCAAGCTAAGGGCGGCTGGAGAGAGGAAATTTTAGTGAGGGCTAGTCGACTTTTTGAAGGCTTCAAGAAGACAAGAAATCTGGAATATTTTCGTGGAAGCAATTCTGATTTGATAAGGTAACAACTCTGGAAATTCATCAGCGGTTAGGAAGCTACCAAATTCTGTTTTGCAGCCGACTTTGGAAGGTTTAAAAGGAGCAGAAATCTGGAAATTTTTAAGCTACCAAATTCTGTTTTGCAGCCGACTTTGGAAGGTTTAAAAGGAGCAGAAATCTGGAAATTTTTTTAGCTACCAAATTCTGTTTTGCAGCCGACTTTGGAAGGTTTCAAAAGAGAAGGAAATCTGGAATTTTTTGGGAACAATTCTGATTTGTTATAGCCGACTTTAGGAAGGTTTTTGGAGAGGGAATCTGGAAAATTTTTGGAAGGTTTTTGGAGAGGGAATCTGGAAAAAATTTTGGTAATAATTCTGTTTGGTTAGCCGACTTTAAGGAAATTTCCAAATAAGTCCAACACCAAACTTGTTTCCAAAAATCAATTGGGCAATTAAGTAAAGCACTTGGGAACTCCATCATCGTACTTGGACTTTCTTTTTCTTTGTACATCAATTTTTTCCTCTTCCATTCCTTATTCATTACTTGAGCTTTCCATTTCTACTTTTTGTTTCCTTGTTCCTTTGATACAATTGGGAGCTATATTGATTAAAGTTTGATTGAACTTCCTTGAGAAAATTTCTGATTTCTTCAAAGGAAACAAACAAGTGGTTTGAGAAGTGAATTGGTGAGAGCATTAGAGTGCCATACACACTTGAGTGAAAACACGAGAGGAGTGAAACACGTAAGGGAGCGAGTGAGGACTGTTCTACTAATTTTTGTTGAGTTTTGCAGGTAATAAAAGTATGAGACAAACGACTGCTCAACTGGAGCTTCACCATCTTGTGCCTAAAGGAGTAAATACTGTGGCATTGCATGAGATAACTGAGCAATTGGAAATCATCAAAGCTCAAAAAAATGATTGGTTTTATACACGTTGCCATATCAAGGATAAAGTTTGCAGCTTAGCCATTGATAAGGGTTGTGAAGTTAATCTCGCAAGTACTGTCTTGGTTGAGAAATTGAATCTTCCAACCATTGATCATCTTCGACCTTACAAGTTGCAAAGTGATAGTGGTGATATTTGGATTACTAAGCACACACTTGTTCCTTTTCGTATTGGTCAATACGTGGATGAGGTGTTGTGTGATGTGGTTCCCATTCAAGTGACGCATGTACTGTTGGGACAATGGTGGATGTTTAATCGAGAAGTCAAATATGATGGATATACTAATAAGTATTCCTTCATATTTAATGGCCGTCGTACCAGGCTTGTGTCGCTTAACTCTAAACAACTTTGTATTGATCTAGCATACATGAAGAGTGAGCATGAGCGTTATAGTATGAAGAAAGAGCTGGAGGAGAGAATTGTGACTGAAGAGGTAAAATTCGAGGGAGTTGAAATGGAGAAAGAGGTTGAGAATAATGAGGTGAAAAAGTCAGCTACTGAGCATGAAAAAGAGATTAAAAATTCTAAGAGTAAGCTGATTGTGAGAAAGGATGTGAGCTCATATGTTTTTTCTAACGATCCTGACTCTACTTTGTTTAGTGTTTCTACTTTTATGCAGGTTAAGCAAGGAAAAATTGAGTTGATCTTGGCATGCTCTATGCCTAAATCCATTGGTGAATATCAAACTTTTCATGGATTTTGCATCTTAGGTGTTGTATCCCTTTGTCATCCATTGATGTTCAACTTCAACCATGAGCCTGAATTGCTTGTTGGGAGGAATAATGAAATTTCAAAGGGAGTTTCTACACTTGAAACTTGTTATAAACTTCCTTTTTATTTCGTTAGTGATAATTCTTTCCTCATTGGTCCAAATTCTGATTCCTTACAAGCTGATTTTATTCTTCAATTTGAAGGTTCAGAAGCTGCCTATCTCGATCTTACTCCATTTGTGCAAGATAGGCCATACCAACAACAACTTGCAATGAATTTTGTAACTTTGCAAAATCATGTCCGGGACTTTTCTAACCTGATTGAGCACCACTATGAAGATCCTTATCTTGTGAATGTGAATGGTAAGCTGTCAAGTGATTTTATACCTACAAATCCTAATCGTGTGATTTATTGTGTAGGTCCAAATTCGACCATTCATGACACAATGCTGATTAGAGAGCTTTGGAGTGGTTGGAGTAAAGCCTTGAGTTGCCCATGGCGGATTGTGAGCATTTTCAAGCTAACCAAGAGACAGGTGCAGCGAATTATAATAATCACGACGTATGCAAGTATCATCCATTCTAAGAGAGCCAATATGTGGAGATTTGAAGTTTCATATTGCCAACTCTTATAGTACCATTCATTTCCAAACACGATTTGAGGACAAATCTTTTTTTAAGAGGAGGGGAATGATACGAAATATGGGCCGCTTATGGGCCATGTTTTGGGCTGCAAGAGATTGAATCTTTTAGTAATAGTTAGTAGTTTATTTTCTAGATTTCTATTTTATTTGCTAGGAATAAATTCGGTCCAAGACCTCATGTTGAGTTGGATCCGATTTATAGAGTCTAGGCTCACTATAACTTAAGTTGGTTAATTAGCTTTTATTGGGTTATGTTGGGCCAGCTTAAAGCCTTCATTGGATCAATTATAAGCTGACCATTAGATAGTGGATTTGAGTAGTGGAATCGGACCAAAGGCCTAGCCTAGCCGAGTTAGGGTTTTGTCTTGTAAGGCTATATATAGCCTAGGTTTTCATTCATTAAAGGACAGAATTCAGATTTTATAACATAATTGTGAGTTTATTCACTCTCTCTTGCTTCAAGGGAATTTCCTTTGAATACTTGAGAATTAATCTCAAGTTGTTCATCGAACTTATCAATCAAGTAGTCTCCTTGATTGTGGCGTTCTTCTAAATATACTTTGGTTCACTAAACTGGCTAGTCTTGGGTTAAGGATTCTCCTTAGTTCGTGGCTCGTGATTCTAGCAGGGTCAAAGTTCCGCAAATCCACTCAACTTGGTGTTCGTCTAGATCCGTCTCACATCAGTTGGTAATCAGAGCTAGTCGACAACCACCAGGTTATATCCTTCTTTTCTTTTGTGTTTCGAGTCACATACTCTTGTTCCAAATCAGTTTGTGTGTCAATTCAAAAAAAAAAAAAAAAAAGGTACTGTAGCGATACTGTTCATCGCTACTGTAGCGATACTGATTTTGTGGTTGAACTTGTTTGGGGTTGGAATCTTGAAGAGGGACTACCATAATCTAGGGTTTCTTGAGTTCCTTGAAACTAATCTTGAAGTCTTGAAACTTTGATACATGTCTTGATAGTTGTTGGAGGATTGAAGGAGAACATTGGTTTGACATTAACATTCTGGAATTTTACCCAAAAACAGCCGAGTAATTGTGTGTTTTAGAGTCAAAAAAAAAAGAAGGAAGAAAAGAGAAAAGGCATTCGGGTAGCAAGCAACAAAGAAAGAAGCCGAAATTTTATTGACCAAGCTGTCTTGTTACTCCTTGTTCCAAACCAAACTAGAAACTACACCAGAAAAAAAAAAGAAAAAAAAAAGAAAAGAAACTCAAAAATTCTGTCCAACCTCTTCTTGAAAGTCTCGAACACCTTGCGTCTTGATCACTTGAACAACCCTTGCTTGAGGTTTTTGATTATCTTGGGCCTTAAAAACTTGCACTTGCCTTCGTATAAAAAGTTTCTTGTACGTTCTTGCATCCATACGGGGCTTCCTTGGTTTAGGAGTAAATCTCTTGGGAATTTCTTGAGCAAGCCGCTTGGGGGACTCTTGAGTGACAATACTCTCGTTGTCTTGACAAGCCATTTCCTTGAAACAAGAAACAAAACTGCCGTGGCCTTGTCTAAGGAAGAGAGAACAGAATTGTGCGTTGCGTCTTGAAGGAGAAAGGCCGAATTGTTGGCAAGCTAAGGGCGGCTGGAGAGAGGAAATTTTAGTGAGGGCTAGTCGACTTTTTGAAGGCTTCAAGAAGACAAGAAATCTGGAATATTTTCGTGGAAGCAATTCTGATTTGATAAGGTAACAACTCTGGAAATTCATCAGCGGTTAGGAAGCTACCAAATTCTGTTTTGCAGCCGACTTTGGAAGGTTTAAAAGGAGCAGAAATCTGGAAATTTTTAAGCTACCAAATTCTGTTTTGCAGCCGACTTTGGAAGGTTTAAAAGGAGCAGAAATCTGGAAATTTTTTTAGCTACCAAATTCTGTTTTGCAGCCGACTTTGGAAGGTTTCAAAAGAGAAGGAAATCTGGAATTTTTTGGGAACAATTCTGATTTGTTATAGCCGACTTTAGGAAGGTTTTTGGAGAGGGAATCTGGAAAATTTTTGGAAGGTTTTTGGAGAGGGAATCTGGAAAAAATTTTGGTAATAATTCTGTTTGGTTAGCCGACTTTAAGGAAATTTCCAAATAAGTCCAACACCAAACTTGTTTCCAAAAATCAATTGGGCAATTAAGTAAAGCACTTGGGAACTCCATCATCGTACTTGGACTTTCTTTTTCTTTGTACATCAATTTTTTCCTCTTCCATTCCTTATTCATTACTTGAGCTTTCCATTTCTACTTTTTGTTTCCTTGTTCCTTTGATACAATTGGGAGCTATATTGATTAAAGTTTGATTGAACTTCCTTGAGAAAATTTCTGATTTCTTCAAAGGAAACAAACAAGTGGTTTGAGAAGTGAATTGGTGAGAGCATTAGAGTGCCATACACACTTGAGTGAAAACACGAGAGGAGTGAAACACGTAAGGGAGCGAGTGAGGACTGTTCTACTAATTTTTGTTGAGTTTTGCAGGTAATAAAAGTATGAGACAAACGACTGCTCAACTGGAGCTTCACCATCTTGTGCCTAAAGGAGTAAATACTGTGGCATTGCGTGAGATAACTGAGCAATTGGAAATCATCAAAGCTCAAAAAAATGATTGGTTTTATACACGTTGCCATATCAAGGATAAAGTTTGCAGCTTAGCCATTGATAAGGGTTGTGAAGTTAATCTCGCAAGTACTGTCTTGGTTGAGAAATTGAATCTTCCAACCATTGATCATCTTCGACCTTACAAGTTGCAAAGTGATAGTGGTGATATTTGGATTACTAAGCACACACTTGTTCCTTTTCGTATTGGTCAATACGTGGATGAGGTGTTGTGTGATGTGGTTCCCATTCAAGTGACGCATGTACTGTTGGGACAATGGTGGATGTTTAATCGAGAAGTCAAATATGATGGATATACTAATAAGTATTCCTTCATATTTAATGGCCGTCGTACCAGGCTTGTGTCGCTTAACTCTAAACAACTTTGTATTGATCTAGCATACATGAAGAGTGAGCATGAGCGTTATAGTATGAAGAAAGAGCTGG
This sequence comes from Coffea arabica, assembly GCF_036785885.1. Taxonomy (NCBI): domain Eukaryota; kingdom Viridiplantae; phylum Streptophyta; class Magnoliopsida; order Gentianales; family Rubiaceae; genus Coffea; species Coffea arabica. Next base: position 17,402,302 of record NC_092325.1, read on the forward strand.
AGGAGAGAATTGTGACTGAAGAGGTAAAATTCGAGGGAGTTGAAATGGAGAAAGAGGTTGAGAATAATGAGGTGAAAAAGTCAGCTACTGAGCATGAAAAAGAGATTAAAAATTCTAAGAGTAAGCTGATTGTGAGAAAGGATGTGAGCTCATATGTTTTTTCTAACGATCCTGACTCTACTTTGTTTAGTGTTTCTACTTTTATGCAGGTTAAGCAAGGAAAAATTGAGTTGATCTTGGCATGCTCTATGCCTAAATCCATTGGTGAATATCAAACTTTTCATGGATTTTGCATCTTAGGTGTTGTATCCCTTTGTCATCCATTGATGTTCAACTTCAACCATGAGCCTGAATTGCTTGTTGGGAGGAATAATGAAATTTCAAAGGGAGTTTCTACACTTGAAACTTGTTATAAACTTCCTTTTTATTTCGTTAGTGATAATTCTTTCCTCATTGGTCCAAATTCTGATTCCTTACAAGCTGATTTTATTCTTCAATTTGAAGGTTCAGAAGCTGCCTATCTCGATCTTACTCCATTTGTGCAAGATAGGCCATACCAACAACAACTTGCAATGAATTTTGTAACTTTGCAAAATCATGTCCGGGACTTTTCTAACCTGATTGAGCACCACTATGAAGATCCTTATCTTGTGAATGTGAATGGTAAGCTGTCAAGTGATTTTATACCTACAAATCCTAATCGTGTGATTTATTGTGTAGGTCCAAATTCGACCATTCATGACACAATGCTGATTAGAGAGCTTTGGAGTGGTTGGAGTAAAGCCTTGAGTTGCCCATGGCGGATTGTGAGCATTTTCAAGCTAACCAAGAGACATGTGCAGCGAATTATAATAATCACGACGTATGCAAGTATCATCCATTCTAAGAGAGCCAATATGTGGAGATTTGAAGTTTCATATTGCCAACTCTTATAGTACCATTCATTTCCAAACACGATTTGAGGACAAATCTTTTTTTAAGAGGAGGGGAATGATACGAAATATGGGCCGCTTATGGGCCATGTTTTGGGCTGCAAGAGATTGAATCTTTTAGTAATAGTTAGTAGTTTATTTTCTAGATTTCTATTTTATTTGCTAGGAATAAATTCGGTCCAAGACCTCATGTTGAGTTGGATCCGATTTATAGAGTCTAGGCTCACTATAACTTAAGTTGGTTAATTAGCTTTTATTGGGTTATGTTGGGCCAGCTTAAAGCCTTCATTGGATCAATTATAAGCTGACCATTAGATAGTGGATTTGAGTAGTGGAATCGGACCAAAGGCCTAGCCTAGCCGAGTTAGGGTTTTGTCTTGTAAGGCTATATATAGCCTAGGTTTTCATTCATTAAAGGACAGAATTCAGATTTTATAACATAATTGTGAGTTTATTCACTCTCTCTTGCTTCAAGGGAATTTCCTTTGAATACTTGAGAATTAATCTCAAGTTGTTCATCGAACTTATCAATCAAGTAGTCTCCTTGATTGTGGCGTTCTTCTAAATATACTTTGGTTCACTAAACTGGCTAGTCTTGGGTTAAGGATTCTCCTTAGTTCGTGGCTCGTGATTCTAGCAGGGTCAAAGTTCCGCAAATCCACTCAACTTGGTGTTCGTCTAGATCCGTCTCACATCAGTTGGTAATCAGAGCTAGTCGACAACCACCAGGTTATATCCTTCTTTTCTTTTGTGTTTCGAGTCACATACTCTTGTTCCAAATCAGTTTGTGTGTCAATTCAAAAAAAAAAAAAAAAAAGGTACTGTAGCGATACTGTTCATCGCTACTGTAGCGATACTGATTTTGTGGTTGAACTTGTTTGGGGTTGGAATCTTGAAGAGGGACTACCATAATCTAGGGTTTCTTGAGTTCCTTGAAACTAATCTTGAAGTCTTGAAACTTTGATACATGTCTTGATAGTTGTTGGAGGATTGAAGGAGAACATTGGTTTGACATTAACATTCTGGAATTTTACCCAAAAACAGCCGAGTAATTGTGTGTTTTAGAGTCAAAAAAAAAAGAAGGAAGAAAAGAGAAAAGGCATTCGGGTAGCAAGCAACAAAGAAAGAAGCCGAAATTTTATTGACCAAGCTGTCTTGTTACTCCTTGTTCCAAACCAAACTAGAAACTACACCAGAAAAAAAAAAGAAAAAAAAAAGAAAAGAAACTCAAAAATTCTGTCCAACCTCTTCTTGAAAGTCTCGAACACCTTGCGTCTTGATCACTTGAACAACCCTTGCTTGAGGTTTTTGATTATCTTGGGCCTTAAAAACTTGCACTTGCCTTCGTATAAAAAGTTTCTTGTACGTTCTTGCATCCATACGGGGCTTCCTTGGTTTAGGAGTAAATCTCTTGGGAATTTCTTGAGCAAGCCGCTTGGGGGACTCTTGAGTGACAATACTCTCGTTGTCTTGACAAGCCATTTCCTTGAAACAAGAAACAAAACTGCCGTGGCCTTGTCTAAGGAAGAGAGAACAGAATTGTGCGTTGCGTCTTGAAGGAGAAAGGCCGAATTGTTGGAAAGCTAAGGGCGGCTGGAGAGAGGAAATTTTAGTGAGGGCTAGTCGACTTTTTGAAGGCTTCAAGAAGACAAGAAATCTGGAATATTTTCGTGGAAGCAATTCTGATTTGATAAGGTAACAACTCTGGAAATTCATCAGCGGTTAGGAAGCTACCAAATTCTGTTTTGCAGCCGACTTTGGAAGGTTTAAAAGGAGCAGAAATCTGGAAATTTTTAAGCTACCAAATTCTGTTTTGCAGCCGACTTTGGAAGGTTTAAAAGGAGCAGAAATCTGGAAATTTTTTTAGCTACCAAATTCTGTTTTGCAGCCGACTTTGGAAGGTTTCAAAAGAGAAGGAAATCTGGAATTTTTTGGGAACAATTCTGATTTGTTATAGCCGACTTTAGGAAGGTTTTTGGAGAGGGAATCTGGAAAAAATTTTGGTAATAATTCTGTTTGGTTAGCCGACTTTAAGGAAATTTCCAAATAAGTCCAACACCAAACTTGTTTCCAAAAATCAATTGGGCAATTAAGTAAAGCACTTGGGAACTCCATCATCGTACTTGGACTTTCTTTTTCTTTGTACATCAATTTTTTCCTCTTCCATTCCTTATTCATTACTTGAGCTTTCCATTTCTACTTTTTGTTTCCTTGTTCCTTTGATACAATTGGGAGCTATATTGATTAAAGTTTGATTGAACTTCCTTGAGAAAATTTCTGATTTCTTCAAAGGAAACAAACAAGTGGTTTGAGAAGTGAATTGGTGAGAGCATTAGAGTGCCATACACACTTGAGTGAAAACACGAGAGGAGTGAAACACGTAAGGGAGCGAGTGAGGACTGTTCTACTAATTTTTGTTGAGTTTTGCAGGTAATAAAAGTATGAGACAAACGACTGCTCAACTGGAGCTTCACCATCTTGTGCCTAAAGGAGTAAATACTGTGGCATTGCGTGAGATAACTGAGCAATTGGAAATCATCAAAGCTCAAAAAAATGATTGGTTTTATACACGTTGCCATATCAAGGATAAAGTTTGCAGCTTAGCCATTGATAAGGGTTGTGAAGTTAATCTCGCAAGTACTGTCTTGGTTGAGAAATTGAATCTTCCAACCATTGATCATCTTCGACCTTACAAGTTGCAAAGTGATAGTGGTGATATTTGGATTACTAAGCACACACTTGTTCCTTTTCGTATTGGTCAATACGTGGATGAGGTGTTGTGTGATGTGGTTCCTATTCAAGTGACGCATGTACTGTTGGGACAATGGTGGATGTTTAATCGAGAAGTCAAATATGATGGATATACTAATAAGTATTCCTTCATATTTAATGGCCGTCGTACCAGGCTTGTGTCGCTTAACTCTAAACAACTTTGTATTGATCTAGCATACATGAAGAGTGAGCATGAGCGTTATAGTATGAAGAAAGAGCTGGAGGAGAGAATTGTGACTGAAGAGGTAAAATTCGAGGGAGTTGAAATGGAGAAAGAGGTTGAGAATAATGAGGTGAAAAAGTCAGCTACTGAGCATGAAAAAGAGATTAAAAATTCTAAGAGTAAGCTGATTGTGAGAAAGGATGTGAGCTCATATGTTTTTTCTAACGATCCTGACTCTACTTTGTTTAGTGTTTCTACTTTTATGCAGGTTAAGCAAGGAAAAATTGAGTTGATCTTGGCATGCTCTATGCCTAAATCCATTGGTGAATATCAAACTTTTCATGGATTTTGCATCTTAGGTGTTGTATCCCTTTGTCATCCATTGATGTTCAACTTCAACCATGAGCCTGAATTGCTTGTTGGGAGGAATAATGAAATTTCAAAGGGAGTTTCTACACTTGAAACTTGTTATAAACTTCCTTTTTATTTCGTTAGTGATAATTCTTTCCTCATTGGTCCAAATTCTGATTCCTTACAAGCTGATTTTATTCTTCAATTTGAAGGTTCAGAAGCTGCCTATCTCGATCTTACTCCATTTGTGCAAGATAGGCCATACCAACAACAACTTGCAATGAATTTTGTAACTTTGCAAAATCATGTCCGGGACTTTTCTAACCTGATTGAGCACCACTATGAAGATCCTTATCTTGTGAATGTGAATGGTAAGCTGTCAAGTGATTTTATACCTACAAATCCTAATCGTGTGATTTATTGTGTAGGTCCAAATTCGACCATTCATGACACAATGCTGATTAGAGAGCTTTGGAGTGGTTGGAGTAAAGCCTTGAGTTGCCCATGGCGGATTGTGAGCATTTTCAAGCTAACCAAGAGACATGTGCAGCGAATTATAATAATCACGACGTATGCAAGTATCATCCATTCTAAGAGAGCCAATATGTGGAGATTTGAAGTTTCATATTGCCAACTCTTATAGTACCATTCATTTCCAAACACGATTTGAGGACAAATCTTTTTTTAAGAGGAGGGGAATGATACGAAATATGGGCCGCTTATGGGCCATGTTTTGGGCTGCAAGAGATTGAATCTTTTAGTAATAGTTAGTAGTTTATTTTCTAGATTTCTATTTTATTTGCTAGGAATAAATTCGGTCCAAGACCTCATGTTGAGTTGGATCCGATTTATAGAGTCTAGGCTCACTATAACTTAAGTTGGTTAATTAGCTTTTATTGGGTTATGTTGGGCCAGCTTAAAGCCTTCATTGGATCAATTATAAGCTGACCATTAGATAGTGGATTTGAGTAGTGGAATCGGACCAAAGGCCTAGCCTAGCCGAGTTAGGGTTTTGTCTTGTAAGGCTATATATAGCCTAGGTTTTCATTCATTAAAGGACAGAATTCAGATTTTATAACATAATTGTGAGTTTATTCACTCTCTCTTGCTTCAAGGGAATTTCCTTTGAATACTTGAGAATTAATCTCAAGTTGTTCATCGAACTTATCAATCTAGTCTCCTTGATTGTGGCGTTCTTCTAAATATACTTTGGTTCACTAAACTGGCTAGTCTTGGGTTAAGGATTCTCCTTAGTTCGTGGCTCGTGATTCTAGCAGGGTCAAAGTTCCGCAAATCCACTCAACTTGGTGTTCGTCTAGATCCGTCTCACATCAAGTCGAGCCTCACATGTGCATTCTGTATACTCAATTTTGTAAGTGGAACCTTCAATTGTTTTCCTTGGATTATTTTAGGGTTTATTGGTGATTAAAGCTCTCTTTTGGGAGGTATCTGCACTGACCCTGGTGAGTGTACTACTCACTTGTGTGTTACTATATGGCTTTGAATGTAACTTGCTTGAAGTGAATTGAATGTGACTTGATTGCAGTGAAAGTGTACTTTATCACTCTCACTTATATGCCTTATATCATTGTTGTCATGTTATTGTAATGTTACATGAAATGAAAGTACTCGACTTGGTGTCGATTGGGCGAGTATCCAACGACTACAAATGTTATCAATGAGCTCAACTCCATTGGTAGTTGATTGAATCGAGCCGGCGAGAGCTTGGTCGTGCCAATTAATGAACCTTGGGTAAAGTTATATGGAATCTTGTAGTATACGAGACTCTCGATTCCGGTATACTCGAGTAATACCAAAGTGCAAGTGTTTGGAGTTCGGGCCCGGTAGGGGGATGTTAGGTGGAAGGAGTGGAGGTAAAGTGGAGTCTACGGTTGGTTACTTTTGAACATTGACGGAGGGTCAATGACGTCCGATCAAGAAATGCAAACGAGGAAAGGGCTCTTGAGAGCCATCTGTATCCTTTTATCACCATATTTGAAGTGTGCCTTTGCTTATTTTACTAAATTGAATGAAAGCTTGATGCTTATATGCACTTGGGTGCGTAAGTGATAGTATCTCACTGGGCAATTAGCTCACACCGTTCTTTTGTTTTCCTTACAGGAATATGACTCTTTTTGGAATGAATCTTGATAGATGGTTGCCGAATGAACTAGATGTATATTTCTTTTGTATTGTATATGAAGGGAAACCCTAAATGTATCTTTAGGGCCGATTTCACTTTCAATTTGGCAAACCGTTTATATATTCACTTTTGAAAACTTTTGTATGCTACTTTGGGTTGTCATTGCTCAAATTCCATATGTGAATGTTACTTGATAGTTGGTTGGGTTCTGACGGGTCGGTTACTATTCATGGCCGACTCCGAATTTCATTTTTTTTTATTTTGGGTTATTTTGCCCTTTTGCCTTGTTTACGCGCGTTATTAGTTCCGAAACAAAATAGATCGCTCTAAACTGCACCGTTAGTCCTGGCGAGAGTTGGGCAGGCAGTCCGCTAACCTCTTTGGTTCGCCTTAGGGGAAGGTGGGGCTGTTACAGTACGGGTCCCACGTCTCAATTTCTTTCCCCTCTCAGCCTTGATGGCTAGTTTTAGAAGGTCATGGATGTCCAAATAATGTTGGAGCTCCAAGGCTTCTTGAAGGTCAGGATTGAGACCTTTAAGAAACCTAGCCATGGTCGCTTCACCATCTTCTTGAATGTTCGCCCTCATCATGACCATCTCGATCTCCTTGTAATAGTCCTCCACGCTCATGTTGCCTTGAGTGAGGGTTTGAAGTTTGGAGTGGAGATCACAGTTGTAGTAGATAGGAACAAATCTCTTACGCATCAAAACCTTGAGTTCCCGCCAAGTCCGGACTCGTAGTTCTCCCGTCCTCCTTCGATGAGTCCTTACTTGGTCCCACCAGACTTGTGCGTAGTCGGTGAACTCGACAGTGGCGACCTTAACCTTTTGTTCCTCGCTATAATCGTAGCAGTCAAAGACCATCTCAATACGGCCTTCCCATTCCAAGTAAGCCTCAAGGTCACTCTTACCTTTGAACGCGGGAACTTGAATTTTAAGTCCCCTGAGTTCGTTTTTAGACGTGTCCCTTTTAGGCCTTTCGGCTCTTTTGTCATCTTCACTCATCGAGTAGTCCTCACTGTTTGCTCCTCGGGGGCCATGGTTGCTTCGGTTGTGAGATCTGGATCGAGAGCCCCTCGTGAGACTCTTAGAGAGCTCGTCGAAACGATTGTGCAATTCTTTCATTTGTTGTTCACTAACTCGTCTGAGCTCGTTCTTCATGGCGGTGAATATCAATGAGTAGTCAGTGGGTGGTTGCTCTTTCTCCATGCCTGCAAAATGGTTAGTAACAAGAGAAAACAATGCAAGTATAACCTCACTTCACTCCCTTAGTGTATCACTCACTCTCGTGTGTATCACTCAAATAAAACACTCTAATGGACTTACCAAATACCTTTACCAGTTGGATTAGGTAGTTGAGAAATGCCGCTCAAGTCCAATAATTGTCACCAACTTTTTCCACAAGAATTACCAAGAATGTAAGACACAAATGTGGGTGAAGGAATGAAGTGGAATGGCCGAATTTGGAAGACCAATAGGGCGGCCAAAGATGGAAATGGCGCTAATGTGAACACACGATGAAGACATCCTAGTTTCCTCAAGTGTAGGAGTGGTTTCCTAAACCGTAGGAGAGAAAGTAGGGGAGTGTTCCTAAAACGAGGAGTTAATATAGGAAAGTGTCCAAGTGAGAATAAAGAGTTATCCAAGTGTTGTACTTAGTTTCCTAAAATGATTTGAAAACAAGTTAGTTTTGGAATTTCTTTAGAAACCCTCTCTTGAACAACTTTTAGAAACTTCCAAACTCCTTTCCAAGAAGGCTTCTAAATCAGATCTGGTTGCTATCTCTTCCAACCGAAAAATTTCAGATTTTCTCCTTCTTAAACTCTCTCACCAAAGTCGGCTAACTCCTTATAATAACCCTCTCTCACAGCCGCACTTCCTCTTACAATGAATTCGGCTTTTATCCTTCAAGAAACAAGGCAATTCGGTTTCTTCCTCCCTTGCGCAACTCACAAACAGTCTCGACTCTTTGGTTCAAGACAATGGCGTCTCAAGAAGATGTAAGCAATGTCTGTGACATCCCGAATATTAGGAGTTTATTTGTAAAGAAAATACTAAAGTGCATTTCTTTGGCTTTGATTTAAAACCTTATTTTGTTCCAAAAGACTAGAAACCCTAAATTTTAATCGAAAACCCTAATCTACTTGTGACTAATTGCTTTTCTCAAATATCTTATATTTTGATGGAAAACCCTAATTTTAATTACTGGAATTGTAAAATTCCTCACGTTTTCTTAAAAAGGCCTTTTATCTACAAATTATTCTTTTACTATGGCCCTACTATTCAATCACCCCACGATAAGTGTAAATGAACCTGGAAAGTAAGGTTTCACTTTTCGTTTTCAAGTTGGAGCAAGTTAGGGTTTTCACGTGTATCCGTAGTGTAATTATTCGGTACTGAATGAGGATCAAATTTGGTGTTTAAGAGTGACTTTTGGGTGAGAAATAATATGTGATTAGAAGCAATGATATAAAGTTAGTGAATAGGAAGTAAAAACCCTAGTATGTATGATTTAAGGAAAAATGGTGCAAACCGACGGGTATCGATCACTACCGATTGACCGCACCACTTGACCACCACTTTCTTACCACATGAGCTCATTAATATTTGAACAAAATATCCCCTCAATTCCAGCTAGCTTTGACCGAAATTATGGACCAAAATAACAAGGAAAAGAAACAAAAAAATGAGTGGAGGGTGGTGAGGACACTTGTCGGCCACCTAAGGGCCCTTGACCAAGACAACTTGTCTTACCTTCTTATCACCTTGGGCAACCTTTCTTCTTCATTTTTCTGCTACTTGGCTGAGACAAGAGAGGAGAGAAAGAGAGCAAGAAACCAGCTTCCTTCTTCTTGAGTTGAGCCGTCCAAGTGAGGAATTAAAATTCTAAACCGATTAAAGTGTGAGTTGTGAGCTTGAGAAGCTAGGGGAACCAAGAATTCCAAGAGGAGGTGAAGTATTACTCTTGCAAGCTTCATTTGTTGAGGTTGGAAATGAAGCATTTATGGGGAAATGTTGTCCGAACTTTGAGAATGTATGATTGCTTTGAGTTTGTGATTTAGAGCTTGGACTCGGGCAAGGTAATGATATATGATGGATGGTTTCTGAGCCGTGGAGGTGAGTGACCTCAAACTATTTCTGAAGTTATTTATGAACCGTTTCCTGCATTATTTACTTTTGGAGCTGTTTCCAAAGTTACTTTTGTACCGTTTTCTTGCATTATTTACCTTTAAACTGTTTCCAAAGTTACTTTTGAACTGTTTTCTTGCATATCATGCGTGCTTGTATGTGAGTGTTCCTTATTTGCTATATTTTCTTGACTTCATGACTTGTATTATTGATTGATAACGTGTTAAGTGCTTTGAATGATTTCCAAAACGAGCTTTCTAGGCGAGTGTGTACTTTATCGCACTCGACCTAAATAACTGCGCAATTTTCAAGGATTTAATTATTGAAATGCTAGTTGCGCATGAATGTAAGCCGTTTGGCTGAATTGGCCACTGCCCTTTGTTACCGATCGACTCGAGCCAGAAGCGGACTCGGTCGGGCGATATGGTGACCTGGGTGAATTTGGTATACTCGAGTATTACCTTGTAGTCCGGCTACGTCCGGATGGGTGGAGTCCGGCCAATGGTCGGATGGGTGGAGTCCGGTCAACGTCCGGAAAAGGGGATGAACGAACAAAAGGATGAACGAGGGATTCTACTTACAAAAAAATGTATTTTCAAACGATTGGAGGAATAAGGGGAAATGTCAGGGGAACGAACGAACAAACGAATAGCTCCATGTGAGCCCGTATCCTTTTAATGAATGTTACTATCGCTTTCCATTGTAAATGTTGTAATTGTTTCTGGACTTATCATTTGATTTATGACATCATTGAAATGAACTATTGTGAAAGATATTTGATTACTGATTTTACTGGTTACTCACTGAGCTTTTAGCTCACCCCAAAACTATTTTTATTCCCCTCCACAGGGCTCGAGGCGAAGGAAGTGCTTGTAGTACTTATTCACGTGACTAGATGGCCTATATTTTGTACAGTTTAGATTTGGAATTCCTCCTGTATTATAGCTGGTATCAAGGATCAGAGTGGCGCAGCGGAAGCGTGGACGCTTCGCTTATGATTTGTAAATTTGTGGAACATCTGATGTATATTTGAGATTTACATTATAATTTGTTTGAGCACTGTAGTGAGTGAGTGAGTCCCGGCGAGAGCTGGGCAGGTGACCCGCCGAACCCTGGGGTACGCCCTAGGGAGAGTTGGGGCCGTCACAATGTCACTCAAGCTTCCCCCCAACACGCTGCTCAAGATTTTCCCAAGAATTTTACTCCCAAACCAAGAAAACCCTTCACCACCGCAAGAGAGTATAGAAAGATGTTTATTCGAAGGGAGGTTCAAGTGTTCAAGGCTCAAGGTGATCAAGAACCTCAAGAACCGCGAAGGGTGGTACAAGTGATCAAGGCTCAAAGTGATCAAGAACCTCAAGAACAGGTTGGTTAGAAATTTTGAGTTCTTTCTTTTGTTTTAATTTTCTGTTTGGGGATAAAAATACAAGGAAAGATTCTGTTTTGGCAATAAAAGGTCGTATTTCCCTTCTAGTGTTGCTCTTTCTTGCCACCTGACTCCTTCTTCTCTCTTTTCTTGTCATTTTTTCTATTTTTTTGTTTGACTTAACAAACGGTACAAATACTTGGCCGAATGGATCAAGACCAAAATCTGGTCAGCCCACTATCTTCTCTCAATCAATGATCAAGAACCACCAGTTCTTACATGAACTTCCAAGATAATTTTCAAGAACTTCAAGAGTTGCAAGATTAGTTTCAAGAACTCAAGAAACCCAAGATCTCTTGTAGGGTTCCTTCAAGATCCACAAATACCAACAAGTTTAAACCACAATTCATATTAGGAAATTAAATAAAAAGACTTGGATGACCCATGGAACAACTTGGACAGATTTGACAACAAGAGCCCTAGAGCACAAACGAAACCCTAGCCGCCACCCCAAGTGATTTTCTTGCCGTTTGGGTGATGACTAGTGACCAAGGCAGCTTTGGAAGGTTAACCCAGAATTTTTGTATGTTCCAAAAGTGCTCAAACCACGATTCAACCGTGGCACAGCCAGCAAGTATAGGCTGGACAGGTTGCAAATGCAAGCGCGCGCCAAGGGATGAAACCCTAGTTGTTGCCGTGACTTGTTTGGATCGTTTCCTTGCCGCGCACTACACGAGCATATTTGAAGTCCTCTCTTTTTTTTTTTGGATAGAATCAAACACAAAACAGACAGATTGGACACGACTCAACAACAAGAACAAACGACTTGGATAGAAATATTTGACAACGAAGGAACACGAACCAAACAGAAATTTAGCGACGCAAGAACAAAGGTGCGATCATTTTTTTTCTTGAATAGGCAGCGGATAAAACACACAAAACTCTATGACACAACTATGAAAAACAAGGATATAATGAAAGATACCACCACCTAAGCTCTGAAGCCAACTGATACAGTCCTCGATCAACTCGTTTCGAGACACGTAGCATGTTTGCCCAAGGATCTAGCGAGGTTGTCCAACACTTGGATTTCGGGACCTAAAACCAATACGGACGACACAAATTGGTAGAAGGCGGTAGAACGATGACTCCAATTGAAGGTGATTACTCCAGTGGATAGGTCGGTAAAACAATCAAAGACAAGACACAAGATTGCTCAAACACCCTTGCCAAGAGCAAGTAAAGGCTCGAAATTCTCACAAGGAAGAAAGTCAAAAATCTAAGCAATTTTTATTCATAAAACGTCTTTTCTAAAACCTTACAAAGCAAGCCTTTTTATAGGCTAAGGGTTACTAAAACCCTAAAGGAAATAGGAAAGGGAAATTCGGCCATCTTGGTGTCAAGATAGGCCGGTCTATGCTCTACTAATTAAACTAATCCAACTCTATTAAACACTAAGGCCTAAGGCCCTACTCGGCCAACTCTTTTGGAGGTCCACTTGTCTCTTCATGGGCTTGGATCATGGTATAGATAACTTGATTGTCTCCTTCTAAGCCTTCAATATCTCTACGGACTCCATGTTGGTCTTGGACAATTCGAACAAGGCCTTGGAGGGATTCTTTGAAGAGCTTGGCTCGTGCACGTGTGACTAGGCCCAATGGAACTCGAACTGGGTCATTGCATGGATCCGTGCACACATCAGTTCTCTCAAAAGCTTCATTGAAGCATCCTTGAATATCTTAGAACCATTTCTTAGGTATTCAATTCGACTTATCAATCTAGGACCACCTAGATTGTGGCATCTTCTACCAATACCGAGGTTTATTGACCACGTGATCAACGGGGTTAGGTGATTCTGCTGCGTTCGTCATGTCATCAACATGAGTATCGCCTTCTAGATCCTAGCCTTTCTGTACAGGTTGCATCACAAGGTTGATGCCGTTCGTATCATAATGGCTACAAACAGGTCAGATTTGGTAGTCTTTGTTGGTGACTAGGTCTTTGTTTCCCAATCCCAAACCGATTAGGATTCCCAACCCAAGACACCTTTCTTGATCCAATCTGTTTCCTTTTGCGTTTCTTCTTTTCTCTGTTTCTTTCTTTTTTTTCCTTAACGCAAACAGATTGGTTTCCTCTCCTTTTTTTTCTTCTCTTCTGCAGATCAAGAATTCAAGAACAACAATGGGTGGGATTTGGGTAAGGCAGCCGCTTAATTGATTTCAAGACCTAAGAACTTGGATCAAGAATCGATCAGTCTTGTTCAAGAATCCAAGAACAAGGCACGGTTGTGACTTGTGCTAAAGGCAGCCGCTTATTATATCAAGAGTTCAAGAAAATTCCAACAACACTTCAAGATATATCAAGAACTCAAGGAAACAAAGGTAAGTTTATATCAAGAACTTCAAAAAAGATAATTGCAAAACAAATTCAGCCTTTTTTGTGCAAGATACCAAAAACCCTAACCCCATTTGTCAAGGAAACCCACGGATTTCCAAGACAAATAACAACCGGATTTCTCACTCTATTTTTTTTTGACTCTAGATGATTTCAAGGAACAAGAAACAAGATGACAAGGCTACTCTACTTGGTCACAACACAATGCAACGAGAGTGATTTGGACAGGCACAAGTAACGACAACAAGGACAAGCATAAACGATATGAGCACTTGACAACTTAACACGATCAGATTTGGACAACTAACCAAGGGCAATATGCGACAAGGTCAAGATCCAAGAAACATTACAACAAGAACTCGGACAGCCACAAACAACAAAACGTAACAAGAAGACACGACCAGAATTGCACAAGTATGCGGCAAGATTAGAAACAACAAGACATGATTGAGGGTTTTTTTTGACACAAAGGACGACCAAATTTGGGAAAACATGATACGCTCCTTGATCAACACGTTTCGAGACACGTAGCACGTTGCCCAAGGATCTAGCGAGGTTGTCCAACGCTTGGGTTGCGGAACCTAAAACCAACACGGACGACACGAATTGGTAGAAGGTGGTAGAATGATGACTCCAACAGAGGTGACTACTCTAATGGATAGGTCGGTAGAACAATAAAGGACCTATGCGAGATTGCTCAAACACCCTTGCCGAAGCAAGTAAAGGAACGAAATTCTCACAATAAGAAAATCGAAAAGAACAATTTGATTAATCAATCGAGTCTCCCTTAACTCGTACAAAGTGAGCCTTTATATAGGCTAAGGGACTAATGAAAACCTAATGACTAAAGGAAAGGGAAAAGGGGTTCGGCCATCCTTGGACAAGGTGGGCCGAATCCATGACTCAACAAGCCCTGCAACTAGTAACTAATCCAAATAATAACTTGACGGTTCAAGACTAAAAAGGCCCAACAGTTGGTAGACTCTCTTTAATTGGAAAAACTACAAAGACTAATTAGCGGCTAAAGCCCAAACTAACAACCATCACTTGGCTCCTCGTGGGGTTGGATCCACGTGTAGGCAAGTTGACTAACATCCTTCAAGCCTTCAAGGTCCCGCCACCCGTTCACACATCAGTCCCCTCCACTTGAGAAGGATTTGTCCTCAAATCTGGATGGAAATGAATGACACGAACCAGGGTTGGTCGTATGAATCCTTAACTCAAATGCCACCACACATTGGCCCTCTTTGATTGAATGATACTCGTAGACGTCAGGGTTATGATAATTCGGTTCACATGTCTCTTGGTCAGTTTGAAAATGCCCACAAGCCGCCAAGAGAAACTCATGACGTTACTCCAATGACTCCTCATCGATAACGCATATAGTTTTGGTTCCATGATGGAATGTAGAATGTACGGTTCATTGGCAGCAAGGTTACATCTCCTTGAATTCTCCAGAGTGCGGCTGATAGACTGAAGACCACTTGTTGCCTGATGGTCAGAAGGCATAGGACAAGATTCAAGTGCAAGAACCCCATGTGACACTTCATTACCCCTCCCAACAAGCAAAGTAGGCTCATGGGTGAGGTGAAATACCAGTGGACCGTAAAGAGATACAACACTTAAGAGCCAAACTTCATGAAAACTCTGATATTCTCCAATGGATTTAGGGATGGGGCATGCCATGATCAACTCAATCTCTCCTTGCTTAGCATGTAACAAAGCAACTACACTCGAGGGCAATGCCTTATCGAGTTCATCAGCATGCAAGAGCACATGTTTACGGAGCACAAGTAACAAAGGCTGATTAGATTGCACAACTTTCCTATCATCCTTAGCCTTTATTATCATGTTTTGTTTCCTAGTGTTTGTCTTGACTAATGCTTGTTCATTTGTAACACGAGTAACATCATTCTTCCTTTGGGCCCGTTGCTCAAATGCAGAGATCGAACAATTTCTAGATTCGGCCCCTTGTTGTTTTCTCCTTTGACGGCCTAAATCACATTCTCTTTGCAATTTAAGTTGGTCCTCGTACACTTGTGAAGGTGTGAGAGGAGTTAAGGCCATTCGTTTACCATTGTGGAAAAGAGTGTGACGGCCCCACCTTCCCCTAAGACGAACCAAAGGGTTTAGCGGACAGCCTGTCCAGCTCTTGCCAGGACTACGGGGACGAATCACACAAACCCTATATTCCGCACGATAGAACCCTAAGAAAACGATCAATTGAAGACTGCCACGCTCAAAGATAACTTACCAAATCCATAGGAGAGCAACATCTTAAATGAATACACTGAACAACCAAGGTTAAATACTTATTTACATCGGAGTCTTGAACAAATTAATTAAAGTATAAGCCAAAGTATCCATACTGTTCAAAATACAATTAGGGTTTCGGTCGCAAAAGAGCTTAACAAAATAACATATACACTAGCTCGACCCTTTCTTCCAAAATCATGAGTTCAAAGTGAGTTCAAAGTTTGTCCCCTGAAAGGAAAACAAAGGTAAAGGAAAAGGGGCGAGCTTACGCTCAATGAGGTACCAAAATATATAGCAGTAAAATCATGGCATTTCACTTTAACCAATCAAGTATACATGCCAGATATAAATTAAAGCAGTTAGACACAATGATTCAAATAGGAATGATACAGGTGGCTCTCAAGAGCCAGATTTCCATTTGCAGTACTTGATCCCAACTCGTTGACTCTCCGTCAACGTCTAAATAACAACCATGTCCGTAGACCCCACTTTACACCAAATTCCATCCACCAAACATATCCCTTACCGGGCCCGAACACCTCAATAGAAATAGAAGTGGTAATACTCGAGTATACCGGAATCAAGAGTCTCAATACCCAAAGATTCTCGGAAACAGACTACCGTGGTTTGTTATCTCATTGACCAGGCCCTTGCCGGCTCGACTCGAGTAACTAGCCACAGGTTTTGAGTTCAGAGGTCACAGACTTATACAGAGAATAGATACAGATAACAGATACAGAGCAAATATAGACTTATACAGTATGCAGGAAACAAAGTAAACAGACGAGAGAAATGAGAGTGATAAAATATACCCTCGTTTCATACAGAGTATACAGAAGTCACGGATAGCCAAATAAGCAACAAATTAGGAAAGTGGTACACTCACCAGTTCAAGTATAGGTACTTCAAAATTTTCACCCAAAGTGGCCTTAATCACCGTGAAACCCTAAGAATAACAAAGGTAAAGTAGTTGAATTTCCACAACCAAAACCGAGTAAAAGGGATGCACAAGTGAGGCTCGATTACTAGTCGGGTGCCTCTCCAAGTTACTAATACAAAAGAATAAAAATAATTTTTTGAGCAGACGGATAACAGTTGGTACGAGGGTTACAAACAACCCCAAATCCCCTCATTCTACCACAATGCAACTCCAACTTAAAGGAATCAGACGGCCTAGAAAATTGGACAGCATTTCTCCCTAAATTTCCTTACTTTTCCAGCCAGCATGGCTTCATTTTTCCTCAAATTAGCCCCAATGTCACACACAAAATAATTTCATTTCAATAGCCGTTCAATAGGCTCAATGTCGTACAAGTACAAAATCAAGCTAGGAAAATGTCCGGAAATGAAGTTTAAGCCATAAAACAAAAGACAGATTTGACGTCGCTTAGCGTATCGGACACAACTGAAGCTACGCTTAAACAATTTATACCGTTCAAAGCTAAGATAAAGGGCTACAACTTTGATGAAGACCACTCAGTCCAGTTCTTAGTGTATCCAGGTCAAAATTTCAAATTACAGAACCAGAATCTCACAATTAGGCTAATTAATTGCACTATGCTTAAACAACAATAACTCAGGCTACCGAAGTCCAATTGAGGCATTTTCAGGGCCGTTGGAAAGCTAAGACATAGCACTACAACTTCTATGTTTTGGCCAAATGCTAATTTAGTACGGATCAGGGTAAACAGACGTAGTCAGATTGGTGAAATGTCAACACTTCAACAGAGCTCTACCTATGGCAGTTAGGGATATTTTTGTCTTTTTACATTCTACAGTACTCGGATTGTGCTGAATTTTATAGGTAGCTATAAAACATCATTTCCTACAACTTTCATGTTTTAACCTAAGGTTGATTCGGCCTCCATCATGGCCGAACAGAACTAGGCAGAACAGGGTCAATTGAAACCCTAAACTGGAATTTCCGTACCAAACCAGAAATTTTCTGCAACCAATCATATCCTACATATACAAACTCCATTTTACACTATAACAAACCATCAATCCATGACTAAACAATAATTATGATATAAAAATAGGAAAATCACTAATAAATAAAAAATCCATCAAAACTCCACTTCCAACCATAAAACCTACTACAAATGAACATATTTAGCCACAAAAGCCACTAATTTAATATTATTAAGAACAAAGAAAGAATTTCTTAGCAACTCACCTTGTTGCATCTCCTCTTTCCAAACCACTCCACCACCTTCTTCAATACTACTTAACAAAGGATTTTTATGGAGTAAATTTGAAGTTCTATGGTTGGATCACAAGATTGAGCAAGATTTGGAAGAAATAAGTTGAAGGCTTTCTTTTTTTTTTCTCCTTAAGAGTTTCGGCCAAGAGAGATGCAAATGAAGATGAATTTTGGGTCAATTTTGGTTATTTAGTAAAGTTGAGGTAAGATGGTCAAAGTCCAAGGTTGAATAAGAAAGTGACACATGTCACCTTTTTGGGTTTAAAATTATCTCCAAGTCTCTCCAATGTTAATCCATCTAGGTAACCTCTAATTATCTCTTAACACCTAGTAAATTACTCCCTGTATACACAACTTAACATAATTGGCCGAATAATTCACACTTAACGCACTAGCGGGTCCCACGTCCAATATACACTCCTAAAATCTCATGAACTAACTTATACTAGGAAAATGATTTAAAACCTATACTCACTTATAAACATTTTTGGAAAATCAACATAATAGGGTTTAATGAAGAAAATGCATGCGAGAAAAACAAAATAAAATATTATGAAATAAAGAAAATTTACCGGTCCTCACAAATAGTATATTTGTTAGACCTACCATCAAAAGTAATATGCTATCAAATTGCCATGGCCTTCCTAGTATCACATGAGTAGCATGCATGTGTACAATATTGCACATGACTTCATCACAGTATTGACCAATCGAGAAAGGAAGACGTACCTGCCTGTAGACTCGGACTTCGCCATTTTCACTTAACCCTTGAAATCGATAGGGATGCGGGTGTCTAGTTGTAGGTAGCCTTAAGCTCTCCACCATGACCAAACTTGCTACATTAGTGCAACTTTCGCCGTCGATGATGAGACTACACACTTTGTCGTTTATTTTCCACCTAGTGTAAAACAAAATTTCACGCTGTAATTGCTCATCCTCCTTAACACGGGCAGTTAGCACTCTCCTTGCGACCAAGCAACCAATTTCACCCTGGGTTGGCGAACATTCTTCGTCGGCCGAGTCAACTTCCAAGCTCTCCTCCTTGGTCAACCCGGGCATCTCCTCACAATCGTCGTCATCCGATACTATATCGCCATTCTGAGAGATAAGCATTACCCGTTGATTTGGACACTGAGATTGTATATGGCCGAATCCTTGACATTTGAAGCACTTAATGTCCCTACTCCTAGGCTTAGGAGTTTCTTGAGAGGACTTGGAAGTGGGCCTAGAAGCATCAACAAACTTGTTAGGGGTAGAGTTGGAACTTCAGTCAGGGACGTTACCATGAGTTCGGTTAGAAGCAGGTGGTGTGGTCGAGAAACCCACTTCGTGTGATGTCTTCCTCGATTGACTTCCTTTCCACACACTCGGGCTTGGAGTGGTGTATGGTCGACCACTTATCCTCAATTTCATTCCCCTTTCGGCTTAGTGGCACGACAAGTGCTAACCGCCTGAGTCAAGGAGGATGAGCAGTTACAAAGGGAGAACTTATTTTACACTCGATGTAAAGTAAGTGACAGGGCGTGTAACCTCATCATTGACGGTGGGAGTTGCACCAATGTGGCAAGCTTGCTAATGGTTGAGAGCTTAGGGCTTCTAGGCATCCGCACCCTTACAGACTCCAATGGCTAAACGAAGAAGGTGAAGTGCGTGTTTACAAACAGGTACGTCTTCCTTTTTCAATTGGCAACTACATTGATGAAGTTGTGTGTGATGCTGTCCCGATGCATGCTACTCATGTCATTCTATGGAGACCTTGGCAATTTGATAAGCATGTCACATTTGATGGTAGAGCCAATAAGTACACTCTATTGCACAATGGTAGACGCATGGTCCTAACACCACCCCTCACACCTGCACAAGTGTATGAGGACCAACTTAAACTGCAAAGAAAGTGTGACTTAGATCATCAAAAGAGGAAACAAAGGACGATCGACCTGGAAAATTGCTCCACTTCCACAAGTGAGCAATCGACCAAGGGTCAAGTGAGCGCACCTAGTGTACCACATGAAAATGCTTTTGACTAAGACTAACACTAGGAAGCAAAACATGATAATTAAGGCTAAGGATGTTCAAAAACTTGTGAATTCTGATTAGCCTGTATTACTCAAGGTTTGTAAACATATGCTCCTGAATGTTGATGATGATACGAAAGGCACCAACCTTGTGATGCAACCCGTACAGACAGGAAATGATCTAGAAGGTAG
The DNA here is from genome assembly GCF_036785885.1 of Coffea arabica. Classification (NCBI taxonomy): domain Eukaryota; kingdom Viridiplantae; phylum Streptophyta; class Magnoliopsida; order Gentianales; family Rubiaceae; genus Coffea; species Coffea arabica. The sequence continues at coordinate 17,422,217 of NC_092325.1, forward strand.
GATTCACGGTAATGAACACGAACGCAGCGGAATCACCTAAACCCGTTGATCTTATGGTCAACGAACCTCGGTATTAGTAGAAGACACCACAATCTAGCACGGTCTTAGATTGATAAGTTGAATTGAATACATAAGAACGATTCTAAGATATTCAATGGTGCTTCAATGAAGCTTTGAGAGAAATCTCAAGTTTATTTTTATTAATCATCAAAAACTGAATGTAAAACAATGACTTAAGGCTATTTATAGCTGTGTCTAAGACCTAACAAAGCTTGGAAAACATGTAGGGAATTCGGCCAGCCCTTGGGCTTCGCTCTTGGCCAATGCTAGCCCAACAACATATAGACCATAAGTGTAGGGACTAACTACGTAGCTCACTAAAGTGCTATTGGCCCTAAGGCCCACATGGTCTAGCCCATTGACCCAAGGACTAACATGACTAAGGTCCAAACCACCAGCTAGTTGGATCTCTTTATTACCCTTCACTAAACTAATAATGGGCCATGGGTCCCTTAGCCGACTCATGGGCTTCTAATCTTCAGTGATGGCCGAAACTAGGACAACAAGCCTAGCTTCGTTGAGGCCCTCGATGGCCTTTGGTTCTCCACTCGACTCTCGGGCCTCACAAACCAATGTTTGTAGTGTCTCGTTCAATCTCTTCGTGCGAGCTCATGTCATGGGCCCCAATAGCACCTTCACTTGCTCCATTTGGATAGCTCCCTCAACCTCCTCATCAGATTTGTTTTAGACTTCGCCTTATGACAAGTGACACATCTACCAACCATGCATTCAACATCCCGACGCATATGAGGCTAGTAAAAATGCTCTTGTAACATGGCTAGAGTCTTAGCAATGCCAAAATGTCCCATGAGACCACCACAATGTGCCTCTCAAATCAAAAGATCACGAATGGAAGAGTTAGGGACACACAACTTATCCACATAGAACAAAAATCCATTGTGCAAGAAATACTTTCCATGTGGACTCTTTATACAAGATGCATAAATGTCACTGGAGTCAGTGTCATGAGTATATAGGTCCTTAAGGGTTTCAAATCCTAACAACTTAGCATCAGGCACAGCGAGCAAGGAATGTCTACGTGATAAAGCATCAGCTACCACATTCATTTTGCCAGTTTTGTACTTAATGACATAAGAGAAAGTGTCGATGAAACTTACCCATTTGGCATGGCGCTTGCTCAGCTTGGGTTGCCCCTTGTGGAACTTCAACGATTTGTGATCAGTGTGTATCACGAACTCCCTAGGACGGAGGTAGAGTTGCCAAGTCTCCAATGCTCTTACAAGTGCGTAGAGCTCCTTGTCGTACGTGAGGTAGTTCAGGGCAGCACCTCCTAGCTTCTCACTAAAGAATGCACAGGGCCTCTTGTCTTGCATGAGAACGGCGCCAATACCTATACCAGAAGCATCACATTCAATTTCAAGGTCTTGTTAAAATTTGGTAATGCTAAAACTGGTGCATGTGTGAACTTGTCCATGAGGGTAAGGAAGGCTTGTTCTTGGGCTTATCCCCAAAGGAATTTATCGTTCTTCTTTGTCACGGCGGTCAATGGTGCAGCAATGGTGCTGAAATCTTTGACAAATTGTGAGAACCCGTAAATTTTCTTATTTTCTAGGGTTTATTTTATTTAATCGGCTGTTTTTCTATAATTTCTTTATTAGGAAAATTTTCTAAATCATTTTTAATGGGTAACTAGGGTTTTAAATTATTTTTCTAGTATAAGTTAGTTCATGAGATTTTAGAAGTGGATACCGGGCGTAGGACCCGCTGGTGCTAAAAGTTCGAAAAAATTTGGCCAGTTAGGTTAAGTTTCGTATACCGGAATTAATTTAGATGGTGTTAAGAGATAATTAGAGGTTACTAGATGGATTGGTGTGAGAGGGACAAGAGGATAGCCATGCATTAATGGTGGTGACAAGTGTCACTTGGTGATTAATTCTTACCTTTGACCACTATTCACCACTTACCAATTAAATCCAAATTGACCGAAAAATCGCCCAAATTTGCAAGCTTCTTGGCCGGCCATCTCCAAGAGAAAAGAAGAGAAAACTTCCAACTTTCTTGCTTCTAATCTTGCTCAATCTTCATGTTCAACCGATTAAATTTGGATTTCCTCCATAAAACCTCTTAGTTTAGTGGTATTAAGGTTGGTTGTGAAGTGGTTTGGAAGACTAAGGTGCTAGGTTGCTTCCTTTCTTGATTTGGTAAGGTGAGTAGCTAAGGAACCTCTCTTGTCTTCTCAATTATGTTGAATTAGTGGTTTTTTGTGAGTTAAAGGGATGGTTTTAGAGGTTATTTCATGACTTTGGTAGAAATTGGTGAAGTTTTATATTTATTCTTGATTTTTTTATTTTAATATGTTTAATATTGTTGGGCCATGGATGATAGCTTGGAATGGTTGAGAATGAGGCTATAGTGCGTAAATTGTGGTTGTTTGCGGAAAATTTCCGCATTATACGGAAAATTTCAGAATTAGGGTTTGAATTTGGGGCTTTTCTTGGGTTTCTATATAGCACTTGAATTGGCTTGGATTAAAGAGTTTTGTGACCCTAATAAGGTGTATTGAAGGGTTTATGACTTGTAACGGTTTTGGTGATTGTATGTGGAAAGTATGGGTGAATACTTGTAGGTTGGAAACTTGGAATGTTAAGGGGAAATGCTGTCCAAATTGTGGGTTCTTGTGTGTTAATGGACTTGGGTTGTTTTAGGGGTAGTTAGAGGCCTTAGGGTTGTTTAAACCCTTAGTGCCGAGTATTTCTCATTTTATTTGCACGTTTCTTTGATTTTTACATCAGTGACTTGTAGTTTCAACTTATGACTCGTAATTGAGTCTCATTGTGCATGTTTGAATGTTTTAGGGCATGACAGTGGTCCAAGACGCTCGTTGGGTGGACAAGTGTGAAAAATTCTCTTTGCTTACTTGGTGAGTGTACTACTCACTTGTTTGTTACTATGTGGCATTGTTTTACTTGAAATTTGCTACCTTGAATGCTTAGTTGCATCGTTGATATTGATTAAAGTGAGGGTGTACTTGATCACTCTCACCACTTTATATCTTATATGACTGTTTACTGTGTGACTGGAATGATACATGAAATACTTGAATTTGTGTTGTTTGGACGAGTATCCAATGGCCATTACTGTTATCACTGAGCTCAATCCCATTGGTGGTCAATTGAATCGAGCCGGCGAGGGCTTGGTCGTGAAAATTGACGAGCCATGGGGACTGTTATATGGAATCTTGGAGTATGAGACTCTCGATTCCGGTATACTTGAGTATTACCAATTCTAAACTGTTTGGAGTTCGGGCCCGATTGGGGTATGTGAGGTGGAAGAAAAGAGAAGTAAAGTGGAGTCTACGTTTGGTTACGCTTTGTACATTGACGGAGGGTCAATGAGATACGATCAAGGATGACAAGCGAGGAAAGGGGCTCTTAAGAGCCGTCCGTATCCTTTTACCACGTATATTGATATGTGACTTTATTTAGTTTCCTTATTGGATGACTTTGGAATGAACGAAGTTGTGCTTAATTGAACTTCCTTGCTTGGGTGAAAGTACCTCATTGGGCGAAAGCTCACCCCATTTCTTTTGTTTTCCTTACAGGGATTTGAAAACCTTTTTGGATGGCCTTGATACTTTGGTTGCCGAATTGAGCTTGGTTGAATACTTTTGAATAGCTCTTCCATATACAAAACCCTAGTTGGAGAATGTGTTTGGTATGTTATTTGGGCTTGCGGTTATGTGATTTCTTGGTTTATATGCCCTGTTGATGGTTGGACGAATTTCGGACAGATTCGGGTTTCAAACGGCGAAAGGAAAAAAAATTGGCGGGAAAGGACAGGGTTGAATTCGGCCAAGAATCTAGCCAGAAACTGGCCGGATTAGCGGCTGGATTGTCCTAAGAAAAATTTGAAATCCGGCTTTGCTATCTGGCCAGTATCTGGCCAGGAATTCAGCCAAAAAATCGGCCGGATTCTGACGTGTTCGGTACTGTTTATGTCGGCTCCGATTTTCATTTTTTTTTATTTTGTAATTTTGACTGGTTTAAGCGCGCTTGTGTGTTCCGGAACGTCTTAGATCGCTTTAAACTGTCTCGATAGTCCTGGGCAGGCAGTCCGCTAACCCCTTTGGTTCGCCTTAGGGAAAAGTGGGGCTGTCACAGGTGGTATCAGAGCCTAGGTTTGAATTAGCCTGGGCGTGTTGGAAATGCTCGGCTTGAGGTTTATACTTGGTTACTTCTTTAAGAGTTTTTAAGTTAACTGCGATTTTAGTGTAGGATGGACAGACCTAGTGGGCCGAGTGATAGCCCCGCGGGTGAGCGACCTTATGGAATGCTCCCAGTGATCAAGTATCAGATCCGGCCAAAAAGGGCCATCGTACGTTGGAGCCCGGCTAACCGCCTCCGATGGTGTGAGTGCCGCCACACCAACGCCTACCCCAACACTGTTGTGTTGGCCGTGGTCAAGGAACGAAAGGAGCTGGCGAAGGATAACGCTAGGCTCGAGGCTGAGGTAAAGCAATTGAGGGCAGCCAACGAGAAGCAAGCCGAGCGGATTAAAGAACTAAATTATGACGTGATCGAAGGTCAAGACAGGGTGGATGACCTTTGCGCTCAACTCAGGGAGGCACGTGAGCGTATGATCAAGAGCGCTAGGAAGGTGAGGGTTCGAGCCGAGTCGATCTTGAACCTTTGCAACGATTTGCTCGAAGGAGGAGAGCGACGAGGCGTCGTGCACGGGGGCCGGAGCTGGAGGTGAATCCACCCCGTCGGGTGGGTCCACTAACCCGACGACGGACTAGGTCGTCACTTTTGGGTACTTTAGAGGCTTTTGACTATTGTATATAGGAAGATAGGGAATGGCAGACTTGGGAGAGAACCTTAGCTAGTCGTTTTTGTACGTTTGGACTAGCGATGTATGTATTATGTTTGATGACGCCGTTCCCTTGGGGACTGTTTTGTTGTACTTGACTTGACTGTTGTTAATATGAGTTTTGTTTGACTCTGTTTGGAATGAAGATATGTTTTATTGTAAAAGCTTTTGGGTGTCTTACTTACATGCATTGTTATTTTATTGTTCTAGTTACGGTTGCCTAGATCGAATAGAGTTCATGGAAGGCAACCCACGACGGACAGGGGCACTGGGGAAACCTCCAGCTGTCCACCTGCCCAATTCTAAAACAAGATGGAAAGGGGAGTCAGCAACCACCGAGGACCAACACTAGACCAGCTAAGGGAGAGGGAACGAAGCCTAAGGTCGCAGCTCGTGTATACTCGTTAGAGCCACGGCAAGTCCTAGATTCCTCTGAGATCGTAGAAGGTACGATCCCTGTATTCCACTGCTTTGCAAAGGTTTTAGTAGATTCTGGTGCCACTCATTTCTTTGTTAAACCTAGTTTCATGTGTGGCATTGACATAAAACCTGCTAGTTTACCGTACTACCTAGAAGTTAGTATGCCTACTGGGGATCTGTGACGACCCCACTTCTCCCAAGGGCGAACCCAAGGGTATCGGCGGGCCGCCTGCCTAGCTCGCGCCAGGACTCAAAACTTAAAACAATAAAAGCCAGAAACTTCAAAAGAGTTCTATATACAATCCCAAAAGAGTTATAATTACATTCTCAAAAGTACCTGCTCACACTATTACATCCTTATAATTACCACCAAAACCAAAATGTAGACCCTAAGGAGGGTCCTTATACAACCACCAAAACTAAAACAAAAACAAACATACTATAAGTCCAACTATTACAATCAAACCTAACTATGCTAGTGTGTGTGCCAAAAGTCCCTGCGTCGCCCCCTGCTAAGGAAAACAAAAGGAATGGGGTAAGCTATATGCTTAGTAAGTAAACAGGGGCAAAAACGTAAATTTCACATAACAACAGTGACATAGTAAGAGTAAAGTAAAAGCAGAAAAGTAACATCACATAATAAGGATACAGGTGGCTCCAAAGCCAATCATATGCCATGCGTGATCTCCTGCCGACACTCCGTCGACCACATTTAATGGTCCGTAGACTTCACTTGTACACCCACCGACACCTTATCACCCTCACTGGCCAGTCACCTCACAAACTTGCCCGGGCGAACGAAATCACAAACTTGAGCTTGAGTCACAAGCTCAGGTCACAAACTTGGTCCACATACTCGGTGAACCGGATTCACAAACTTGGTGACCTCCAACCAGGTTGGACTGACTTCGACCAAGCCCTAACCGGCTCGAATAGTCCATCTAGGTCAAGAGCTCGCCCCAAACTCACAAACTTCACAAAATTATTCAAAATCACCCCGAGCCACAAGCTCAAGGGTTTTAGTTCCAAAATTGCTCATATACACAAGCCATGTACAGATATGTGCGCAAATTAGGGTCTAGGTCGAGTGCGATAAAGTACACCCTCGCCTAGGTACCCTCTTCATACAAATCGAAACACATAAGCAACGAACACACAAAAGCGGCCTGAATACTTACTCAAAATACAACAGTAGTACTAAAGCAAAATCGCTTCCCGCGTGTTCGCTAGTAGTGGGCCCCACCGGCTCCGCCTAGCTCACCACTGTCTGAAATAGAAGATTGTGTCATAATATATCACAAACGGCCACTAACGTACTTAAAACAAGCAAAACGACAAAATTGGCACACGCAAGTGCGGAAACGGCAAAAAGGGGCATGCGCGCGCGCGCGGAACGGCAAACGGGACGGCCAAATCAGCCATCTCAAATCGTCTTGGTCAAACGTTAGGCTAGGAGTGTCGGATCAAGGTGGGTGAGACACCATTTCGAAGCTAAGAGGAAGAGCTACAACTTTAATTTAGACATCTCAACCCAGATCTCAATAGGTATAGGTAAAAAATGCACGAAATAGTGCCAGCTGTTTCATTACGGTTACCAAACAGGCCCTGTTTGCAAGGCCGTAACTCACGGCTCTGAAATCGAAATCAAGAAATTCCAGAGGCGTTAGAAAGCTGAGACATAAGGCTAAAACTTTGATGTTTTGGTCAAGACCTGAATCCACTCAGAACAGAACAAAAATTGAGTGTCAAGATACCCGTCAGAACTGTCCAGAAACAAGGCAGTTCTGACGATCAATCTTGTTTGGGTCATAATGGAAGCTACGGAACTCGAATTTCGACGTACTTTATACCGTTTCGAAGCTAAAACCAAGATATACATTTCTTATGAAGGGATCAGCACCCAGTTCGTACATGATCAACACGGAAAACCCCACGATCAGAAACTAAAATTCAAAACGTACACAAACTAATGTCTAAAACAGGCCTGAGGGTTTTGTCCATAACTCAGGATACTCTAATCCGTTTGACCTGAGATTTTACAGGAATATTCAAGACTTAAGGGTCTACAATGTTGAAGAAGGCTACTCAGTCCAATTTCGAGTGTAACTACGTCAAAAATGTCACATACTACACCAGAATCGCAAAACAGGTTCACAAACCGTATTCTAGTACAAACATCATAAAACAGCCTACATAAGTCCAAATCCAGAAATTCCAAAGCCATATGAAAGCTTAGAAATAGGGCTACATTTCATTAGAAGATCATAACAACCAATTCTGAAGCAATTGCAGCCAAAACAACCAATTACAATCGCAGTTCTCAGGTTCGGGTAATAACAGGACAGCAAGGGTAATTTTGACTTTTCTCATTCTACGCTACTCCAATTGACCTGAAATTTTGCAGGCACCTCTAAAATAACATTCCCTACAACTTTTATGTTTTAAGCCAAGGCCAATTCGGCCTCTATATAGGACCAAAATTTTCGGACAGAATGAAGAACCAAGGAACCCTAATTTTCCAGATTCTTCCAAAACAGAAATTACTTGCAATCTTCCACTTTTTCCACCCTCTAGAATCATTATATACCATTTCCAATCATCATATATAGCCACACCATCATGTTCATATTAAAACAGAAAAATCCCCAAAAATAATAAAACTTCATCATTTCAACCACAAATCAAGAAATAACCCATAAATTTGCATCTCATACAACCACTAAGCATGATTTAAGCATCAAGTAAGGGAGGAGGGTGGTTCTTCATGACTTACCTTTAAAACAAGAGAGAGAGAGCTATAGGTCCTTCTAGCTTTCCAAATCACTCCACCAATCAACTTACTAACACTAATAGGAGAGGTTTTATGGAGTAAGTTCAAGTTTCAATGGTTGGTTTTGATGATTTGGAGCAAAATGGAAGCAAAACTTGAAGAGTTTCTTCCTTTCTTTTTGAGAGAGAGAGCAGACCAAGCTTGAAGAAAAATGGAAGATATTTGGTAAATTTTTGGTTTTATTTAGTAATTGGTAAAAGGTTGAATAGTGGTCTTATGTAAGAAACAATACTATGGTGACACTTGTCACCTCATTTAATGACTTGCCTAACTTTTTTCTCTCTCTTCCACCTATCCACTTGATACCTCTAAATATCTCATAACACCCGATAAATTAAACCCAGTATTCGAAACTTAACCTAATCGGCCGAATTTTACCGAACTTTCCGCATTAGTGGGTCCCACATCCGATATACGTTCTTAATTTCTCAAAAACTAACCGATACTAGAAAAATCATCTAAAAACTATATTTACTCAATAAAAATTATCTGGGGAATTTTCTAATAAAGAAAATGTAGAAAAAAATGGGCGATTAAATAGAATAAACCCTAGAAAATTAAAAAAAATTCTTGGGTTCTCGTACTCATTCTTTCGGGGCGTCACAGGATCATTGTTTGGTTACTAGTCTGGTGTATAAGGACTGCGAGAAGAAATTGTTAGGGGATTTGATTTGCCTGTCCATCAAGGGGTATGATGTGATTCTGGGCATGGACTGGTTAGCTAGGTATAATGCCCAATTAGATTGTAAAAAGAAGGTGGTGGAGTTTTGCATTCTTGGGGAGGCGACCCTAAGATTAGATATAAGGGGAAGGTTAGCCTCATCCGCTCTGATCTCGGGCATATGGGCTAGGAAACTGCTCAATAGAGGGCCGCAAGGATTTTTAGCCTTTCTAATTAACACCCCCACGGATAAATTGAAGGTGGAGGATGTGCCCATAGTAAGGGAATACCCACACGTGTTTCCTGACGAGTTAGTATCGTTGCCTCCGGAGAGAGAGATAGAATTCAAGATCGACCTGCTACCGGGAACCTCACCTATCTCAAAAACCCCGTATCGGATGGTCCCTGCGGAGTTTAAGGAGCTAAAATTGCAATTACAAGATCTGTTGGAGCGGGGATTCATTCAAGAGAGTGGGTCTCCTTGGGGAGCCCCTGTACTGTTTGTGAAGAAAAAGAACGGTAGTTTGAGGATGTGTATTGACTATCGGAGCTTGAACAATGTCACGGTTAAGAATAAATATCCGCTGCCCCATATTGATGGGCTGTTCGACCAGTTGCAAGGAGCGGTATTATCAGGGGTATTATCCCCTCCGTCAGGGGTATTATTGTGATGCCCCACATCTCCCTAAGGCGGACCAAAGGGTATCCGTGGACGCCTGCCCAGCTCTCGCCAGGACTCAAGCAATTCCTTTCAATTTAAATCCGAACTAAACATTTCTAAGAGAGAGCAACATTAATACCAATAGTGCGGAAGCGTTCAAACTTAACAAGTCACTTAACATGTAACCATTACATCGGAAATCATAATACGTCTTAAATTCAAAATACACGTCAGGGCCCAAACTTTTACATTTCAATTCCAAAAGTACAACTCAAACCAGGGCCTAGTCAAAATATAGCAGGAGTCTTAACAAAAGTACAACGAAGGGTTTCTCCATATTTCTCCAAGATTCGGTCCTGTTAAGGAAAACAAACTATAGGGTGAGCTAAACGCTCGTGAGGCCAAGAACACACATGCAAGCACTTTGTTCAAATAGCAATTCCAAATTTAATAAATAAAACCATGTCCTTTCAATAATCAATCATTCGAACAGGAAAAGTAATCAGAAACAATTCAAGGATATAGTAGCTCTCAGGAGCTAAGTTCCACTCGCTCTGCCGATGTCATTCGTATACCTTCCCGCGTTGACCCTCCTGTCAACCGGGTCGGTATTTCCATTTCCGTAGATCACCACTTACTTCCCTCCGTCCACCGTACACCTCAAGGGCCCACAAGTCATTTATAAGGCGATACTCCACGAGTATGCCAAGCAAGACCTCTCATTAGGTCGAGCTTATAAATCTCATGGCTCGCCCAAGTTCCCGACCAAGCCCATTGCCGGCTCGAGTCCAAGGTCGGCCTATGAGTTTGGGCGTCCCCCATTCATTTGAAAGTCGAGGAGGTTCACTCCAACGACATATGTAATCATAACATAACATTGCATTTCATTCATTCATTCATTACATTTCATTCATTCAATACATTTCATTCATTCATTTGAAATTAGAATGAGTGCGATAAAGTATGCACCCGCCCTTATTTTTAAAACTTCCAACAATTACCACAATTAAGCAAGTATCAAAGATTCACACACTTGACACTCACCGAGCAATTCAATAAGAATTGTTTTCTGGGAGTTCAAGTGTCCACAGTGAGATCCTCTTGAAGGTCTCCTTGTGCGCCTGGCAATTAATAGTGGATAATCACTCAATAATCCAATTATCAAGGAAGATTGTACACTAGTACAATCTAAAGATTATTTCACAAAAGGAACCTCAATTACTCGTAAATCGAGGTTCAACTTGCCTTTTATTATGTACAATATTATTTGAGTTTTTATCATGAAAATCGAGGGCAAAACGTTTGAATAATACTTAGAGAATTAAGAGTTTTGGAAAAACTCCTTTGCCTTGAAAATTGAGAAATTTCAGTTTTATCCTAAATCTTTGAAAATTCAAATCTCTCTCGATATAAGCCCAAAATTGGTAAAATTTATACCGTTGAAAACCTTTTGGAAAGTGGTAAAAGTTCTTAGAAGACACCTTTCCATGAATCTAAGTGGAAAGTACTCAAAAATGAGCTTGAAGATACAGACTCGGCGTACAAGGCAGAATTAAGTTGGATTTCGGCCAACTTTGAAAATTCGGCACGATTCACACGTTGCAAACCAGCCTCTGAAATTTGTCACTCAAGTAGTGTTGCAAGTGAGGTTTATAACAAAAAAAGCGGATCAAGAATCGGAGTTTCGAGTACCGAGATACGGTAGCTCAAAGTTGGGGAAATTCAAGACTGGAGAAGAATTTCCAGATTTGAACCTCCAACACTAGGAATTTAATTGGGTATCGAAACGAACTTGGATTGGTACCAAAATTGGCAGTATTTTACTCCCATATGAAAGGTACCGCTCTATCAAATTTCAGGGAAAAATACCTTCGAAAAGATAGTTAATTAGTCAACCAAAGTTCAGGAAAAATTCTAAGGCAATCTGCCTTTTGACTTTCATTTCCCAATTTCAAATCGTTTAACCAAGAAAGCTATCCAACCATGGTTCATTGGTGAAATAAAGGTCTAAGATACATCCATAATACCTTTTGTAATGGTTTAGCATCAAAATTTCAATTAATAAGATCACTCCCAAGTTTTTGTCCCAAATCAGTCCAAATTTTACGTTTTTCCAAAACAGGGCAGTCCTCTTGTTTTAGTCACAACTCAATCAATTTAACTCAGAATGAGGCATGGTTTATGGCGTTAGGAAATAAATTCATAGGACTAAAAGTTCACAGAAGAAAATGTTCTGAAATTTGGCAAGCAACCAGCTCGAAATTGAGCCTCAAGTTGCTGCCTCTACAAACCATTCCAGCAAATCCGAGAGACAGGACAGCTATCTTAAAATGTTTGGTTCGGCTCACTCACAAAGAATCAGAACATGCATTTTATCTCAAATTAAAGCCAGGAATGTCTAGTTTCAAACGCCACCGATGGCACTTGATTTTGACACCCGAGAACGGAGTTATGGCCAAAATGCTACCACTGGACAGGGTTACCCGAAAATAATTTTCCAGCTTGCCTAGTTCACGAATAAATTCATTTGCCCATCCAAACGTTAATGTTTTCCAACGAAAATTTTTACACATATAGTATAACATATAAACATCAGGTTCATGCCAATAAATCACCAAAAATTGGCCTTATAGTGGCCGAACAAAACTGGGGCAGTTTCGGAAATTTCTTGTCATGACCTCAACCTTGAGTTTCCAACAATAATACTCCATAAATCCATCATTTTAACCACTAAACTACCATTAAATCCAACATTAATCCTCTAATCAGCAACAACAACCCAAGTGTGGGAATTCCAAGAGCCCACTATCACATTTTCCAACCATATCAAGCCACCCATACACATGCAATAGCTTAAAGATGCATTTCTACCATCATAATCCATGTTTAAGGTGTAGGATGAAGTTATACCTCCTTTGTGAGGACTCGCAAAAACTATTATTTTATGCCTAATTTATGGCTTAATAAATTATTTAATTGGATTTTATTTCCAAGGAATATTTTCTAGCCTTATTAGACCTAAATACATGGTAATATAACTTCGTTATATTTTTAAAATGATTCGTTTCGAAAATTAATTTCCTGGAGCGCGTTTAGTAAAAATAGTGAATAGTACATGGAGATTTTATCCGCGTGGTAGCACAATAAGCTTGGAATATTGGAGACTTGTACTATGGTCCTAAAATAGGTAATCTTATGAATAAATACTCAAGTGATAGTTAATAGTGCAATCGTTATAAGAATTTCTCGGAAGTTTCGCGTTATAGCGTTAAAATTGACGGTACGCGTTTTCACACGCGCGACTTTATTTGAGGGACTTTAGACCCTTATTTCGGGACAATTAAGAGTGAAGAATATTTACATGAATATATACGCATTGGAGGTTTAGTGCACTAGTGAACCAAACGCGCGAGAAAATCGAGCCGTAATCGCACCAAACGGCCCCTAATGAGAGTTGACTTTTGGGTGAATTTACACCACTCATTTCACCTTCTCTTGGAAGCTAACTTGGATCAAATCACACTCTCTCTTCTCTCTCCTCATTGCCGACCAGCCCTCCCCTCTCTCTAACTCCATTGCTTCAAAATTTCACCTCACAAATCTCACTCAAACCACCCCAAATCATCTCCAAATTCAACCAAACTTGCACCACACTTAGCTTAATACTTGAGGATCATTTTGAGCTGCAAACAAGGGCTGAAAATCACGGTTTTTCTGGGGAAGTAAGTGGTGATCTACGGAAATGGAAATACCGACCCGGTTGACAGGAGGGTCAACGCGGGAAGGTATACGAATGACTTCGGCAGAACCAGTGGAACTTAGCTCCTGAGAGCTACTATATCCTTGAATTGTTTCTGATTACTTTTCCTGTTCGAATGATTGATTATTGAAAGGACCTGGTTTATTTATTGAAATTGGGAGTGCTATTTGAACAAAGTGCTTGCATGTGTGTTCTTGGCCTCACGAGCGTTTAGCTCACCCTATAGTTTTGTTTTCCTTAACAGGACCGAATCTTGGAGAAGTATGGAGAAACTGTGAGAACCCTGAAAATGCATATATAAATAACATTTCATATGTCATTTGCACTTCTTTTATTCCCTAATAATTCCTAGCATTACTTTTACTTGTTTGAAATTTAGTACGTAAAAACAGGTTTATGTGAAAAATAATATAATTTTCCTAAGTTATGAAATTTATTGGTTTTGCTAGACTAAGTTAATATATCTAGAGCTAGATTAAATTTTTCGCATTAACATAAAATGTTAGATTTATATATTAAGGTCAAACTTGATTTTTATAGTTTAATTAATCAAGCAAGAATGTTAAGCGTTAACAGGAACCTTAATACTAATTTGTAATTAACAAATTTTAGACAAAAATGATATAAGTATCTTAAGTATACTTAGGACATAAGAATCTCGATAATTAAAGCCTTGCAAGATTAGCATGTCATTAGGTGATCGAATTATAGTTGGGATTAATTCTTGGAATTAAGTTAGAACTAAGGTTTTGAGTGGAGATTAGGAAGAGACGTGAAAGGACTAAAATGCCCTCCATACAATCTCAATATGACCATGAAATTCCAAAACCCAATTTGTCGGACAACCTTATAATCCACCTCTCCATTCGGCCAATGAGAAAACTTCTCCACTTGCACACTCAACTCTCTCATCCGTAGCTCATTTCCATTTCCTCTCCACACCACCATAACATTACCGCAGCAATTCCATGCTCAGCCAAACAACTCCTCGGACAGCATGATTAGCCACCACCCCAGCCGGCCAACTGCATTCTTCACCACTTCAACACACCACCACCCTAGCTGACCAACCGGCATCTTCACCCCTGCAGTACACAACCTCTGCTAACACTCAACCTCTTCTCCTAAACCGGCACCATACACCTTTCTCTCCCTTCCATATCTCAAGCTACAATCTCATTTCTTCTCCACAAACACATTTCCTCTCTGCCTCGCTATCATCGACGAAGAGGAACCGAGGGAAGAAGCAGCGAGCTGCAACCATTTCTAGTTCTGTCCGTGAGCAGGAGTGAAGGCAGGAAGAAACCGTGAGCCAACTCCCTTCTGTATTCACCAAAACAACCAGTTGCCATCTAGCTTCCACCTCCACTAGTTGAAACCACCGACAACCACAACCACAGCCACACCAAGCGCAACCAGAACCAGGCCTGTGAGCAAGGCCGAGAGAGGGAAAAACTTCAGCTTCCTTGACGTACGAGTGAACCTTGAGTGAGGTAAATTTTCTGGAATGAAAATAGTTTATCAGAGGTAGATTAAGCTAGCCGTGGTCTTGCATGTGTTAATTTGTGCCATCGGATGTTGAAATCAAAGCTGTGGAAAAAAAAAATTTTGTTTCAGCTAGATGGTTCTGCCGAGGAGCTGACTGGGAAATGTAGTTTTATTTCTGACTTCCTGCGGTAATCTGAGCTCAATTAAATGTTTAACCAACCAAAAACAAGAAGGTTATGTCATCTGGGAACATGCATGTGAGTTTAGGCGGCCAGATTTGTAATTAAGAAAAGAAGAAAATTTCTGTGCGCTAGTTATGTTTCTGCCAAGAAGCTGAGCTGATAGTGCAGCTTTATTTCTGTTTTTCTGGGACAATTTGAGCACCTAAGTGTACTTAGCTGAATGAAAACTGGATGATTAAGACCATGCATGTTGATTGTGCTTTCGGATGATAATGGTAAAGCTTAAGAAAATTCTGTTTTAAGGGGAAAAATGTCCCTGCCGAGTAGCTGAGATGGAAGTACCGCTTTAATGTGTTTTCCTGAAGTGATTTGAGCATGCAATGGTGATTAACTAACTGAATCTTGGATGATTATTATGATTAGGACCATGCATGATAATATTATGTGATTGGATGATGAATTAAGGAGCTTAGGAAAATTCTGCTTTGCTGAAAAAGTTTCTGCCGAGAGTTATCTTGGGTAATGTAGCTCATGTAGTATAACTTTGCTGTTTTGAGCCTCTAACCTTGATTAACTAGTAAATAACAAGAAATTTTAGCTTTGCATGTCGTTAATTAGTTGAGTTAGAATTGAAAATAAAAATAAAATGCAACCAGATTTTGTGCATCTCAAACCGAGGCTAGTTGGAGATTTTCTTGGAAATTCGATAACTTGTGTTGTTAATCACACCTGATTTTATTTATTTTGAACTGGAAATGTTACTCAGTTAATTAAGTATCCGTATGCTGAATTTGAGTATTTAAATCACTGAATAAGCCAAGGAAAATTTTTATCCAAGCTTAATGGCTGCTGGAAAATTAGCTAACCAAATGTTTGAGCTGAAAATATTAAACTGTTTCCAGATTTCACCAGTTGATGTTGAATATTTTCCCTTGGCATATAATGGTTTCGAAACGCAAGAAAAAGGTGTATTTTAAGATATACATGTTGTTTAGTAATGAAACATTTGATATCGCGAACGATTTAACCAAAAATGTGGGTATACGAATGCTGGAAATTTTCCTTGTAGTTGCCAAAGTTGAGTAAGAATTTCCAGCTTGAAAGTGAAGTTATTCTTTGAAATCATAATGGTTGAATTATCTGGAACAAGTTGTTTTAAAGTTTATAAGATATATGGATGTGAAACTCTCGATATCTTGGGAGATTAATTTGGTTCTTGACTTTAAATACCTGTTAGTAAATTTAAACATTTGAAATGTTAGCCATGTTGCTACAAGAATTATCTATTGGGAGCTAGGGGCTAATGATTGACGAAGCCCTTGGCCATGTGAATGATTTTTATATAAGTGTTAAAGTGATGAACTTAAATTGCTGGAATTGTTTAAAGGCCTTATGTTATTTTAATTAAGTGAGATGTGATTTGAGATTTGCCAAAAACCAAGAGCTAATGATTGACGAAGCCTTGGTCACTTGCTTTATTTTCCTTTTGAAAATAATTTGTCGAAACCCAGGGCCAATGATTTACAAAGCCTAGTGATTCGCTATTTAAAACGTGATTTCTTCAAGTCGACAAATTTGAGCTATAATGTGATTTCGATTTGGAATCGAAGCTGTGAAAGTTGTTTCGATCTTGCGAACTCGAGTAATTTTTATCAAGCTAATCAAAAATATTTTTCCTAGTATTAGATGATAAAACTCAAAATCTAGTGTTTTGCCTAAACTTTTCCAAAACCGACAAATTTCTTTAGCTCAAACTATCCTTGATAGGTATAGAAAAATAATTTCTCTAGTTTCTGGAAACCCTAAGTCTTACTCCTTTTTCTTTCCTTAAGATTTGCCTGGGATAGTTGTTGGTAGGAAAAGCTCCAAAACAATAGTTTTAATAATTTTAATAACTTTATTTTAGATAAAATAGTCTTAGTGATAATTTTTGCAAGAACTGTAGATTTAAAGAGATTTTCAAATTATCTTTCTAGCTTGGATGTTTAGAGGTTTGTCGACTTATTTCAAGAAAACTATAAGAAACATTTTTATTACTTTGGTTAAGTTTCAACCTAAGTAGATTTTTGAAATTTCTATGGGAAAGTAAAGTAGTATTGTATTAAACCTCGATTTGTATAAGCTTAAAAACTTATAATTTCAATATTTGATATTCTAGGATATTGCGAGGACGCGGAATTCAATTCCCAATTTGACATTTGAACTTCACTCTTGGTGAGTGTCCCTGCTTGTTTTATGCTTATGTGATTAAGCGCTTTATCAACTCGCTATGTGATAATTGTCAAAATGCAATAAATGATTTCTGATCCATCGAAGTGAGCAGTGTGTACTTTATCGCACTAGCCGTTCGAGTGGTGACATGTGTGAAACATTTTCTAATGAATCCGTGAATCTAAATGTAGTTGCGTCGTTGGGTGAATCCCTCGACTCGTGAATCCAACTACCAAACATATGAATCCGTGAATCTAAATGTAGTTGCGTCGTTGGGTGAATCCCTCGACTCGTGAATCCAACTACCATAACGTCGTTGGGTGAATCCCTCGACTAATTTATTACGGGTATATCTCGAGTATACTGCGTCAGTAGATGAAGTTCGGGCCTGAAGCAGAGGTATGAATGGTGACGGGTTAGGATTAAAATAAGTGGATCTACATGGAAATTAAGTAGTGAAGGTTGACAGAGGGTCAACTACGATGGTATCTGATCAAGCGTGGAAAATGGCTCCTGAGAGCCCCTGTATCCTATCTTGTGCTGTTACACGCTTTCCTAACTGTTTTAATTTGATTTAAATTATTACCCGCTGTTTGATTTATGTGATTGCATGTTTGGGGCACCACTGAGCTTTAGCTCACCCCACGTTTATTGTTTTCTTTAACAGGTTCTGGAAACTGAAAGCTGGATGCTTACTTATGTTTTCCTTTTGGATTGTATTTGAATACTATAACTTATTCTGTGGGCTGTAATGTGTTATTTGAGATAATGCACTTTTCTTTTGGGTTGCCACTTGAAGCTGGGAAATGTGTAAACCCTAGTACGATTACTTGGTTTGTAAGTTTGTATTCGGGAGTATGTATGTATCTATCCGGATTGGTGCGACTTTATACTTTGGTACGTAGCACGTAGGACGTTTAAGAGCACCGACTGGTTATTTTATCACTGCTATCTCTGAAGTTAATGTGGCTTTAAGGATGATTCTATTCGGGAAAAATTGTTTTGTAATATATTAGGTTATTCTTCGAAAGGATTCGGGTTAGATTGCTCGCGTGAGTCCTGGCGAGAGCTGGGCAGACGGCCCGCCAACCCTTTGGTTCGCCTCAGGGGGAAGTGTGGTCGCCACAGAAACCCTTCGTTGTACTTTTGTTAAGACTCCTGCTATATTTTGACTAGGCCCTGGTTTGAGTTGTACTTTTGGAATTGAAATGTAAAAGTTTGGGCCCTAACGTGTATTTTGAATTTAAGTTGTTTTATGATTACCGATGTAATGGTTACGTGTTAAGTGACTTGTTAAGCTTGAACGCTTCCGCATTATTGTATTCATGTTACACTCTTCGAAGTGTTTAGTCCGGTTTTGAATTGAATGGAATTGCTTGAGTCCTGGCGAGAGCTGGGCAGGCGTGTAACGACCCCACCTCCCCCTAAGGCGTACCAGAGGGTTCGGCGGGCCACCTGCCCAGCTCTCGCCGGGACTCAGTCGTTCTTTAATCAAATCCAGAACAAATCACAAGAATAAATAGGGCAGCAATCCAAACTTAAAGTGGAACTTATATACATTGCTATCTCAAAAGAAAGTACAACCACCAAATGTACAAAGGTTCCCACTTCACCATACAACTAGCCCGTGCCAAGCACTAGGGCGGGAACCATTACAAAAGAAACAAAAGACCTAGACTAGGCTAGTCTATGCTCTCATCCTGCTCGCCGTCCCCTGCTAAGGAAAACAAAATTAAAGGGGTGAGCTAAAAGCTCAGTGAGGTTCCAAACAGATAATCAAACAATCAAACAATCAATTCAATACATTAAACATGGAGTATCAATAATTCAAGAAACATTTACAATGGAAAGCAATAGTAACATTCATTAAAAGGATACGGCTCACAAGGAGCAATTCGTTCATTCGTTCATTCGTTCTCCTGACATTTCCCCTTATTCCTCCAATCATTTGAAAATGCATTTTTCGTTTATCAATAAACCCTCGTTCGTTCGTTCGTTCGTTCATTCATTCATTCACCCCCGTCCTGGCCGTTGGCCAGTCTCCACCAACCTATAGGGTAATACTCGAGTATACCAAACGTTCACCCAAGTCCCTAATCGCCCGACCGAGTCCGCTTCTGGCTCGAGACGACCGGTAACAAGGGGCAATGGCCAGTTCAGCCCAAAAGGCTTACATTCATGCGCAAGTAACATTTCAATCATTAAATCCTTGAAAATTGCACAGTTATTTAGGTCGAGTGCGATAAAGTACACACTCGCCTAGAAAGCTCGTTTTGGAAATCATTAAAAGCAATTAACACATTAGCAAACGATAACAACAAGCCATAAAGTCAAATAAGGAACACTCACCTAGATATGCAAAATAACGTGCAAAATATCCTTCCGGATATTACTCTTAGTCACCAATGAAACCTAAGGTTGAACAAGAGAACATATTACAGTTTATCGAGCAAAACATTTAAGGGAAACAAAGAAACCCGACTAATTAGGAATAAAACGTGTAAAGATGACTTTCAAGTAAGAAGAGGGTTGTTTGAACCCCAGGATGAAAAATCATGTTTTAAAATGGAAAACCGGTCATGGTATTGGCCAAACAAAAGTATACAAGTTCAAATAGAAACCTAGCCCTCGAGTGAAAATTTGGGCAGCACGCCCTTTGTGTTTACCTAATTTTCCAGCCATTTTGGCTTCATTATTTTCCTCAACCACAACCCAACATCACACATAAGCAATTCAAGTCAAGACCCGTTCCATAGGCTCACAATATCATAAGAATAAGAATTACAACAAACACAAGTGCAGAAATTCAACTTAGCACAAGACAGATTTGACGTACGAATGCGGAAATAACATATCCGAAGCTACGCTTATCGGATTGAGACGAAACTATGCCGTTTCGAAGCTAAGACACAGAGCTACAACATTCATGTAGGTCACTTAGTCCAGTTCCTAATATAACTTAGTCAAATTCTCAAATTACTAAACCAGAAACCAATTCGGCGGCTGTTTAAATGCAGAAAACTGTAATGGACATATCTCAGAGTACACAAGTCCGAATCAGGTGTTCTTAGAGGCATTTGAAAGCTAATTCCGAATACTACAACTTTCATGTTTTGGCCAAAAGCTAAATCAGAATGGATCCTAGTCGAAAAACGTGATAAACTGGACTTAACTGATCACACGGACTGCTTGGGAAATACTTAAAATAGTAAGGGTATTTTGGACTTTTCACATCCTACGTTGCTCCGATTGAGTTGAAATTTTGTAGGTACCTATAAAATACCATTCTCTACAATTTTCATTCTTTGACCTAAGGCCAATTCAGCCTCTAACATACAGATACAAAACCGGACAGAAAGGAAGAACAATTTTCCAGAAATCTGGAATTTTCGGTTTCTAGTGGAATTTTCTCAAATTTCTGGTTCTAATCACCACCAAACAACCTTATATAACCTTAATTGCAACATATATTAACCATACACCAAGTTGGGCAGCAATTCAGCAAACCCTAGTTCATAATACCACAAGGAAAACAACACCCAAGAAATGCTAACAACCGTTATTCACCACAAATTTGAGTTGCTAAGCTAATTTGAACAAGATTAGGAGTAAAAATTGGGGAAATCATCATCCTTACCTTGCTTAGTGTCTTCCAAGAGCAACCCTAGCTTTCCCCTTCAAAAATTCACCAACACTTCACTAAACCAACACTCAAAGGCAACTTTAATCGGTTTACTTTCGTTGTTTTCTCACTTTGTAGCTCAAAATCAAGAAGAAGGATGGTGTTTTTTCTTGCTCTCTCTTTCCCTCTCTCTCAAGCTCGACCAGACCAGAAAGAAATGAAGGAAAGATAGCTGGAACGAAGGATAAAAAGGCAAGGAAAAAAATTAATCACGGAGCCATGAGGTGGTGACACTTGGAACCACCAAAGCCATGTAAATTTTTCTCTCTCTCCCTTGCATTTTTGGCCACAAATTTCGGTCAAAACTAGCTGGAAATAAGGAGATATTTTGCTCAAATATCAATGAGCTCATGTGGTAAGAAAGTGGTGGTCCAGTGGTGCGTTCAATCGGTAGTGCGCGGTACACGTCGGTTCGCACCGTTTTTCCTTAAATCGCACGTACTAGGGTTTTTACTTCCCATTCACTAACCTTATATCATTGCTACCAATCATATATTATTTCTCACTTAAAAGTCACTTTTAATTCTCAAATTTAATCCTTACTCTGTACCGAAAATTCATCCGGCAAAAAATCGCGAAAACCCTAATTTTGCTCCAACCTTGAAACCGAAGCGTAAAACCCTATTTTCTAGGTTTACTTACACTTATTGTGAAATAATTGGGTAGTGGACTTTGATAAATAATAATTTTCAAATAAAAGGATATTTTTGAGAAAAATACAAGAAATTTGCGAGTCCTCACATTCTCTCCCCCTTAAAAAAACTTTCGTCCTCGAAATTTTACCTTCAGTTGCCTCAGACGAGTCAGGAACTTGTCGGTTGTCTAAAGCATAATCCTTTGCCGGTCCGCTAGTTCGTTTCCCTCCTTCATTCACTTGTGATTTAGCTCCATCCAGTTGCAGAGTATTGCTTTCACGTGACTGTCTCCTCGGACAGTTGCTAACTTGATGATCGTCACTTCCGCAGATTAAACATTTCCGCCCCTTTCTCCAACAATCGCTTTCGACATGATTTGCCTTTCCACAGTACCCACAGACCACGTGAGAAGCCATCTTTTGGCTTTCTTGAAAACTTTTCCCAAATCTGATTTGGCTTTCTTTTGTAGATCCTTCACCTATCGCCCCTAATGTCCATGGTGCGTGGGACAAAAAGTTCACTTTTTGCACTTTGGAAGGGACTCTCGCTTCACTTAATTCCTCCGCTACACTACTCGATGCACTCCTTTTCTGGGTCTGGGAAGCTTTTATCTGTGCCTTTGCAGTCTCGATTCTTTGAGCTTTCTCAAGGGCCTCCGTAAACGTATTCACTTGTACTGCCGCTAATGCTTCTTGGAGTTCCAAATTTAATCCTTGTATAAACCGTCTTACTCTTCGCCGCTCTGTGGCCACCAATTTAGAAGCAAACTTGGATAGTTTCGTAAATTTTGTTTCATATTCGGCCACACTTAGCGTTCCCTGGCGTAGTCCAATAAACTCTTCCTCTCTCCTCTCTTGAACTAAAGGAGGGAGGTATTTCTCGTTAAATTCCCTTATGAAATTCGTCCATGTCCATACGGTCTGTTCTCTTTCCCATTTTGCTTTAATAACGTTCCACCACGCTCGAGCCGATCCTTCAAATTGGAACACCGCAAAGTTTACTTGTCTTTGCTCGGTGTAGTTCAAGACGGTGAAAATATTAATCATGGCCTCTAACTATTGTTCGGCTATATCCGGATCAGATCCTCCAAGAAATTTCGGAGGAGTAAACTTCTGAAACCTCTCAAGAGCCTTATCTTCTCCGATTTCAGGGTTCCGGGGTTGATTCACGGCCATTTGGCCTTGTTGATCCACCAGTCTTGCCAAGATATCTGTCATTTGTTGCATTACCGTTGCCATTTGGTCTTCGGCTTCAACCCTCGTTCCTTGCTCTTGTGCAGCTGTTGTTTCCCTTTCCTCTCTTGGCTCTTGAGCTCGTTCATTCCCACGGCCACGTCCACGTCCACGGCTACGTCTCCCGTCCATATGTATGTTTTCCCTCTCATTTTCTTTTCTTTTCCCCCAAAAGGTAATTTAGTAAATAAACACGATAAGGTGACTAAAGTAACTAAAATTGAGGGCACCAAATACCCAAATAAACATATACCCACATAACACACCACATAAACATATCAAGGAAACAAATAATCAAATACACAAATACGTCTCAAGTCAAGAAGATATTCAATACACAAGTACACAACTGACGGCATGTAGTGACAATATACGGGCGAATCAAAAGAAAAGGAATATATCGTCCCACACCCAACTAGAATAACCCCGTCCGATCTCTCACGTCACTTTCTATCCAACTAGATGTCCGTTGATCTCTTATACTTATTCTAGCCAGACAAAGCCCGTTCATGTTCCCAAAATGCAAGTCTCAAGTACTTAGCAGCACCGCAACTCTAGAGTACTCAGGCACGAGAATCTGAAATAAGATAATTCACATCTCGAGCTGCAGTCCCAAGAGTAAACAATCTACAATCGGAATTCCTACCTGACATACCTATCTATGGTCCTCAGATACCATTAGAAAGATTTAAGGCCTATAACATTCGCAATTCATAGCTTCACTTAGTCCCTCATACTTATTCACCACTTAGTCCAGGGTCACTCCACGTAGAAACCACGCGAAGCAACTATAAATTTTATCCCTCAATCACTTAACTTTCAAGTCCAATCAAATCCCACAGTCCGGTATCCTAATCCTTAATCTAGGATACACTACAGAGATTTGAAGCCTAAGCTCTGATACCACTTGTAACGACCCCACCTCCCCCTAAGGCGTACCAGAGGGTTCGGCGGGCCGCCTGCCCAGCTCTGGCCGGGACTCAGTCGTTCTTTAATCAAATCCAGAACAAATCACAAGAATAAATAGGGCAGCAATCCAAACTTAAAGTGGAACTTATATACATTGCTATCTCAAAAGAAAGTACAACCACCAAATGTACAAAGGTTCCCACTTCACCATACAACTAGCCCGTGCCAAGCACTAGGGCGGGAACCATTACAAAAGAAACAAAAGACCTAGATTAGGCTAGTCTATGCTCTCATCCTGCTCGCCGTCCCCTGCTAAGGAAAACAAAATTAAAGGGGTGAGCTAAAAGCTCAGTGAGGTTCCAAACAGATAATCAAACAATCAAACAATCAATTCAATACATTAAACATGGAGTATCAATAATTCAAGAAACATTTACAATGGAAAGCAATAGTAACATTCATTAAAAGGATACGGCTCACAAGGAGCAATTCGTTCATTCGTTCATTCGTTCTCCTGACATTTCCCCTTATTCCTCCAATCATTTGAAAATGCATTTTTCGTTTATCAATAAACCCTCGTTCATTCGTTCGTTCGTTCATTCATTCATTCACCCCCGTCCTGGCCGTTGGCCAGTCTCCACCAACCTATAGGGTAATACTCGAGTATACCAAACGTTCACCCAAGTCCCTAATCGCCCGACCGAGTCCGCTTCTGGCTCGAGACGACCGGTAACAAGGGGCAATGGCCAGTTCAGCCCAAAAGGCTTACATTCATGCGCAAGTAACATTTCAATCATTAAATCCTTGAAAATTGCACAGTTATTTAGGTCGAGTGCGATAAAGTACACACTCGCCTAGAAAGCTCGTTTTGGAAATCATTAAAAGCAATTAACACATTAGCAAACGATAACAACAAGCCATAAAGTCAAATAAGGAACACTCACCTAGATATGCAAAATAACGTGCAAAATATCCTTCCGGATATTACCCTTAGTCACCAATGAAACCTAAGGTTGAACAAGAGAACATATTACAGTTTATCGAGCAAAACATTTAAGGGAAACAAAGAAACCCGACTAATTAGGAATAAAACGTGTAAAGATGACTTTCAAGTAAGAAGAGGGTTGTTTGAACCCCAGGATGAAAAATCATGTTTTAAAATGGAAAACCGGTCATGGTATTGGCCAAACAAAAGTATACAAGTTCAAATAGAAACCTAGCCCTCGAGTGAAAATTTGGGCAGCACGCCCTTTGTGTTTACCTAATTTTCCAGCCATTTTGGCTTCATTATTTTCCTCAACCACAACCCAACATCACACATAAGCAATTCAAGTCAAGACCCGTTCCATAGGCTCACAATATCATAAGAATAAGAATTACAACAAACACAAGTGCAGAAATTCAACTTAGCACAAGACAGATTTGACGTACGAATGCGGAAATAACATATCCGAAGCTACGCTTATCGGATTGAGACGAAACTATGCCGTTTCGAAGCTAAGACACAGAGCTACAACATTCATGTAGGTCACTTAGTCCAGTTCCTAATATAACTTAGTCAAATTCTCAAATTACTAAACCAGAAACCAATTCGGCGGCTGTTTAAATGCAGAACACTGTAATGGACATATCTCAGAGTACACAAGTCCGAATCAGGTGTTCTTAGAGGCATTTGAAAGCTAATTCCGAATACTACAACTTTCATGTTTTGGCCAAAAGCTAAATCAGAATGGATCCTAGTCGAAAAACGTGATAAACTGGACTTAACTGATCACACGGACTGCTTGGGAAATACTTAAAATAGTAAGGGTATTTTGGACTTTTCACATCCTACGTTGCTCCGATTGAGTTGAAATTTTGTAGGTACCTATAAAATACCATTCTCTACAATTTTCATTCTTTGACCTAAGGCCAATTCAGCCTCTAACATACAGATACAAAACCGGACAGAAAGGAAGAACAATTTTCCAGAAATCTGGAATTTTCGGTTTCTAGTGGAATTTTCTCAAATTTCTGGTTCTAATCACCACCAAACAACCTTATATAACCTTAATTGCAACATATATTAACCATACACCAAGTTGGGCAGCAATTCAGCAAA